>NW_021680427.1:1563265-1657674 GCF_001412515.2 Diachasma alloeum
AGCGCAGGAGACGAAAAAAGTTGTAAAAAACAAGAATCACACAAAAGAGAGTCACGTCCAACCTGACGATTTATATTTCAACGTCACGTCCGTACGTAAACACCTTTTTTCGCCGTCTCCCCTTTTCCATTCTCCATTTTAAGGTTTTGGACCAAATTCACAATGTGTCCGTGAATGATTTAGATGTTTTTTCTCCGACATTGAAGGAAAAGGTTTGATACGAAGAGTTACATGCTGCAATCTGTCTCCGAGGTGGTTGTTATTTCATCTGTCAGGCGAGACATGGGGATGTCACGGTTTCGATGAAATGAGGATATGGATACATTGTTCAAACACTTAAAGTGGAAGACAATTTAATTGTTGAATCGACGTTACTTTATACACTGTTGGAAATTTTTCGAAATTTCATGAAAAATATGGTACACTATTAGAATAAAAATGAAATTTCATAGACAGTTGACTACTGATTTTCAGGACAGTGATACTGAATGTGATTTAGAGGAAAAAAAATTCGGTTTCACTGAAAATTCTGGAAAATTCCAGAATTTTAAGCAGCATAAAGACGAGAATTCATCAATTTATTTGAATTTCTAATCCAAAATGAATATTCAGCGCCAAATTACATTCAATTTTCAGTGAAATCTGAAATTTCATGATTTTTCCCCCTAACTTCCATTCAGTGTCAGTTGTCTATTCATTTTTAGGGAAAAATGGAATTGAAATTTACTGTTCTCTTTGATTTCTCCACGAAATTCTGAATTTTCAATGACGAAATTCCTTGAAATTTCAGTGGTAATTGAATTCGATAAAAATTTCCAAAAAGTATACCGGAAAATTCAGACAATTTCTTTCAACAGTGTAGTAATTCTCATGAGAGTGACATTGGATCCGAGTTCGGAGGAATAATGGTGATGAAATATCAAGCTTTAGTTAGAATTCAAGGAAATTAATGACTTTTCAGTGGAAGTGAGACGGAAATTTCACAACTTGGTTGAATTTTCTATGCAACATGATAATTTAGAAACAAAATTACATAAATTTTCAATTTTTTCCTAAATTTTCCTGATTTTCCCGAATTTTTATGGAATAATTGAACAGAAAAATCGAGTATTTTATCGATTTTACGATAATTCAAAAAAAAAATTGAATTTTTTATTTTTCAATGACAAGATTTCTTGAAATTTTAGTGGAACTTAAACATGATAAAAATTTCCGGGATTTGACGTGGAAAATTCAGACAAAAAATTTTCATAGTGTACATTCAAAGCAACATATATCTTTCAAAGTGTTTTCTGCATGAATTATTGCATTAACTTCTATCAACCTAATTGTTCTTCCCTATCTCCCTCAAGAATCAAAATTTCCCGAGTTCAGAATTCCCGACTCCACCCAACGATATTCCATTTAAGTACCTCATCCCATTTAAATTTTCCTCATATTTCCAACTAAAATATAGCAAATAGACAACGGGAGTAACTTCTAGATGCTTTATATCTACCGCCAGTAAATTTACAACGTCAATATAATGTCAATGATTTAGAAATTTTTTTCAGAAATGAAGAAAAACGTTTGATACGAAGAGTGACGTGCTGCACTGATCGAAAGGATTAGTTATTATTAACAAGTGGATTTGGTTGGAGGCTAGGGTCTATTCGATCTCACAAAATGTTCATTCGTTAATAGTTAACGAATTCTCATTTGAAGAGTCTTGTTTGACTCCACTTTCGCCTTTCCATTCAACCATTCGTTAACTATTAACGAATATTTATTTGCTCATATTCCACTCGATCATTCGTTAATAGTTAACGAATCTCGTTTGAAATAAATGAATCATTCTATTCTATCTAGTAGTTATTTCATCTGGTAGGCAAGACAGGTGAATATCACGGTTTCGATGAAACGAGGATATGGACGCCTTATTCAAACACTTGTAATGGAAGACAATTGAATTGCTGAATCGTCTTTACTTTATACATTTCAAGTAACATATCTCTCATACAGTGTTTTCTGCATAAACTATTACATTAACTTCTCTCAACTTAATTGTTGCTCCGTATCAACCTCAAGAATCAAAATTTCCCGAGTTCAGAACACTCGACTCGCACCCAAGATACTCCATTCAACTATATCTTGCCCTATTTACATTTTCCTTACATTTCCAATGAACATCACAAGCACAAATTCACGTGCTACACTGTTAAAAATTTTCGTCTGAGTTTTCCGTGACAGATTCCAGAAATTTTTATCGTGTTCAATTTTCACTGAAATTTCAGGAAATTTTGTCATTGAAAAATCAAATACTCCATTGATTTTCGGATCATTTGAACAGAAAATCAATGAAATACTTCATTTTTCGGTTCAATTATTCTCTGAAAATTCAGAAAAATCGGGAAATTTCAGGAAAAAATTGAAAATTAATGTCATGTTGTTTCTGAATATTCATGTTCCACTGAAAATTCAATGAAGTTGTAAAATTTCCATCTTACTCCCACTGAAAACTCATGAATTTCCGTGAATTCTACTTGAACCATAAAATTTCAAAAAAATTCTAACAGCGTAATCAATAATATTTCCGTGGCCGTCACTTTGTGCCCTTCTTTCACCATAATTTTTCTAGAAAATTTATCTCGGTGTTTGGTATACAAAACACGTGGACATCTCCATTTCCGTGTAATAGAAACCAATCAATTGTTGAATCGGCATTATTTTATACCACTCCCCGTGTTTTCTACGTGAGTTATTGCATTAATTTCTCTAAACCCAATTGTTCCGCCCTATCACCCCCAGGAATCGAAATTTCCCGAATTCAGAATACCCATCTCCCCCCGAAAGATACTCCATTTAAAAATACATTCTACCCCATTTACATTTCCCTCACATTTTCAACGAATATTACTATACACATAACCGCTAATTCCTAGATATTTCATATTTACCTTATGTAATTTACAGTGTGCTTGTGCACGATTTAGATGTTCCTCTGTAAAAAAATACACTGTTAGAAATTTCTTGAAATTTCAGTTGCAGTGTCATCTGAATTCTCGATGTTGTGAGTTTGAATTCAATTCCAAACGAAAACATTTATTGAATTTCTCAGTCATCTTAAAGATTCAAGAAAATTGTTTTTTTCATGTTAAACAATCATTAATTTTCCAATGAAAGCTTGAATTTCCAAACTCATTGTCAAAATTGAACATACACTTCCATTTTCAATAGATTAAGAATTCAGAAAAGTCGTTGCCTGAATCAATCAACTGTTCACTCGGCATTATTTTACACATCTCCCAGTGTTTCTACATGAATTATTGCATTAATTTCTCTCAACTCAATTGTTCCGCCGTATCACCCCCAAGAATCGAAATTTCCCGAATTCAGAATACCCATCTCCCCCCGAAAGATACCCCATTTAAATACATCCAACCCCATTTACATTCTCCTCACATTTCCAACGAATGTTGCAGACACCCAGCGATTCCTAGACGCTTCATATTTACCTTATGTATATGTATATGATCTCCATCACCTTGGAACTTGCGCCGAGACTTTCAGTACTCCTCAGGCACTTTTCAATCTTCCTATTTATCTAAACCTTCTGGAGAGTGCCCCCCGCCTCTCGTTCGCATTCGAGAACTAGTTAAATCATCCGGCCGTGGGCCAAGCCTCGCAGATTCAGGACACGTAGAAGGAATTTATTTGAGACGCGTATGCGCTCGGAGGAGCGAGTTTCCAGTGAGTTTTGCTAGGGCACCGACTAGACGACCCCTTCTCCCCCTGGTCTACCGGTGTGATATGCACCGAACCAACTTGTCTCTGCCCAAAAGCCTCACCCTCACGAGAAACGTTTCTACTCTCCTTACTCCGTAGGTACTAGTGCCAAAAACCCCACCCTTATACCGCACTGTGCCTTTCCCCCAAACCCCTCCGAGCTCGGTAAGTTTAAACGGATGGCTTATCGGAATGTCTCTCTCTCTTCCTCGTTGCTTTGAGGACGGGCTTAAGACCCATTACTTCCTGCACGGCCAACTCGAAAACCGCGCGGGTTCGATCAATTCCTTGCGGCTCTCCTCATCTCCCGGTTGATGCAGACGACCAAACGGTCTCGACGAATTCTTGTCCAATTTCCAACCAATATTACCGGGCGTTCTACAAAGGAATCGGAGATGTGGATAAGTTCTAATTGTTTTTGGAAAATGTTGCGGAAAGAGGGGCTTTCATTCGCAGTGGCAGACTTTCGGTGGCAATTGTAAGAGGCATTCTTCAGATATTTTGCAATCACTATTTTGGAGGATGTTTTGATAAATTTGGGATCACTTTACAGGGTGTCCCAAAATGAAATGGCATCCTCGTGAGGATAGTTCGGGCTCATTTGGGCGCATTTGGAGACAATAACTCTCATGACATTTTCTAGTCAAATCATCTAGAAATCAATAAAATATTTTATTTTTCAGTTCACTTATTCTGTATAAATGCAGAAAAAACAGAAAAATTCAGAAAAAAGTTGAAAATTCGTGCCATTTTAATTCGGAATATTCATGTTCCACTGGAAATTCAATCGAGTTGTGAAATTTCCATCTCGTTCCCACTGAAAACTCATGAATTTCCGTGAATTCCAATTAAAACTTGACATTTCATAATCATTTTTTCCCTAAATTCGATTAAATGTCACTCTCATGAGATTTACTATATCTTTCATGAAATTTCAAAAAAAAAAAAATTGAAAATTTGGAAATTTCTTCATGAAATTTCTAACAGTATATTACTTGTAAAGTCTGTGTGTCACTGTAATTATTATGAGTTAAGAAAAGTAGAAATCATCTCTCTATATATTATAAAAATCCAAATAGACTTCTGGTGATGAAAATTCGGTCCTTGAAATTAAGATTTCAACATTGAGGGCCACAAGGGTTAAAATAAGGGTCATGAGGGTCAGATTAAGGGTCACAAGGGTCAGAATATGGATTATGGGGGTCCTATGGAGGCTGGCGAGCGGAGCGAGCCGGGGGCATAGCCTCCCATTCATATAGAGTTGAAATGAATGAATAAATAAGAAATCGAATAACTAATAAATGCAAAATTTGATAAAATATGACAAATACATGAATAATTGTCAAAAAGTTCTTTAAACAATGATTAAACTGCTTGATTGATGATTATTAAAACATTTCCCCCTTGACTTCCGCTTTCGGACGATTTTGTAGACATTTTTGAAACATTAAAATGTGTCTGAATCAATGGAGGTATTTTAATTTCAGACACCAAGATGTCTGAAATTAAGATACAGACATCAGTTAGATTTTCAGACACTTAAAGATTCAGACGTTTTTTTGCCATCTGCCATCTTAAATTCAGATGGTTGCCAGGCATCTAGTTTTTGCAGTGGATGAGTCAATTTTTCAGACATGAAAAATATCTTAAAAATTAATGTTTGAGTGGACTTTGCCGTCTGAATCAGGTGATATCTTAATAGTGAAATGTTTAAGTCGCTCATAAATAACTGAATTTCAGACACAGAAAATATCTGAAAATAAATACCTGAAATTTTTCAGACACAAAAAATGTCCACCATTATTTTCAGACAGAAACAGTGCACGGAGAGAAATTTTTGATAAAAATTATCCTACCGTTCTATAAAAGTGTATCATGAGTCATCGTTTCCTCATTTCTATCCCGAAATTTACTAAAAATTAATATATAGTGATCAAATTTTATTCTATGTTAGAGAAATTTTATCCTGACGCATAATAAATTTTACCCGTCCAGTCCAATAGTTTTTATGTAGATAACAACGAAAATTCTAGAACGGTTGGTAAATTTTACCCTACCGGTACAGTAATTTTTACTCTACCGGTACAGTAATTTTTATTTTTATCAGAATAAAATTTCTGTAATGTAGAATAAAATTTGATCATCATATATCAATTTTTACTACATTTCGGGATAGAAATGAGGAATCGATGACTCATGGTACACTTTTATAGAACGGTAGGATAATTTTTATCGAAAATTTCTCTCTGTGTGGTAGAAATTTTCAGACATTAGTCAGATTTTCAGACACTTTTGAAGATTCAGTCGTTTTTTACCATCTGACACCTTAAATTCAGATAGCTGTCAGACACCTGGTTTTTGTAGTGTAATTTTATGGATCGAAACGTAATTTTCACGTGACACACCATAGAAATTCGTGCGAAGAACATTGATTTCTACGAATTTATAGCAATACATCACACTTACGTCAAACATAATTCTTTTCTCCGTGTAGTTATTCAATATCCGTTCCACATGCTTCACTTCATTGAACCAAAAGCCCTCTAAAACACTAAAAAGATATATTGGCAGGCCTTCACAGGCCCGCAATAGCTGCCGCAAGTAATAAGAATAATTTTTCCCATTTCATTTCAATATTTCGAAAGTGATATCCAGAATGGTTATTCTCCAGAAAAGAAAATGATGTGACGAACGCGCTGTGCATATAAATGATGACGGTGGAAGATAAAAATCTCTATCTCCTTTTAAAATCTTCTACGTACTTTGGGCTGCTAGAAGAGACTGACTCCCATCTCGCGGATTACAGCGAAAGCCCGAGAGGTAATAAAATTCGCGACTTGAATGTAAAGCCCACTTGCGCTCTTCTTTTTTCAGGAGTTTAGAAACATGAAATATTGGACGGGTCTGAATACATCATCCCATTTCATGTATTTAGTTCTTGTGGACTCTTCCGAGCTAGATCGGTGCAATTATTTCCCCAGAAATGAGCGAGGGAGAGGGAGAGATTGCGTGGTCTTGGGCGGAATGAAGAAATCAGGCAGCAGAATACCTTTTTATATATTTTTTCCTCCGTCCAATGCGCAATTTCGGTTGAAATGTCTCAGTTGTAGGGGATTCGTAGTGTTTTCGAGTGGAAAATTTGCGGCGTACGGGCTTTCTAGAAGTACCACCACAAAATGTTATGGGGGAAAAAGGGGTTGCAAGCGATTCTTCACGGCTTGCTGAGTTTTTTGTAGGCATTAGACGCTCCCGGCTTTTTTTGTATATCAAATGTGCGGAAAAAATAAATAATGGAGTATTCAAGGTATTTGGAGGATCCTATTACATCTTGGCTCGGAGATAATGTGAAATGCGAAAGAGAAGATCGGTACTCGTTGCTGTCTACGTAACTTTCTTACTATTGACTTGAACAAAAAAGTGGGCACGTCAATGAAAAGCTTGTGCGCGATTTATATGATGTAACTGAAGGTGTTGTCCATGTAGCTTGTCTCGTTTTTGTTTTGTATCATTTTTGGTATTCACATAATATTATTATTTAATTAAAAATGATGAGTGCGATGGAAATTTTAAATTTGTTACCTTGAAATATATAATTTATTTGAGTTTCTAAAATCGATGATTTTATTTTACACAAAATTACGAGCTTTTAGTGTATGAATATTATTTTCAAGGTATAATATATAATTTTGTCTTTATAGCAGTCTTGAACACGACAAAACATTATCCCAACTCATAATTAATACAATTACTTAAAACTTAAAATGACAAAATGATAAGAGAAATTNGAATCATAATTAAATCTCCTACCACTCAGCCAATTACGGTCAATCAAGCAGCAATTATAATAATTTTACGAAGAAATCATAGAAAAACTAATTTCATTTGTCGCCAACGTTTCGAACACTCAAAGTGTCCTTCATCAGGGCATCATTTATTCTAATTAATCCATTTGGTCTTAAGGATTATCACAAAAATATCACCAATCTATATCCAAAAACTGACAAATACCGCTTATATCTGTCAGTGCTCTCCATAACTACTGCTGTTGTCATTTCATATGAAGAAATGCTGCTGCTGTTCTTCATATGAAATGACAACAGCAGTAGTTATGGAGAGCACTGACAGATATAAGCGGTATTTGTCAGTTTTTGGATATAGATTGGTGATATTTTTGTGATAATCCTTAAGACCAAATGGATTAATTAGAATAAATGATGCCCTGATGAAGGACACTTTGAGTGTTCGAAACGTTGGCGACAAATGAAATTAGTTTTTCTATGATTTCTTCGTAAAATTATTATAATTGCTGCTTGATTGACCGTAATTGGCTGAGTGGTAGGAGATTTCATTATGATTCGAAACGGTTGGACTATTACTTCAAATGATAAGAGAAATTATTGACTGATTGATCATGTCGGAGGTTGAGAGGCAAAAGAGCAGGTGTCTCGCGTGAGGTGAGAAGTAACTCGTCGAACCGCAAGCGACACATTTCGTCAATTTAATAAATTATTCCAATATTTTTGGGATCGATTGACGCGAGATATTCGAATAACTTCAACTCATTACAGTTTCATTGAATAGGCATGATTCGGAGGTAGTGGAGGGGGGAGTTACTTCGTGTATATACTCGGCAGCGCTCGGCCTTAGGTGTTGGACAGTCGGAGTCAAAAATTTTCCTTGGCCGATACGCTGCCGCGTATGATACACTGGGAGAAAAACAAACACGTTGTCAAACAAGTGTTGTTTGAGCCAACAAAATCGCTAGTTGAAAATTGCCAAAAAAGAATTTGTTTGGTTCGAATTTGAAAGTATCAAACACGAATAATTGTTCTGCTTTCCATACCAACGAAATGTTTGGCTCAAGAGGCGAATAATTCACACCAGACGGTGCCTTTTCAGGATGAAAATATCTCATATAGAGGAAAATTAATCAACAAATATTTTATCCCTAAGTTACAAGATCGCTATCACATCATTAGTATTGTTTCATTTAAGGGTTCATTTCTTGTGAACATATTTGATTCTGACTTCGTAGAGTTTAGATAAAAAATAAACTAGTACTATTTAGTACTATTCGCGCATGAATTACTTCCAAAATTACCGAACCCAACCGCTCGGGACTCTGACATAGCAAAAATAATTGTTTTTCGCAGTCTACGTTTCGCACGGTAAGATTTGCCGAGACTGTCTAATAGTTTTTCTCCATCTTGTCTCTCCATGCAGATTTGCTAACCGAAAAACCCGGCTTGTGCATGTGCATACAGACTAATTTACGGCATCAACAACGTCCTGTAATTACGGATAAGTTATTTCTCCCTATGAACCTCCGCAGAATGCCGGCAACCTCCGTTTGCTTCATCAGTGGGCAAAAATTACGTAATCCAACCAACCCCCTGTCTCCAACCACGTAAGAAGCTTTGTTCCAACAAACTCCACCAAATGCTTGCGCACATACCCACCTACACACATGTACCCAGTATACACTCAGCGCCTTTTGTCAAATCGCGCGAAAAGATAAAGTCTGGTGCACCCGTGGAATAACAACTAGTACACGAGAGAGAGCGAGAGAGGACTGCTTTTTTTTCCCTCAACTCTGCTATTCCTTTTTTGTTTCAAGTCAAGTTCGTGCCTTGAAAAAAATAGAGTGCTTGGGCACCGAATGTCCCGGGAGATTGTTCTTTATGGGATGTCTCTACTTTATTATTTTTTTATTGCATACATTTTTGTTATTATGAAGCCACCTTATTTACTCGGACAATTTTTTTCCTCAGCCACTGCTCGCTATCTTGGCGTTGACGCTTTTACGTTGAAATGACACAAAGAGAGAAGTTATAAGAAAATATGATAAAGATAAAACTCGAGTTTGGGAATTTGAAGATGGAGTAATAAGGAACTGAGGGTTGGAGTCCTTTAATGAAAAAAATCCTGTGTAACGTTTTTTGAAGCCAATCTATTCGGCGTATTGTGTCATTAGAATATTTATAGACATATATAATACAATATCAAAAATAATAATAATATTATCTTTTAATAAATATATATATATTATTATTAGATACTATTATTATATTATATATATAGTTTAGGAATGGTATTGCAAAAAAATAATAATGTCAATCAAATTATGTCATATTTATGCTATTGTGTAATTCTACGTAATATATTATTATGATGGCTAACACGTTGACAAAATGATCCATCAAATTTTCGTCAGCTACAAAGTGAAACGTAGTGTAATATTCAATGACGTTCTAATATCTCATTTAATTCAATTTGTATACGCCATTGAAGGAATCAAAACAAATAAATGTAGTGTAGCATTAGGCCCCATGGAGTGGGATATTCGCGCGCGGAGCGCGTGGACAAATCTAGTAGCAGAAAAAATAATGTGAAAAGTTATCGGTCTTGTGGATTACTCTAGTCGTCTGTATAATGGAGAGCCGATCTCTAACATTTGTGGTTACCTGACATTTTTACTCTTCAGCGATGTCCATTTTTCGGGATTCATGTAACTGCAGTCCTCTTGCTTATTATCAATTTGACATCTGAGAGCTTTGCATTTTTTATTTAAAGTGCTTTTGGGTCGATGTGGGCGATTAATTGGGAATAAATACAAGTCGTTATTATGATTTTTTTGAGACAACATTACATTCAGAGAAAACTGAGGGAATTCCACTTTTGTTTTCTTAGTTGTTGATTAATTATCCTGTTCAACATTATTCACAGTCATCTATTATACTTTTAATAGGAATTTTAAAATTAAAGCACACATATTATCTTGAAAAAAAGTCATAACTGAATAATGTTATTGATTTCGAGGGATTATTCCCGCATTTTTTTCACACGCACGAAAAAATTTTATAGAAAATCCTAGCGATTTCGCTAGACAATTCTGGACCCAAAGGAAAATGTACTTTTCGCCAGTACCGCCCGGTACTTGGGGGAAGTTCACTTGTGGAAAGTTCGAAAAATACTTGTCCCAAGTACTTTTTGTATCCTTGAGTGAAGTGCCACCTCTGCCGATCGAGTAGAAATGGTACTGGGAGGAAGTGGTATCACTACTTTCTGCCAGTACTTTTAGTACTTTTCACAAGAACCAAAACTACTGGTGAAAAGTAATTTTTGAACTTCTCTCAAGTACTTTTATGGCTTAATTTCAATACTTTCAATTGATTACTTCATTGAGAAATGCGGATATTATCGACGGATAAAATGAGCTTTCGCGTATTTTTCTGAATATAAGTATTCAAGAGAAGTTATTTTGTAGGAAAAAATCAGTAGATTGTGATTTTTATGGATGCTTTTCAAACCGAATTGATTTTCAATTTTTAGAATTGTAATTCCCACACGGAGAGAAATGTTCAGTAAAAATTACGGAACTCACAATTCACTCACCGATTACGGAATCGAGTCAGAAAATTTAAGTGCTGGTATCGTAATTTTTCACAGGATCCTATTCTTAAAAGAACATACGCTTAAAGTCGATAACTATCGATATCTCGCATGTCTGTCGCGCTTATTCCTCATTGGTTCCAGTCGTCTCAGGCGCCAAATTTAATTCATGATTAATTTAATTTTGAGATTTTCAGTTATGATTGTTACAATTACAACGCGCTGTAGCGCGCGTTCGGTCTCGTTCAGATAAAAATTACGGAACGCTACGGGAAAATTCCGCGACAATTCCGTAAAATTTCCTACAACCACATTTCGCTCCGGAATTATGGAAAAGATACGTAATTTTTATTGAATATTTCTCTCCGTGCGTTCTTGAAATCGTAATTCACGTTGTTCTGACCGTAATTTACGATCAAAAGCGTAATTTACCTATTTGAGAAAATCGTAAAATACGTTTCTGAAAACGTGAATTACCATTTCAAAAACGTATTATGCCTTCAGATTTTTCTGTGTTCACTTGCGCTCTAAGATTTGGATCTTCATTTGTATTCTTGAATGAATTCCTTGAAAAAATTATGAGTACTGGATTTGCGTACTATTACTCCTTATATTGAGGTCTAGTAGTACTTTTGAAGAGTATTTTTTTTTGAGTGTATCAAATGGAATAATTGAACTGAAATTTACAATACCCATTGATTTTACCATTTAAATTATAAATTTTCAGCGTTGAAATTCCTTGAAATTTCAGTAGAATGGTCACTTGACATGGGTGAATCACCACAAAATTCATCAAACGATTGAATTTCATACTCTGAAGCCTATGGAAGAGACGCATATTGTACCGAAGTGAAATAAGCTTTCACAATGAACAAATGAAAACAATTATATGAAGTGAATGCAAAATTACAGCACTTCGCCCGCGAGGTGACCGAATACGTTAGTGGTTTCCCGCTCACCGGGTTGCCCGTAGTCTCTCTGAGTTCCTCCATTGTTCAGTCGACGCTGGCCACTGAGTACAAGAGCGTAAACGATGTGGCAACGTAGCTCCCTGAATATCATTGCGGTAGATCCATCGCGACGTGACCAGAGTCATTGGATCACGGTGTGTGACCAGTCTAGGGTTAATGGAGGTGTGTGACTATTCTATAAATTCTCAATAACTGGATGCAGAATTTCAGTTAGGTATATAATGTGAAGTGCTTGATGAAGGACAACACGTGAACTATTAACAAAAATTGAAAATGTCATTCATTGTGAATTATGAATAAAGTATTTTGTTCAATATTAAATTACGCTGAATTTTCAGGGGATTTAAAATTCAAGAATATGTTGATTGGAATTTTCCTGATTTTAATTCATTTTTAGGGAATCATTGAACTGAAATTTATGGATTGTATTGATTTCCTATGAAATTATGAATTTCCAATGATATAGAGAATGAAGAAACAAATAAGTTCATGGATATCTTAGCAGTAAATTTTAAAAAAGCAACAATGAATTCAATTTAGGTGGGTAGCAATCTTGAGATTTCGAATTTCACAGATAATTTAAAGGGCTTCTCAATTTTAGGATGGCAGTACGAGAATCCACCAACTTATTTGAACTATCAATCCAAACATGAATATTCGGTATCAAATTACGCTGAATTTTGAGACAATTGAGCTTTTGAGGGTTTTTCAACGGAATTTCTCTAATTTTTGATCACTTTGAGGGAATCATTGAACTGAAATTCATGGTTTGTATTGATTTCCTATGAAATTATGAATTTCCAATGATAAAGAGAATGAAGAAACACATAATTTCATGGATATTATAGCAGTGGATTTTAAAAAAGCAACAATGAATTCAATTTAGGTGGATAGGAGTCTTGAGATTTCAAATTTCACAGATAATTTAAAGGGTTTCTCAATTTTAGGATGGCAGTACGAGAATCCACCAACTTATTTGAACTATCAATCCAAACATGAATATTCGGTATCAAATTACGCTGAATTAAGACAACTGAGCTTTCAAGAATATATTTATCTGAATTGTCCTGATGTCTCTTAATTTACAGCAAATAACTAAACTGAAATTAACACTGAATGTTCAATCAAATAGTAAGTTTCCAAAATTCACTATTTTTCTTCAAAATTTCAGTGGAAATATTACTTGATCAAAATTATCAAGCAGTATACAGCAAGTTTCAGTTAAATTTTTAAACAGTGCATTGTCGCACGCACGGAGAAAATAAAATTGTAAAAATTTTTATGTAGAAATCTGCGCATAATAAACATTCCCAAAGTTTAGTAAGCATTACTATTGCTATTGCTATTTATGACCATGGAAATGGCTACCATGGAACATCGTAATAGTTACTATGGAGCATGGTAAGCTGCTCAATAGTAATAGACATAGGGATAATTATTATGTTACATAGTAGAGCTTCCTATGCAACATAGCAGAACTTATTATGTTACATGGTAGAGTTTACTATATTACATAGTAGACTTCACCATATTATATAGTAGAGTCACTACGTTACATGATAGAGCTTGAACACATGATCTTTCCCATAGACAACGGTAAATATTACCATATCCGACGTCGTAGAGCATTTAATGTGCCACTGTAGTGTTTACTGCATGACATAGTAAGAATTACTATGTAGGATCACTTGAAAACCCTTTTACTATATTGTCATAGTATCTCCACCTGTGGCCATGGTAATTTTCAGCATTTTATTCTCTCCATGCACATTTCCATTTCACACCATTTTATCTTCACAAAATTGTTTGCCCCTGGAATTCTAATTTTTTTCCAACAGTGTAATAAGCTTCCCTGGAGTATAAACATCCGTCACTCCACGTAAAGAATGTCGGAATACTCGACATATGAACATCACGTTACACATGATAGCCAGCAAGAGTAATTCATAACAAACAAATATCCCGGATTCATTTTAACGCACTCGAAAATATCGCAGTCTCCCTTCTCCAGAACTCAATGCTCCCTGAAAAATTCGTCTCTCCCTGTTCTCTTCCTCTTTTTGCCATCCCCCACACAAGTCACATTTTGTCATGCGTGTAAGGATTCCTCGTACAGTACCAGTAAAAGCGAAATCTGGAATATTTCCCCTCGCAATTTGCTTCGTCGCAACCTCAGCATGTATTTCAAAACGTGCACTAGAATTCCTCGATTCTGCTTGCCTCGTGTGTGTACGCTATTCTGTGTGATGACGAGTGATGCTAAAGTGGAAAGCTGAAAGACGTCAGGAAAATCGTTCGCTAGGTCTCGGAGCATTCACGCAAAATTCGTAAATCTTATATGAAGGGAAACTGGAGCATCGAGGAAATGAGAGAACTGAGGAATAGAAAAATATTGGAGAAGAAGCGATTCGGAGGAGTCGAACGTTCGTATACGACATTTTCATTTACGATGAGAGAAGTATTACATTTTCCAAGTCCTCTTCGGTACTTTTTATTTCTCTGTTTACTCTTCAATGCTTTCACTCCTGCCATTCGGAGATTCACCCTCACTGGAATACCATCCAAATAATGTTCTTAATTTTGACCGACTATATCCACATTTTTATTTTATATATTTTTCCACATATCACAATTTATTTAATATTGTGTATTGAGATTAATTGGAATACAGTAAATAATAATCACCGATTAACGAATACTCGTGCAGCACACGTCATGTTTATTAATTTTCATGCAATAATTGAAGTAAAATTGACTGTCTCCATTCATTTTTTCATCAAATTGTGGATTTTCACTGAGGAAATTCCTTGAAATTTCAGCGAAATTGTCATTTGGAATGGATGGATCGCCACAAAACTAGTCACACGATTCATACTCCATAATAATGCTTATATGTTCCATAGTAATGTTTACTATGTTCCATAGTAATGTTTACTATGTTCCATAGTAATGTTTACTATGTTCCATAGTAATGCTTACTATGTTCCATAGTAATGCTTACTATGTTCCATAGTAATGCTTACCATGTTCCATAGTAATGCTTACTATGTTCCATAGTAATGCTTACTATGTTCCATAGTAATGCTTACTATGTTCCACAGTAATGCTTACTAAGGCCATAGTATATTTGTCTCTAGGTAGGGAAAATACTATTCCCTTCGACATCTAAACGATGATTCCATTTCTAATTAACAAAGTCTTTACTTGTATGGAGAAAGCATTTGTTTACCTTTATAAAACTATTGATTTGATATGAACAAAAATGCAACTGGAAATTTAATTTAGGTCTTAATCCATTATTCCATTCAAAAACATGAATTCTCTGGTCAATGGTTCTTACAACAAGAAAATTATCGCTCTTGAATTAATGATATTTCTGTGTCTAATATTGATCTATTCATGTTTCATTCCTTGGTAGTATTTAATTATTTAGAATAATTTCATTATGTGTTATAGGGCATTTTACGTAACATAGGAAGCTCTACTATGTAACATAGTAGATCTTACCATGTCTATAGTAATACTTACAAAACATTGATATTGCATACTATTTTATTTTCACCATGTACTCTCTCCGAGTGGAAAGCTGAAAACCGTCAGGAAAATCGCTCACTAGGTCTCGAAGCGTTCACGCAAAGTTCGTAAATCTTATATGAAGGGAGCCTGGAATATCGAGGAAATGAGAGAATTGAGGAATAAAAAAAAATATATTGGAGAAGAAGGGACTCAGAGAAGTCGAACGTTCGTATACGACATTTTCATTTACGATGAGAGAAATATTACATTTTCCAACACCTCTCCGGTACTTTTTTTTCTCCGTTTCTCTTCAATGCTTTCACTCTTGCCATTCGGAGATCCACCCCCACTGTTTTCGTATTTCTCCCTCGAGCGTTTCCATCCCACTTTTCTTTCCGTCCTTGGCTACATCCGCCCTCGTCGTGTTTTGTGAGCCAAGGATAGAAAGCAAAGAGAACAATCTCCATTATCATTTATAGTGATTCCTGGAATCACGTTTTCTATCTACTGCACCTCTTTAGGTACGCTACTTCGTACTTGAATATGCCTTAGGCTACAGAATCCTGTATTCTGAGGCAACGAGACTCCTGAATATATTCAGATATTGTTATTCCGTTCCTTTTTGGAATAAATTGGTACGTTTGTTGTTCTGTCGTCAACACGTAGTTGAGGCGCTTTTCAATTCACGAAAATGAGAGGGATGGTTCGGAGTTTTTGGGGTTGATTTTATGGGTGTGGCTTTGACACTTTTGGATTGTTTAGGTATCGATTCTTGGGGGGATCAATGAACTCGGAGGAATATTCCTGACGAAGGAGAAAACACTCTGGATTTCAGTTCATCATTACGCGAAAATTATTAAACACAATTTTTCTACCTATTCTTCTGCTAATTTACTGTTGGAAAATTACTCCGAAATTTCGAGTAACAAATCGTGAAATTTTTACAATCAATTATTTACACTGGCTCTTTACGTAATGAAGTTCGTATGGACCTTCTCAGGTATGTAACGTGCGAATAAATGACTGACGGCCGAGATATCGGATTTTCACTTGGCTAGTTTTGGATTTTTTAATTAAAATGAATACATGTTTTTTGTTTTTATAAATGAATAAATCCGTTAAGTCACTTTTACCTGTTCTACTTTACACTAGTCTTATAAAATATCTGTAGTCTTTTAATATTTGAATTGAATTGACGACAATTCGGCTAGGACTTGAGAATATTTCGCGATGTAAAAGAGAGAATATTTCTCCTGAGAGTGAACTGAACTGTTAGAATTTCGGGAGAAGTTACTCGGTCCTTGTCTTGCAGAACTGGAACGGATTTTTTGTGACGTTAAAATTATGTTTCGTTTTATAGAATTACAAAAGATTCTTTTTCGTTCCGTATTTTCAGTCTTGAATAATTTGGCTGAATTTTCCGGAAAAAAACCTTGAATTCCATTTAAAGAGAGAGATCCAATGAAATTTCAAGTTTCTCTGGGAATTCAAGTAAAGTCCCAATTTTTTTGCGGCAGGGAGATGGAAATTCTACAATTTTCATGAATTTTCAAATTAAAATGAATACTCTCTGCCAAATTGCTTTGAATTTTTATGGGATTTCTCTAAAATTCTCGAAATTTCAGGAAGTTTCAACAATTTCCCTGAAAATTCAGGGTAATTTAGAATTCAATGAGAGATTTGTCACAACTCGCCTTATTTTTCAACAAATTTCTCGGAATAATTCAACTAAAATTTACTGTTTTCACGGATTTTTCCATGAAATTATGGATTTTCAATGAAAAAAATCCTTGAAATTTCAGTGGACATGTTAATTGTGAGAAATTTCCAAGGCTTATCGGAAATTACAGTGGAAAATTTTAACAGTGTTTCTGTGTTTCAATGTGAAATTTGCTGCAGCATTTCGCCTCACGATTTGTCACATAACTCTTCCTGAAGTTTTCCTCTGTGTAATAAAATTCCATCTTCATATATCTAATTTTGTTTTTCACCATTCGATTCCCCTCCGATCCCCAGCTATCCAAACCCACGACAAGTGTAGAAACCTTGATGCATCCCATCGATCTGCTCAGAATCAACTACATCCCCCGACAAAAGACTAAATTCTGTTGTCGAGGACATTCACCGTTCCGCTCCAAAAAACAAACACTGACGGATGCGCCGAAGAATAAGACAAAACTTCCACAAGAGTGTTGATTCGTAATCGATGGTACTCCGGGGATTGTACAACGTTACTATCTACACTAAACGAAACAAGAAGGCAAAGAAAAACAATGGACTAGACTGCAGCTCGTAAGGTTCCTATTGTTTTATTTCATATCTCAACGATACTCCAACGCCGTGAGTTTTCAGCTCTTTGTTATTCCTACTTTTGTTATTCTTCAGTTTACGATGCCAGAAGGTTTTGTAAGCATGAAGGGCATTCAACCTCAGCCCAAGTTCTGAATGAGCGAATAGGTCCTGCGTAACCTTTAGCACCCCAGGGCCTTCTTCCTCTCGTCATCGTGGCGTTTTCTGCTTTTTTCGCACAATACAACCATTTTTCTTTATCCGCTTCTTATTTTCTCTTAAGTCTTTACAGCGGACGATTTTTTTATGTTGAATTTCCACCGCATAACTGACAATGTCGATCGGCAAGTGTAAGTCGGATGAATAGGGGACGTAGGGGGCAAGAATAAAGAGAAACCAACAACGTTATGTCGGCTAAAACTGTCGATGCTAAACCCAAATAACGAGAGTAAAATCTCAAGTAATGTCTCACTACTTTTTTCATCTCCTTCCACTTATATTTTTCAAAAAATTATTATTTAAAGTGCTGGAATCCTAATTGTGCATTATTTACACTGTCGTTGTATTATTTACGCTGTACCAAAAAATTTGCAGAAGCAACTGACCATAAATATATAGAAATAATTTGTAAATACCTTAATGAATGTGAGCTAAAAATCTAAAATGTAAAAAGGAGACCAACTGTAATAAGTGTAACAAATTGAGAAATGTAAAACAGACATGTTGAGTTTTTCAAGTTATATAATAATTTGAGTCTCTGTCGATCGTAATTTGGGCAGTGCCACAGTACATGATCGAAGTCTTGGCATTTTACTTCGCACGGGCAGCTTGGATCTTTAATTATATTCACTGTCTCCAAGGAGGCTCTAAGATGGTAGTGATTGGCTCTAATGCGATTTACAATTATTATCGACTCCCTCGGCACTTTCACTTCTTATTAGTTATATACGGTATCCGGTTAATTCATCCCAGGATAATTCATCCCATGACAATTTATTGGATTATTGCGTTTAATTCATTTCAAATGACGGTCACAAAAACGAATCGACGTGGACGGCGCCAGAGAGTCACCCGAGAGTCTACATAAACATAAACAATATTTTCTGAGGAAGAAAGAACAGAGAAGTCTTTCATTAGGTGACGAATTTTCTTTTGGCCTTTGTGACTAGCTTTTAGTCTCCTGGAGAGATCCGTGGAGTACAGACGTTTCTTCCTCGTGCCAATTTAAAGAATAAAAGATTTCAAGTTTAATCCATTGCATTGAGTACTCATTTATATATCCCACTACCAATACAATTCATCCCAAACAATTGTATCCTAAAACAAATTCATCCCACGACACTTTCATCGCATTTTTTTTCTTATTACTGTTTGGGTGAAGAATACGCGTGGCTGAAGCGCGTGACTTATCGGATTAATTTTCAAGATTTGTACTGATTGTAAACTGATACTGTGGTCTATTACTTGTGGCCTATCTGGCGAATGTTAGTTGAGATGGATAAGAATGATTTGACCGTTTATTTCCAATGTTTCCTGTTAATCCGTTGATCGGTTGTGTAAACAATACTAGGAGGGAATCGTGAAGTATCTGATTGATTTTGATGTTGTGTTTAGTGTCTTTTTCTGTGATAATAAATTTCATATTTTTCTCTCCCTGAATTATTGTTGTGGCCGTGAAAAATTCCATTAGAATTTGATGTTTGGAATGAAATTGTCGTGGGATTGATTTGTTTGGGGTGAATTGTCCGGGATGAATTGGTTTGGGATGAGTAGTCCGGGATGAATTCACCTACAACCGTTATATACTTTAAGGTGATATATACTCTCCTCAGCTGCCATCTGGGCTTTTCCTCATCACTGTCTTTCTTTACGTATTTCTTCAATGAACCAAGTCGGTAGAAGATTTGGCAAGCATGAAGGTCATTCAACCTTGACCAAAAGCCGGATTGAACGATTATGTCCTGCATGACCTTTAGCACCTCAGGACATCCTTCCTCTCATCATCGTGGTGTTTTCTTATTTTTTTGTACAATGCAAGCTTTTTTCTTTGTCCGCTTCGTATTTCCTCTTTCTCAAGTCTTTGTAGTGAGCGATTTTTTTGCTGCGTTTCTACTACATGACTGAGAATGTCGATCAGCAAATGTAAGTTAGATGAATAGAGGATGTCGGAAGCAGGATGAAGGAGGAAGAGCGTTATAACGACTAAAATTGTAGACATTCAACCCAAATAACGAGTGGAAAATCTCAAGTCATTTATTTCTACTTTTTTCCTCATCTCTTTCCACTTTTACCCCATATTAGTTATATAGTACATTTCAATGCACTTTTTCCTCAGCCGTCATCTGGGCTTTTCTCCCATCACGATCTCTTTTTTCTTCGCATTTCTTCAACAAACCAAGTTGCCAGAAGGTTTTGCCGAGCCAGCAGTAGGGCGCACACTGAGGTGCACTGTGAAAGAGAAGACGAAACCCTCATTCTACGAAAACGCACATATAGCTTTCCCGCCGTTTCTTTACTGCTCAGTAGTTCAGACTCGTTTCTTTCTCTTCTCTGTTCAATTCAGTTCACTGCATCCAGCTTCTTTTTGAGATAGGGATAAATAGAAAGAGCCTAATCAGGTATAACGGTGGTTCTTTCGTTCAATAAAATAATTGCAATTAGAATTGATTCATTATTGATGGAGTCGTTGTCTACAGTTATCGCTATTTTAATTCTCAACTTGTGCCTTTATATGACTCAATGTGATATGTACAATATATTCAATACAACATATTCGGACATTCCAATAGCTTAATTCGAATGAGAAAATTTAAAAGTGAAATTCACTTGAGTCACTGTTAGAAATTTCATGAAATTTCAGTCAGAGCATCATCTGAATGTTTGATGTTGTGAGTTTGAATTCAATTTTGAATGACAGCGTTCACAAAATTTTTCATTCATCTTGAAAATTTAAGAAAATTCCGTTTTTCATGTTAATCAGTCATTAATTTTTCAATAAAAGTTTGAATTTCCAAACTAATCGTGAAAATTTAACATCACACACAATTCAATCTTCAATAGATTCAAAATTCAGAAAAGTTGTCGACTGAATTTTCAAAATTTTCAATGTTTTTCAGTGCCATGTGGACCTGAAAATCAAGAATTACTTGAATATTCAAGAAATGAATTGATCTGTTAATGAAGAAATATACAGAACTTTTACGTAACTTTGTCGTCGTTAAAAATTTCAAGAGTAATTTTCTAACTGTGTTTTAATCACTTCAAGCGTCATGAGTCGTAATTTCATCAATGCAACTTGACTCTGAGCCATTCTATAAATTCAATTCTATAAATTCAAAATAAGATATTTTGAATGAAATAAAGTCACTGAAAGGAACGAAAAATAATAAACTTGCGAACTTGATTCACAGATAAATTTGCCTAATTCGTTTAACGAAAGTAGTTTCAGACAGAAGTCCTGAAGAATTCAAATTGATGCAAATATCCTCCGATAATCCGCCCATAGTGTTTAGTGTGTACACACCATGGTGTACATAAAACTCGTCCCCCTGTTAATCCATTACCGTCACTCTTCCATCCACTTTCATGTCAATAAAATAATTGCAATTAGAATTGATTCATTATCGATGGAGTCATTTTCTACCGTTTTCACAATGTCAATTCTTAACTTGTGCCTTTACATGACTCAATATAACATGTACAATAGATTCTCACATTCCAACGGCTTAATTCGGATCAAAAAATATCAAAGTGAACTTCACTTGATGTCACATCTACACTTGACTTCGAGCCATCCCATAAATTCAAAATAAAATATTTTGAATGAAAAAAAGTCACCGAAATAACGAAAAGTAATAAACTTCCGAACTTTATTCAGAGATAAATCTGCCTGATTCATTCCACGAAAGTATTTTCAGAATTTAAAGTTCATATGAAGCACGATGATATTCCTGTCATACTCGTACAAAAATGAAAGCCCCTCCTACCTGCATCATATAATCCTGAAGAATTTAAATCGATGCACACATCGTCCGATAATCTGCCCATAGTGTTTAGTGTGTACGCACCATGGTGTACATAAAACTCGTCCCCCTGTTAATCCATTCCCGTCACTCTTCCATCCACTTTCATGTCAATAAAATAATTGCAATTAGAATTGATTCATTATCGATGGAGTCATTTTCTACCATTTTCACAATGTCAATTCTTAACTTGTGCCTTTACATGACTCAATATAACATGTACAATAGATTCTCACATTCCAACGGCTTAATTCGGATCAAAAAATATCAAAGTGAACTTCACTTGATGTCACATCTACACTTGACTTCGAGCCATCCCATAAATTCAAAATAAAATATTTTGAATGAAAAAAAGTCACCGAAATAACGAAAAGTAATAAACTTCCGAACTTTATTCAGAGATAAATCTGCCTGATTCATTCCACGAAAGTATTTTCAGAATTTAAAGTTCATATGAAGCACGATGATATTCCTGTCATACTCGTACAAAAATGAAAGCCCCTCCTACCTGCATCATATAATCCTGAAGAATTTAAATCGATGCACACATCGTCCGATAATCCGCCCATAGTGTTTAGTGTGTACGCACCATGGTGTACATAAAACTCGTCCCCCTGTTAATCCATTCCCGTCACTCTTCCATCCACTTTCATGTCAATAAAATAATTGCAATTAGAATTGATTCATTATCGATGGAGTCATTTTCTACCATTTTCACAATGTCAATTCTTAACTTGTGCCTTTACATGACTCAATATAACATGTACAATAGATTCTCACATTCCAACGGCTTAATTCGGATCAAAAAATATCAAAGTGAACTTCACTTGATGTCACATCTACACTTGACTTCCAGCCATCCCATAAATTCAAAATAAAATATTTTGAATGAAAAAAAGTCACCGAAATAACGAAAAGTAATAAACTTCCGAACTTTATTCAGAGATAAATGTGCCTGATTCATTCCACGAAAGTATTTTCAGAATTTAAAGTTCATATGAAGCACGATGATATTCCTGTCATACTCGTACAAAACGAAAGCCCCTCCTACCTGCATCATATAATTCTGAAGAATTTAAATCGATGCACACATCGTCCGATAATCCGCCCATAGTGTTTAGTGTGTATGCACCATGGTGTACATAAAACTCATCCTCCTATTCATCCATTCCCGTCACCCTTCCGTCCGCCCTCACCAATTTTCTATGCAGCCTCCTTCTGGTCCCGGTACATACAAAGAAGGCAACTCACCCGGAAATCATGATTGTGATTTTATAATCGAGTAATAAATCGCAAGAATGCAGTTTCCGCGTTGAGTTATAAATTCTTGGCATGGTACCAACGTAAATCCTCCAACACACTTTTTCCCTGGTGCAATTCGTTTTTTTTCCTATAGTATTTTTTCGTTTATTTTCCTTCGTTCCGCGCGCTTTTTTACGTGTTTATTTTTTTTAGGACGTTATTTCACGAATAGTGTTCAATGTTTTGGAAAGTTTCTGAAGTCGATGACTTACAAAACACATGATAGTTTTTCAATCATTCAGCGCTGCTGGCACATATAGAAATTCTCTCGAGGGTAGAGGCTTTTGGAAGCGGATTTTAAACACGCCATTACGCAAATTAACTTTTAGTGCCAGTGGCTGTACACATATATATACACACGAGACTTTCCTCAGGGCTTTGGCATTCAGCCAACAGTTATATGGTTTCACGGATGCTTTTACACTGTGACCAGACCGAGAGAAGTTCCTAGTTTTCTCTCTTCCGCTTCTGGCTGTTATTTGTTGGTTTCCGTACATTTATTTTATTGCATTATTTACATTGTTCTCTGATACAAATGTGAAAAAAAATACTTTATGGAGTTTTAATAGACAGCCACAGTTGCTGTTGGCCTTGGCGGAGTGTTGACATCAAATGGGGAGTCACATAAACCTGTCAAAGAGGGAAAACAAACAGATGGCGGAGTTTTATGAAGATTGCAGGGACAAACAATTACGCATGGCAAATAAAAATAAACTAGGCGGTAACCATGCAGATTTCGGGTTTAGCTTTTTTCATCTGTGAATCAGAGTTTACATCGTTTCGTTTTTATAATAACAACTGGGAAATTGAACTGAAATTATGAAAATTTTTTGTGTATTTTCACGTGATGCTAGGCTGGTTCTGTACATTGTTAAACATTTTTGGTTAAATTTTTGGTAAACTTCTTGAAATCTTATATCAAATGACAGTTCTGCTGAAATTTCGGGAGATTTCGTTATTGGAAATTCAAAATTTTATGGAAGCATCGATACTCAAAGAAAAATGTACTTTTCACCAGTACCGACCGGTACTTGGGGGAAGTTCACCTGTGCAAAGTTCGAATAATACTTGTCCCAAGTGCTTTTGTATGGAGAGATTTTTCACGCTTAAAAATACTGGGACCGAATGATCATAACTCGGGACTGAGATGGCTTTGTTCGGAGAGGTGCTGGCGTACTTTAGCGTAAACATCCTCTCAGCAATCGATCCGTTGGCGACGCAGATCTCGATGTAGTCTAAACAAATGACGAACCTGGGTTTGTGGTCCCTATAAGGAACGGGACCGTGGACTGTCTGCCCTGGGCCGTGGGCAAGAGCACTCTTCCGACTGAGATAGAATTATTCAAATTCTAGATTGTTTGCATTTTTTAATGACGACTCTGTAAAGAAGGCGATCCTACAATATATGGACAAATATCCACTCTTTTGAAAACTTATTTGGGGAGTGAATTTATTGAGTTTATACCCTTTTCATTAAAATACTTCCTACATTTGTATCCTCGAGCGAAGTACCACCTCTGCCAATCAAGTACAAATAGTACTGGGTTGGAGTAGCTTCACTACTTTCTGTTAGTACTTTTAGTACTTTTCACAAGTACCAAAGGTATTGGTGAAAAGTAATATTTGAACTCCTCTAAAGTGCTTTTATGACTTAATTTCAGTACTTTCAATTGATTACTTCATTGAGAAAAGCGAATATTATCAACGGATAAAATGAGCTTTCTTGCGCATTTTTGAAGATATAAGTATTCAGGAGAAGATATTTTGTAGGAAAAATCAGTATATTGTGATTTTTATGGGTACTTTCCAAACCGAATTGATTTCCAATTTTGAGAATCGTCATTCACGGTTTTGAAATCGTAATTCACGTTATTTTGACCGTAATTTACCATCTCAAAAGCGTAATTTACCTGTTTGAGAAAATTGTAAATTACGTTTTTGAAAACGTTAATTACCATTTCAAAACCGTATTTTACCTTCAGATTTTTCTGTGTGTTCACTTGTGGCCCAGAATTTAGATTTTCATCGGTAATCTTGATCGAATTCCTGAAAAAATTATGAGTACTAGATTTGAGTACCATTGCTACTTATATTGAGTTCTGTTGGTACTTTTGAAAAAAAACAGCCAGATACTCAGGATAAGTACTTTTTTTTACTTGCTCCGAGTAATAACAGTATTTGTGACAAGTACCGAAGTATTTCTCACCAGTATCCAAGTACTTGACCGACGATACTTGCATCCAATTCTTTTGTGACTTCGAGGAAGTACAAAATTTGTCTTTCCCCAGAAACCCCTCCGTAGAAGTACTTTTTCTACTGATCAGAAGTATTTTTTTTTAGTGTAGTGTTTCCCTATAGCAAAGGTCCTTATATTTTTCCCCTTAAATCCAATTCAATGTCTTTTTTCGGAAAATTCTGCAATATTTTTCCAACAGTGTACACAGAAATTTGAAATGCTATTTTTTCAGTGAAATATGGAATTTTTATTTTCTTTCAATAGTGATACACGGGTTTGTTCGTCAATCTCCTTCATTCATGAATAAGAAGAATTGCCCTCACGAATGTTATTAATCAGGATTTCGGCAAGTGCATAACTCAAAATAAATATAAACCCACTCCGACCCATCATTCACATTTAATAAATAGCATGATGAATCGTAAGACACTGAAATATTACGGGTACGGATATAACAAGGGCCTTTTACCAAATACCCTGAAGCAGCAAAGGCAGACTGGTATAGGTGAATGCGAGATGGGGTAGACAACACTTAGTCCTGAGGGATGGTGCATTAGTCACACTCGCGCATCAGTCACCCTGAGGACATATCCGCGTGGGAATATTTAACTCAGTTGGTAAATTACTGACGATGCTCCCAGTGTCGTTGCGGTTACGGTCCTCTCTCACACACATGGGCAAATTCCCGAGAGGGAGTTTCGGGTAAAGACGGGGTCGAGCAATCGTAGAACAACAGAGATCTGCGGCGATAAACATGGGATTGTCTTGACGAATTCGTCAATTTTTTTTACTGTTCTTAGCATTTTGAGTAGTTGTAATCAGTTATGTGAAGGACTCCATGAATTCTATATTAGAAGAGTCTAATATAGAGACATACCGAAATGTCTCTCTATATTATAAAAATCGAAATCGACTTCTGGTGATAAAAAATTAGTACTCGAAATTAAGACTAAAATTAAGGGTCATGAGGGTCAGAACAAGGACCACAAGGGTCTGTATAAGGGTCCAAGTAAGGGCGGCAACCGTCAGATTAAGGGTTATGTGGGCCTGATTAAGGGTCGCAAAATTAAGGGTCAGATTAAGGGCCTAAATAAGTGTTACAAGGATCATATTCAGGGTCACAAGGGTCAGAGTACGGGTCCAAATAAGGTACATGGGGGTCTAAAACCAAAATAAGGTTCACAAGGGTCAGGATTAAGAATCAGAAAAATCAGAGTAAGGGTCCAAATAAAGGTCATGGGGGTCAGAAGCTAAGGGTCACAGAGGTGAAAATAAGCGTCTCAATATCTCTCTAGATTGTAAAAAAACCAAATCGACTTTTGGTGATGAAAATTTGGTGCTCGAAATTAAAACTCCTAAATTAAGGGTCAGAAATGAAAGATCAAAATAAGGGTCACGAGGGGTATAATGAGGGTCAGAATGAGGATCACGAGGATCAGATTAAGGATTACAAGGGTTAGAATTAGCAAAAGATAATTCTCAATCATCCGCTCGAGCTGTCCATTTTCCCCACCCACCCCCAAAATCAACCAACATTCAGTATTTCATTCCTGAACCCCAAAATACACCCCCAAATATGCCTCCAACCTCGTTCATCCCCAGACTCGCCGACATTTTCCATAATTCACTCGTAACTAGGTGTGATATCCCCCCATCCCGCACCCGAATCTTCATCCTCACTCCACCCAACGAAATTCTCGTCTCTGCTTCACTTCCAGTGATCATTTTCCTTTGCTTTTACGTTTTTACTATTCCCGACGCTACATGTTTATTCAAGAGTCTCACGTACCCCAAGATATTCCGAGTGCACACAGAGGTTACGTGACGCGGTGGAATGGTGGCGTTGTTGGTAGTTGGCAGCTCTGCTCTTAACGGTATAGTCTCGCTTACCATTCACATAAAGCAACGTCACAGCTTCGGCAAGGGGGGGATGGCGGTGCGGTTTTCCACCCTTTGTACTTACCCTCATTCCTCAACGTGAGCACACAGCCATGTGAACCGGAAGTGAGAAGGAAATGAAAAAGTTATGGTTTTTTTTTCTCCTTCTCCGTGGCATTTTATCTTTCGTACCGAGCTCTCTCACTTTTTTTTTTATGCAATACGCTGGTGGATACTAAAGAAGCTCGGCCACCTCTTGGAAATGAGTAACGCAAGTGGGATAACCATGGCCGGGGAGAATATAAAACAAAACAAGATGCCAACGCTGCAATATATTCCGCGAAGCTGGCAGGCTGAAGTGCAACTCCAGGATAATTCAACGTTGTATTCCATGAGGCTGCAAATTAACGAGAATTTTCATTGCTGGTTCGCGGGAGGGGAAGGGGAGGGGACTATCTACCGAGAGATGTGAAGTTTTTGTTTTTCGTAGGCGAATTCTCCGGCTGGAAATTCCTTTTATCTCATTTCTACTTGATGGTAGGAAGAATATTCCTCCGTGAAATCTGGTCGGTGTATGTTGCGTTGTAAGGAAAAACGAAGAGACGTTTGAAAATGATTGAATACCTGAAATTCCGGGGGAATATTCGCTATCCATAGCGTTGTTGATGATAACATGTTCCGAATTTTTGGAGGGGTTGCCAGCGGGGGATTATTTAGTGATTCTCTTCTATTTAATATTATGGATTGATGGGGAAAAAGGCGGAGGGGCAGGAGAGAGGGAATTGGTAGGGGCGATGAGTTTCACTGCAGTGACATTTCGGGAATCGATGGGTTTTTTGTGGGAGGTTATCTCTGAAATTTAGTCGGAAAAATAGGGTTTGTCTGTTGTGGAGAATTGCCGTCGGATTTTTCTCAATTGATAACCGATTCAGGGATCGGCATAATTGTAAATTATAATTACGGTTATCTGATTACTTGGATAATCCATAATTCGAGGGGATGGTTTTTCAATTAATTAAGGAATGAATAATCTGGACCGAGAATTACCAATTATTTTACCAATCGACAATTGGCATCAATCCTGACCCATTTTTTCATAAATGAATAATCACCCATTACCGAGTATCAATTAATTAGTCAATTGTTGATCAGAATAACAAATTAAACGATTCATGGATCAATTGTTATTCCTGTTCGATTTTTTCTCAATTATCTAAAGAGGAATTCATTCAATCTGGAAATTTCTGATTAGCCCTGATGGTGATTAATTGGGACTCCGAAAGAAACAATTATTCAGTAAATGAGTCATTTTTATCGAGAAATTTTTAATTACTTATCCAATCATCAATTGGAACCCATAATTATCGAACATTGAGATCATTTGTATAATACTATCATTTATACCTTCGCGCCATTAAATATTTCCTGAAAAACCCAAATAAGGCGCAACGGTCAATCACACCGGTTGTAATACCGGTGATGACCTGCGAGAGCTTTCTCTCGCTACTCAGACGTGGACGAATAAAGATCGTATAATTTAATTGACAGTAGTTCGAGTAGTCTGAGCCATGTTGATTTGTCGATTGTTGTATATTTGTAAATTTTAACCAGTGTACACAAGCTTGTATGTCTATTATAATTATTTGTACTAAATTTGAAACGGCTAATTGTAATATTGTACGGCTGAATGAGTGAAGTTATTAATTTAAAATAAGAGATGGCCTTTTTTTATTTACATCAGAGCAATCCGACGACCTGAATTTATACGTAAAGAATGAAATTATTCTCTCTTCATCAGGCATTAAAGTTTGGCACATAATTATTCACTTAAAACACTTAATAAACGAGAGATTTATTTCTGTTAATCCTAACATTTTCTTGAGTTATTTCTCATGAAAAAAAAAATCAACAGACGATCATTTTACATTTGTCAATCATAATAAGACAACTTTCAATGCTTGAATCAATTCGTGATCGAAACGCAATAAACCTTCCTTAGGCAATTGACGAGAGGAATTTTTTTATTATTTCATCAATGAATAATTATCGCTGCATATTATTCAATTTTTCAATAAATCAACAATGAATTTCCAAAATTATCCAATAATTCATGAATGGAGTCATGACCTCCCCTAGATCAATGAAATGGACAGGGGAATTCCCTCACTCTCGCCAAAGCCATTACGTCCTTTCCAACTTCTCCACGTTTGACTGCAATCACCATTGCACATGAACGACTGCCACCCCAACCGCCTTAATACATTCGACCTCAGTCTTCTCATACATTTCTCCACATACAGTGAGCGTACTTACAAGCCAGTCATCCTCCACGATGGCCACAAATTCTCGGTATTCCACTCAGTCTTTCAATCCGTTTTTCGGTGTAAGACATACCACTATCCCTTCAAGTCTCTCCACCGCTATAACGCAGACATCCCTGGCAGATCCGTTTGGAGCTTAAACCTCCTGCTGTATGGTACGGAAACTTCGCTGGAGCGGAATTACGCCGGGAGGGTCTGAGGTATCGAGAGTGGGCAGGTTGAAATGCGCTGGTGTGCGAATGACGGTGGCGCGGCGGGTTGAAGAGGGACCGGGAGAATGGGGGAAAAGTACTTAAGCAGCTTTCATCGCACAACTCGTTGGGTTACCAACGGCAGCGCCGGGTTTTCGTACTAATATTTGCTTCTCGAGAACCAGTAGGACCCCCCAGAAAACATACCAAGCATCAGTAGGTAGAGTCTCCCCACAGTCGATGGTCATTTCATTTGGAATTCCAACTCGATATCGTGGGGCAATGGTTTTCGTTGGGGCAAAGTATCTCTTGACTTTGCATTACCGAACCCTTTATTTCTTGATTTTCGGGGAGAATTGCGGGGAAAAATTACTACACGAAGAGAAAGGTTCGGACGAAAATTACGAAAGAATGTGATCGGGTGATCGGACGGTGAAATGGATTTCAAAAAATTCTAGTTGACATAGAAAGAATGTGAGGTTAAAGACAAATTATCCCTTTTTAACATGATTTTTCGGAAAAAACAGAAAGGCGGAGAAATTTCACATAGGGGAGGGTGGGGCAAAACGGCCCCCCTTCAATTGTCAATAACTTGGGAATGACATTGTGAAAATTCCCATTTTCAACTTCATTTTGAAGATAATTTTTCATTCTTCAAAACAAGCTTCGAAACGATTATTGAATCGGAAAATATTGACGATCGAAGGGGGGCCGTTTTGCCCCATCCTCCCCTATATTTAATTTTGAATACCAAATTTTCATCAGCAGAAGTCGATTTGGATTTTTATAACAGAGATATATAGCGTCCCTCATTTTGACCCTCAGTTTCTGACTCCCATGACCCTTATTTTGACCCTCAATCTGACGTTTGTTATCCTTAATCTGACCCTCATGACGCTTATTTGGACCCTTAATCTGACGTTTGTGATCCTAAATCTGACCCTTGTGATCCTTATTTGAGTTCTTAATCTGATCCACATTATAACCCTCGTGACCCTTAATTGCTGACTCTTAGTTTTTGACCCAGCCATGACTCTTATTTGGACCCTTGTGACCCTTAATCTGATCTTTAGAACCCTGATTTAAACCCTTAATCTGACCCTTGTAACCCTTATTTGGACCTTTATTCTGACCCTTATATCTTTTACTGTGGCCCTTGTAATCCGTAATATGACCCTCGTAACCCTTATTTTGACCCTTCTGACCCTTAATCTGACTCTTGCGACCCTTCATCAGACCTTTGTGACGCCAATTCAGACCCTCGTGGCCCTTAATCTGACCTTTGCGACCTTTATTCTGACCCTCGCGTCCTTATTCTTAACCTCATGGCCCTTATTCAGACCCTTGCCACCCTTCATCAGACCTTTGTGACGCCAATTCAGACCCTCGTGGCCCTTAATCTAACCTTTGCGACCTTTATTCTGACCCTCGCGTCCTTATTCTTAACCTCATGGCCCTTATTCTGACCTTTTTTTGACTCTAATGACCCTTATTTTGTCCTTTATGACCCTTTGTTTTGGAGTCTGAGTTTCGAGTATCAAATTTTCGTCACCAGAAGTCGATTTGGAATTTTATAATGTAGAAAAAATTTTCTGGAATTTATAAACAAAGTGTTGACGTCACACTGTATAACCCGAATTAAATGAATAAATCCGCGCTCTTTTCCCGAATATACAGTCTATTCAAAACAATACCTATCTGTTTCATCTCGATTCAACTGTATTTATTTAAAAGAAGGGAAAATATATGACGCCTCACTTGCATCAAAGCTCAAAAATTTGAAGTAGTAGGTACCCAGCATCGTGGTTCTTACATAAATTCTCGAACTGCCGTGAAACGAGTTTCGTACCTTGGGAGGAAATTGCAAAAGTAAATTAATTACCCGTAAAGCTCGCCCGGTGGACTAGGGGAGATCTCTCTCGTGGAAAATGGGTACTAATAAAAGTAGAGCCCGGGCGGTGGCACCTTGCGTGTTTCGTTACACAACGCCGAGGCATCAAAGATTACAGACCAAGGAAACAATGAGGTCTTGATGAATTTCTCTATTTAGATCCTTCATTTCCGGGTACGACAATCTCCTTTGGGTGAATGTATATTAAGCGGCGATAGAGTATGTACTGACTGCCTTAAAACAAGGGGATTCCTCCGTGAATTGTGGTGGAACATTCTCGGTACATGGAGTAGCTGAAATTATTCAGGGAAATGTCAATATTATGCAGCAATTTGTTTGTAAATGCAAATAATTTGGTTGAATAAACAGGCCAGCATTGTCAGAAGATTTCTGATATGCACTGTGAAAACTAGAGGCTTCAAGAGGTCTTGATTTAAGACATTAGATGCAAAAATGTGTCTTATCCGCCAACTTCTTGATGACTGAAATTTTGAATGTCTTAAAGTAGGATATTTTTTCGTCTATTAAGTGTATAAATTAATTCTCGGCCTGTTTTTCGACTATTTTTACATTAATTTATAAAAAAATGAATGCAGATCTAATCTTGAAAATAGTCGCTGTCACTTTGCACGTATTTCTCCCATCTATTGGGCAATTGTCGAATGCTCACTTTTGAAAAGTTCTAAAAATACTCGTCCCAAGTACTTTTAGTGTCCTTGGGTGAAGTACCACATCTGCCGATCGAGTAGAAATGGTACTAGGAGGAAGTAGTATCTTTACTTACTGCCAGTACTTTTAGTACTTTTCACATGTACCGATGGTACTAGTGAAAAGTAATTTTTCAACTTCTCTCAAGTAATTTAGGACTTAATTTCAGTACTTCCAATTGATTACTTTATTGAAAAAAGTGAATATTATTACTGGATAGAATGGGCTTTCTTACGCATCTTTGTAAATAGAAATGTTCAGCAGAAGATATTTTGTAGGAAAAAATCAATAGATTGCGATTTTATGGATGCTTTCGAGAATTATTGGTGTGCTTTCCAACCTACAAAATTTGAATTCGTTGAGATTTTTATGGCGCGCTTCGCGCAGCGTGCTTCAAACTCGACTTTTGCACGATGTGGCATAAAATAGTATAGACCACTCGGGCATAAACTTCATTTTCAAGGAATCTGAATACAGACCTCGCCTTCGGGTCGGCCTGTAAACTTCACATTCGTCGAAAACGAAATTTGTGCCCTTGTACTCTAATGTACTATTATGTTTCATGTTGTTATCAACATTTAAAAGGCTTCGAAAAATTATTTTCAATTTATTTTCAATTTTATTACTCACCTAAACGGGAATTATTTGGATTTTTGAATTTTTGACGTAATTCGGTTTTTAGAAGAGGTAGAAAAACATTTTTGAGTTCTTATACTCAACTTATATTGAGTTTATTTAGTACTTTTGAAAAGAACCAACCAGGTGCTCAGTACAAGTAATTTTTTTAATTGTCCCAAGTAAAAAATACAAGTAATTTTTTTAATTGTCCCAAGTAAAAAAATACTTGTAACAAGTACTGAGGTACTTCTCACCAGTACACAGGTACTTGACGCATGATACTTGCATCAAGTTGGTTTGTAACTTCGAGGAAGTACAAAAATGTGCCTTTTCCCCAGAAACCCCTTGGTACTGGGTATAAGTACTTTTGCTACTGATCAAAAGTAATTTTTTTGGGGGTGTACCGGACTTCTTCAGGAGATCGAAACCGAGCTGCTTGTCGAAAGGCATTTTTGTTTATTATGTGTTTTAAGTTTGTGTTAATTAGACCACAGTCGGAATTAAGTGGTTTGATAACTCACAGATGAAATACCCTTTATTACGGAATTTTTTTTTTAATTCACATGGGTGCTATAATCAATTTAATCTAGGGGTCGAGAATAAATTTGTACATCTAATGTTTAATTAAAGACCAGTCAGTCACTATCATTTATGATGGCAGCACTATGACAAGACGTTAAAGTGGTATAAACATAACTTGAATTTTGAAAATTAAAATCGGAAATAAATTATAAACGAATGATGATATGGATTGAAATATTCTGGTTCAGTTTGTGCACAATTATTGGTGATTGGCTTTTGATCGGAATAATTTTTTTGCAACATGATCGACCACAGGATAAAGTGAATGAAGTATTGATAAAAACGAATGAGGCATTATTCATTCACAAAAGATTTAAAAATACAAAAACGACTTAATTTTAGACACTATTTTTTTCAGTGTAGGTTATCGTAACAAAAAAGTTGAGTCGTCAGACCATATGATTTCCAATTCAAAAGCCAGTCGATCTCCGAAATTTTGATGAATCCAAGGCGCTAGAAAGTGAGATTGCAACTCATCAGAAACTCATTCTCTGATATCACTCATTCAGAGGAAACCCGTATTGATCCCCTTGACGTCTCTAAGCTCCTAGAAACCGTAGAGCCATCAGGCACTTCAGCAAGGATTACTTCATTTTTGTATCGGTAGATAATCTGGCTTGCTGTAACAAACTCGGACACATCCCAAGGAATTGCCCTTCTACAAACAATGCTCCGTCTTCACCAGATGACCTTATAGGAACAGCTGAAGATATGGATCAAGAAAAAGCACCCTATTTCGCCCCTATTTCTCCCTTCACTTTGCCGTGAAGAAAGCTCTTCTGATCGATCGAATCATGTAAACAACAGGAAACTCCGGAACTCCCCGGATCCCTGTGATATATGCATCCAGTTTATTTTAGGATGAGTTTGTTTAAGATAGGCCGAGAGTTTGATGATGGAAGTATGTGATGACTGTAATTATAATGCAGGACTTACTCGTGGTGAATAATAAATGGAGAACGAAATTGGGTTTCATGAATTTCTGCTTAAAATCAAAAACAGAATGTTAACAAAAGATAAATTTTTTCGTTCGTACCAGTGAAATTCGCGAGTTTTTCGTAAAAATATACGAAAAATCTGGATAAATCCTACTGTATTTGCAACAAATTTTTACTGTACATCAGTTAGAGATTGTTATTTCATTTTTCTCATAATTTTTTGTCAATTTTTTTCTTTATGACTTTGAATAGCTCCTTATAAAGATTTATTCAAACTTGAACTTGTGGTTATTAGCGGATCTATCCAACAAAAGAAAATTGATTTTTTAAAATCAATTCATTTTTTAAAATGGTTGCTCAACCGGCGAAGAGAAGGAATGCATTAAAACATAATAATGCTTCATTTGGATCATAGAAATCGTTCACTCGATGCTAACAGAAAATTTATTTGGAATGAATGAATCCTTCATTTCACATAATTCAAACATTATCTTTAAAATGACTGATTTCCTAATTTCCAACAAAAATATTGCTGAAATGGACAAAATAATTCAAATGACGACTGTCAATTGATGAGTTCGATGCACTAGAGACAAGAACTGATGATACACGGAGAGAAATTCTTTAGAATAATTCTAGTGTTGTTAAAGTAAAATTTCTAGGGATTTCTGCTAAAATTTTCGGGGATTTCAGTGGAAATTTTATATAAGTCCGGAAAAACTTCACATGCTACTCATGCTGACCGTCACTTTCCGTCTTTGTTCCGGTCCTAGCACTGCAATTTTTCTAGAGAATTCAGTAGCGAAGTGGTCCAACCGTTTAAGTCGATTTTGACTACTCATGAGTTTTCAATGAATATCTCGCAATGTAAAGCAGATAGCCAAATTTCTGTTATGACCTTTTGGGTAGAGCACATTTAGAGCTTCAAAAAAGATATGTTTGAGGAGAGGATCTGTAAATTGGGTGGATTGTGGGAGGTGTTAGAGGATAGTTAAAGTAGGATGAGCCGTTAAAGAAAAATTACTGAGTTTTCTAAAGTCACAATTTATTGGTGGTCAACAGCCACCAAAGTCTGAAATTATGTCCACTTTATACACGGTTGAATGTCTCTAGAAAGTTATTAATTGATTTACTGAATTTATACTGATAATTATTTAACTGCGTTGATTGACTCCAGACTGAATTTATAAAACTGAATAAATGAACTGAGTTGATGTACTGATCGGAACTGTACTGATACTATACGTCTTCTACAGGTGATTTGCTCGAGATAGACTTATACGGTGAGAGGCTAAGCCTAAACTGATTCGCGCATGTTTCAGTCACTTATGACTGATGACCCGAAGGGTCCCGGAAATTTTCGAAGTAGGCCGAGTTAGTCGACCAGAATGTTCTGGAATTTTTGTTGCGTTTCAAACAAGATATGTACGAAAATTTCGCTATCGCCCTTAGATTTTGAGATATTCCTTGAAAACCACTTGACCACTCCGCTACCGAATTTTTCTCCGAGTAAAGATATCCCCCCAATTCTGAAGAAAACAGTGAGAAATACTAGACAAAGACCACAGTTCTACTTAAAGATGATTAAAGCGCTGTCGAACCGCACATGTCATACCCGAACACCAATGGTTAAAACATTATCTGATTAAGACAAATGTATGTCGAATTATGATGTTAAATTGCTACTCATGAATACTCCTCGTAACCCAATCTCATCGTGAAAATATCCTGGAATGACAGTGAAAAGATTTTTCGATGAAAAAATACTGAAAGAATCTGCGACGAGAGATTCAGAGAATGGAAAGGATGTGCGTTCGGCGGCTAATCCGGCTGCAGCGGACCTGCAGCACAAACTGCCAACTTGGAGAGTAGCAAAACCCCGTGAGACCTACAGCGTATTTTGCAGCTGACAAGGGTACGGTTTTTATTGTTCCATTTCCCCTCCTTCCATGGCTAATGCCGTACCCAGGTCCTCTTCTTGACTGTCGCTCCATTTTATATTTTTTTCTTCGTACACCCTCATTTCTTAAAATCATTTGATTAAAACTGCACCTCTAGGTCTTCGTCGCTCTGCACTAGAAAAACTAGTGTCTGAAATCAAGACACTTTTGTCGGAAACAGCAAAAAAGAATTCGCTGTTGATGTCTCCAGTGTGAGCTTATTATGTCAACATAATTTTTGTAATACCTGCCTTAAAAGTTCACTTTTCGCAACCGTTTAGTGTGTGTAAAATGGTTGTTTTACGCACAATGTGCGTAAAGTTCAGAAGTTCGTCGGAAACAGCAAAAAAGAATTCGCTGTTGATGTTTCCAGTGTGAGCTTATTATGTTATAGTATATTTCGTAACTCGTGAAAAAACATTTTTTCACGAGTTACGAACAATATTTTTCATCACAATGTGGCGAAAATTGGACTTTTAGGCACGCGGAGCGTGCCGAAAAGTTCACTTTTCGTCACAGCGTGATGAAAACATAATTTTTGTAATACCTGAATCAAAAGTTCACTTTTCGCAACCGTTTAGTGTGTGTAAAATGGTGGTTTTACGCACAATGTGCGTAAAGTTCAGAAGTTCGTCGGAAACAGCAAAAAAGAATTCGCTGTTGATGTTTCCAGTGTGAGCTTATTATGTTATAGTATATTTCGTAACTCGTGAAAAAACATTTTTTCACGAGTTACGAACAATATTTTTCATCACAATGTGGCGAAAATTGGACTTTTAGGCACGCGGAGCGTGCCGAAAAGTTCACTTTTCGTCACAGCGTGATGAAAACATAATTTTTGTAATACCTGAATCAAAAGTTCACTTTTCGCAACCGTTTAGTGTGTGTAAAATGGTGGTTTTACGCACAATGTGCGTAAAGTTCAGAAGTTCGTCGGAAACAGCAAAAAAGAATTCGCTGTTGATGTTTCCAGTGTGAGCTTATTATGTTATAGTATATTTCGTAACTCGTGAAAAAACATTTTTTCACGAGTTACGAACAATATTTTTCATTACAATGTGGCGAAAATTGGACTTTTAGGCACGCGGAGCGTGCCGAAAAGTTCACTTTTCGTCACAGCGTGATGAAAACATAATTTTTGTAATACCTGAATCAAAAGTTCACTTTTCGCAACCGTTTAGTGTGTGTAAAATGGTGGTTTTACGCACAATGTGCGTAAAGTTCAGAAGTTCGTCGGAAACAGCAAAAAAGAATTCGCTGTTGATGTTTCCAGTGTGAGCTTATTATGTTATAGTATATTTCGTAACTCGTGAAAAAACATTTTTTCACGAGTTACGAACAATATTTTTCATTACAATGTGGCGAAAATTGGACTTTTAGGCACGCGGAGCGTGCCGAAAAGTTCACTTTTCGTCACAGCGTGATGAAAACATAATTTTTGTAATACCTGCCTCAAAAGTTCACTTTTCGCAACCGTTTAGTGTGTGTAAAGTAGTTGTTTTACGCAGAACGTGCGTAAAGATCAGAGGGCGTGCGTAAAGTGAATTTCGAGTGCGTAAAGCGAAGCTTTACCTTGGACTTTACACACACCGTGCACAAAAACAACCACTTTACCCCCACTAGGGTTCCGAACAGTGAACTCGGTAGGTATTACAAAAAATAGGATGTCTTACGCGTGCGTGCGAAAAAGTGGTTCTTTATGCACTTGTAACACAATATACTAAAGCTTTACTATGTTAACAGTACTACATCTAAAAAAAATACTTGTGATCAGTAGAGAAAGTACTTGTGCCCAATACCAAGGGTTTCTGGGGAAAACACGTAAAGCAAAATTATTAAGAAGAATTTTCAAGCAAGATAAAACAGACTAAAAATCAGTTTTGACTTCGGTGATTAAAAAAATCTTCCTCTCCCTGTTCCTCTTCCACGAAAATTCATTTTGAAAATGACTTGCTTGTTGTTTCTTTTCAGACATAAAAATCCTTTTACTGCAAGACATTTGACATTTGTCTAATATCTTAAATCAAGAAGTCTTGAAGGCAATAACTTTCGCAGTGCAGGTCACCGTTTCTGCTACCGTAAACCGCGAGTTTCCACTCTTTTCAATTTCTCCTTTGTCAAATTAAGGCTAACTCGATGAAAAATAATGGATTGAAAAAAGAAAATGAAGACGAGGAATTGTGCAAAAGACATTAAGTTGACAAGCGAAGTGCGTAGTCATCATCATTAGCCCTAATACAACCGCAGTATTTCAACTCATTCCCATCGTACTTTCATTCACTCGCATTGAATTTAATGGCCCCTGTACTACGACCTTGCCACCAGCCGCATAAACTTTCCAGTTAGTATAATCTATTGCGGTGGCAATTACACGCGACCTAAGGCACTCTTTTCTCTCCACCAAGTATATGATCGATAGTCCTCGGAGGACCCAATGTTGTTGGGAACAAGCACACCCGCGTGAGTCTTTCAACCCCTCGCTCACTAGCCGCTGATGTATTCACTCACGCATCTGCGAGGATTCACGCCCTTTGGGATCACCCGTCGTTTGTATCCTTCTTCCTGTTTCAGTAATGATTTGAACAGACAGTGGAATATATTTGTCAATATTTTTCGGGAGAAATCATACGCTGTTAGAAAAAATCAAAAATCAAATTCTATCGATAGTTTGGGAAATCGAGATTGAATTTGATTTATGGAGGGAGGCGCGGGGGTAATGAAAGTTCAAATTTTAATGGTTGAAATACATTGCATCCACAGATGCATTTTTTTACTGAGAAAATCGTAAGATATCTACTAAAAACCAATATTTTTTCATTGAAGAACTTTGCAGTAAGGGTATGGGCGTAGAAGGAAATGGAATGCAAAGCTGAAATTTTGAAAATATAATCTTTGAATGATTGTAAATATCCTCCCGAAGTACCGAGACGCTGAACCACGTAGGTTGTTGAGGAGAAAATATGAAATATGTGTCATCAACACAGAGTCTTATGGCACCACTTTTTCAAAAATCACAAAAAAATAATCGACAATGGAATGAAAATCCAAACGCCTCATGAATAGAACCGTATATATTTCAGGAACATATCCCTGTGATTGAAATAAGAAATGCGGTTGTATTTAGTACGTAAGATGTGTTTACAATCAATACTCAAATCGGACTGAATATCTTGATCGGGAGCGTGAGAGTTTAAATACCTTTTATTATGGTACACGGAGAGGAATATTCAATAAAAATTATGCGTCTTTTCCGTAGTTTCGAAGCGAAATGTAGTTGTAGGAAATTTTATGGAAGTATCACGGAATTTTTCCAGAGCGTTCCGTAATTTCTATTTGAATCTCCTGTGAAAAATTACGTTAATGTCACTTAAATTTTCTGAGTCGATTCCGTAATCGGTGAGCGAATTATGAGTTCCGTAATTTTTACTGAATATTTCTCTCCGTGTAGGTTCGAGAATTGTCCAGAAATTTCGTGAGGAACAAGGATAGCTCAATGTTTGTCTCGAACGCAACGATACAGAATATTTGAGACGCGTTATATAAATTTCTGAATAATAATTGATTGTGGCTCGCACTAGATTTTTTTCACATTAAATCTCATTCAGTGTCACTGTCCTCAAAATTCAATAATTTTTCCGGTATTTTCTGGTTTTCTGTTCATGTTCAGGAAAAAATGGAACTGAAATTTACAGTTCTTTTCGATTTTTTCACGAAATTCTGCATTTTCAATGATGAAATTCCTTGAAATTTCAGTGGTAATTGAACTCGATAAAAATTTCCAAAAAGTTTACCGGAAATTTCAGACAAAATTTTTTAACAGTGTATTCTATTGAGATATTTTCTACAGAATATCCCCGGCTCAAATTTTCTAATTTATTTTGTTTGATTTTCTTGATGAAAAAAAAAGAAAAATGGAATGAAAAAAACTTCGAAAATTTGAGCCGAGAAATTTTCATAGAAAATACCTGAAGAGCTTAAGTTATATAGAAAAATCGAATTCTAGTGACTTTTTATTGAATATTTTCTAATGAACATTTCAATAGAATCGGCCAAAAACTAATAGAAAGTTCAATAGAAATCCAGTAGACTTTTTAAAGGAATTCGCTAGGTTTTTCCATTAAATTTTTTCTTGCGTGTCTTTTTGGTAATTTTCAAATAATGATTGTGTTGGCCCAAATAAGACTTGATTGAGAACTTATTTGTTTTTTTTTATCCAGTGCGCGGTTTTCTTCTTCATTCATGAGGAATGAATATATTTTTTAAAGAAAAAAAAAACTATAAAGCTCAACGGGTATATTTATAGCACGCTGAGCGCGCAAGATACCCCAGTCTCTTTGAGAAAATTCATGACAATCATATGTAGACGACTCCAGGTAACTGACATGTATGCAAGAGTTTTCAGTCACAGTGTATAAAAAGAAAAGAAGAATAATGATGCTTTTAGAAAAAATAATTTCACCTAAAACGAACGCATCCGTCCCAGAGTGGCGTTTATAATTTTCCTTGCCGAAGTAGCGCTCGTTGAGTTTTCCACGTGCAAGCATTTATTATTCAATTATGCTCGTCAGGTGTGGGCGTTGGGTGTTCGCTTATATACATGTATAGGTCTACAGAGGGGAGTTCACTCGTTTATACATACCCAGTATAGCGTACTTACCGACGTGTGCGGTACGCGCTCTCGTTAAATACACATCCTTCAGAGAAAATGGGTAACCGTATACATATTTGCACACGATATGTAATTTTTATGTTTTGGCAACATACAACAAAGAATTTCGTGTTACAATTTGTATATTAATTATCCAATTTGGTCGGGAGATTCGAGTGGGGAAAAATTCGTGAACTGAATTCTGATCGTTTCTTGTTGCTACAATTCTATTCAGTTTTTGTTATTCAAAATTTTTTGATTTTTTGAAGTTTTTATCACATTACAAGTCTAAATTTTCAAAGATGTTCGTCATTAGAAATTCAAAAATTTTGAAGGACGAAAATAATGTGAGAAAAACTTTCAAAAAGTGATTTGAAAACTTCAGTCACCAATTTTCAACAGTATTGTTTAAATTTAAACTGATTCCATCTCGTATAAATAAAAATTTTTGACTTAGGGTGTTTCGTGTGTAGATCACTCGAGCCCTGATTCAATCGCTGAGCACGAAATTTTTCAATTTTCAAGCAACTATTCAACTGTGCATTTGAACATTTTTTGAATATTGATTTTATTTATCAGATTGATTGATTTTTTTCACATCAGCTATTGGTGTCAAATCATTTTTATTGGATGTTTATCTAATTATTGGAATAATATTAACATGCGTTTCGAGATGGTAAACCTGTCGAGTGTTTTCCCTCTCTCTCAGTTCCACGGTCCAACCCATACCTTTCCCATGGTGGTCACTGACATTCGATCACGCGCCTGCGCCTGAGAGCGTAATTGCCCCGAAACTCATAATGTTCCGAATCATTTGTTCAAATAACTTGCTTATGAAATCTGAAAAAAATCTGAAACTTATACGTGTTTTCAGGAAAGATTTGATTTATCATGCACTAGTTTTTCCTCAATAGTTTATTATTTTTTTCGGTGCCGTGCAAAGTTCCCTAATTGAGAGTGGGGTAACCTTGGAGGTAATAGCTGGAGGGGTTACAAAAACATCTAAATTTCATTATTTTTTTTCTTGAGACTGAGATCTGAAAAAAATGTGCAGGAATTCTCAATGATGCACCATTCGTAGACATTTCTCCCATGAATTTTCCCTTTTTTTTTCATTATTTTGACTGTTTACACAAAACACCTTAAAAATGTTCATCTTTCGAATTGCAATCTAGTTCATGCGAATTCTACATCCCCAAATATTCATAAAAGAATATTAAGCGACGAAAAGAAATCCTCGCTCAATTTTTAATTTTTTATTTATGGAATAATTGAACGGAAATTTACAGTTTCCGTTAAAATTTACAACACAATTGATATTTCCCTCAAATTTCCAATTTTCAAGAACGAAATTCTATGAAATTCTCAAAAACATAGTGTGATCAAAATTTCCAAGAAGTGACCCGTAAACTCCAGTCACATCTTTTCTACAGTATTGCGTAAATTCAAACTGATGCAATCTCGTATTCTTGACTTAAAAATGTTCATCTCCTGAATAGCAATCTAGTCCATGCGAGTTCTACTTCCCCCAAGTATCCATAAAAAAATCCTCGCTTAATTTTTTAAAGCTGTATCGAACAGCAAGGTTTTCCCAGTGGTCTTCGAGTTTCAAGAGTTGAACGAATAAAGTTGCACGTACACAAACATCAAGAGTCTATGGGACCGTAAATTCAGAAGGATCCGGGCATTACGTTGGATCCAGGCTCCGGCGGCCGGAAACAGCCACAGTAAGAACAAATTGCCGCTCTTACCCGTAGCAATATTTCTACAAGAATGGAATGGGTACCTAGTTGGTAAAATGGGAAGGTCTAACGACACTGAGTGAACGAGTAACGGGTCCTCGCCATTGTACTACACAGAACGAGTGAAGCTTACATTCACAATGCATTTTATCACGGAGTGCGAGCAGTTTTTAATATTAATGCAGGCCGAGCTACTGGAGCTTCTTCTTCGGGAACTTCACCGTGATGTCCTGGCGAAACAAATGAATATTAACGGGAGACAGGAGCACACTTGAGCATCCATATCCGAATGACACTTGTAAACAATGGGGAACTTGCATGTTTTTTTTTTCTCAAATATATGCCCCCAAGGACTCACATTTGGTTAGGAAACACACGGAAAATAGTTTAATAATTATTTATTTGCTTTAAAAAATTGCATTTTTTAAACCTTCTAAAAGGCCGGTGACGTCAGTTTCGGACTCGGTTTCGGAGGCCGAAATTTTGGTGTGGCGCCATCAAGTGGTTTAGTACAACTGTTGAAATCTAGGAAAATACTCTGTACATGTATTTGGCTCCAAAATGTCAGAACAACCGGATCGAGTGATGAAAGTTTCTTATAAATATTGTTTTGCACCAGAATGTAAAAATACAACAGTGAAAATTATACAACCACGACTTTCAACACTGACACAGATTTAAACCCATAAAATCTATCAACATAGTCACGTCTACCGTTGGTAAATTCCCCGAGCACGCATTTTAAAAACTATTTTTCAGCACCAACTTCATTTGTTAGTGCCAATATATATTTTTTCCACTTTTAATAATTGTTTCAAACATAACCTCGTCGATTTGTTTTGGTTGAACGTCTCGCACTCTGAGAGGCTAGAATAACTCAATCCCAGGTGGAAATTGACCATTGGTTCAAGCTTGAACCAAGCTTGGACCAAGACTAGCCTAGCTTGGCTCAAGCTCGTATTCCAAGGTTGAACCAACCTTGGCTAATCCTTGATTTGTAACACTACTCCAAGCTTGGATGTCAAGCTTGATCCAAGCCTGCTGATTTAGATTGGTCTAAGCCATTCATCTAGCTTGGGCCAATATCGTATAGTCAATAAATCCAAGCTTTGGGATTCAATTTTCATATCGATTAATTTTTTAAACCTTGCATAAATTAATCGTTGGCAAAAAAAGGAAAATAGTGACATCCTCAACTTAGTAGAACGAAAATGGGAAAAAAAGAAAGAAACGGATCGGTCCATTACTTTTCAAGATATCTGATGACGCTATTCCCAATCGGTCACCCATCCTTGTAGTGCCCTGACTCGCTACTGCTTAGCTGGAATGTCTGGAATGGTTCATAGACTACAATGACTCTATTCATTTAAAAATATTCGAAAAGTGTACTCTATACAAGTTCCCTATTCATTTCAAAGCATTGGTGCGCCATTTTTTTGTCGGATAGACCCACCTCGGGCTTCGTTGTTTCTCCACTATAATTTATGGCTGGGCTTTCGCTATAGCTTACGGCCAGCAAATTTACCATTCCTCTCGGTCTGAGTACAGCATCCCTCATTAGGAAATTATAGATTGGTTTTGCGGGTAGCGACCGTGTATTTAGTGTGAATCATTTAGGGGGTTCAGAGGGAAGAGGAGCTCAGATATTTATCTTTTTTGGGGCGTTTGCGTCTTGATTTTGAGTCATTTTTAATTGCTCAAATGAAAACATTAAGGCATGCGTTCTAGACGTTCTAAGTGCCTTAGTCAAGGATTTTTTGTTTCAAGCTTATGATTTCTCAATTTCTTTTTTCAAACATTTTTTTTTTCAGTCTTTCACTCGTAATTCCGGTTACGTTAAAAAAGAGGTCATGAAGATGATGATTTCCAGGGAGTTAAGAAAATGATAGTAAAATAATTTTTGTGATGAAAAATATCAATGGGTAGCATTTGTCCTCAAAATAATACTACATTGTTGGAACGAAAATTGTAATTTGATGGAGAGTCGACTAATAATTTTCAGGAGGGTGACATTGAATGCGATTTAGAGGGAATGAATCATGAAATTTCTTTTCCAATTATTGAAATATTTTATTAAAATCCATTTTATTAGATAATATAACATCCTTTGAATTAAAATTGGATTGTGTGTAGGAAAAGAGAGTAAAAAGGAAATAACATGAACAGAGCATATTCATTGTAACTTGAGAACTTCTTGTTATCAAAACTGTCCTACGAGCAGTCGACGTACGCACTTAATAAAGAGGATGTAATGAAATTTTGAAAAGACTCTTTAACAGCGCTCGTGCCATGACGCGATCGATCGAGGGTTAAATCGAATTGGATAAAAAATTGGCAAATAACTTTCTTCTCTGAAATTTTAGTGGAATCGGCCTAGTATCCATCTAGTTCTATTTTCAACAAATTAAAATCAGCAGAAGGCTATAGCACACCTGAATGACATTCGACTTTGGTCCCGGTCCCTGACGTAAACAGCATATTTCAGTAGCGAAGCGGTAAACAGAGTTAAGTCGATTTTGACTTTTGGTCAGTTTTTGATGAATATTTCTGAATTTAAGAGAGATAGCAAAATTTTTCTCATAACCTTATTTATAACCCTCAATTGGCTCCACAAAAGAGGTCGAGACAAAAAAATTTCTATCTCTTTTAGATTCCGAGATATTCGTGAAAAACTGGCCAATCGTCAAAATCGACTTAACCCGGTTTACCGCTTCGCTTCGGTTTACTGATTTTTGCTTTGATCCGAAACAGAAGCCATCAGTGAGTGTTGTGTTTCGACGTAACAGTACCCCTTGCATATTTGAATTTGAGAATCATCCTCGTGTCCATTATTAATTTTTGAAAACTAAAAAACTTTAGTCACTGCACTACAAAAACCAGGTGTCTGACAGCTATCTGAATTTAAGATGTCAGATGGTAAAAAACCATCAGACATCAGGATTCAGATGGTCTGAATCTTCAAAAGTGTTTGAAAATCTGACTGTCTGAAAATGATGGTAGACATTTTTGGTGTCTGAAAAATCTCAGGTGTTTATTTTCAGATCTTTTCTGTGTCTGAAATTCAGTTATTTAAGAGCGATTCAAACATTTCACTATTAAGATATCTCACCTGATTCAGACGGCAAGGTCCGTTCAAACATTAATTTCTAAGATATTTCTCATGTCTGAAAAGTTGACTCATCCACTGCAAAAACTAGGTGTCTGACACCATCTGAATTTAAGATGGCAGATGGCAAAAAACGTCTGAATCTTTAAAAGTATCTGGAAATCCAACTGATGTCTGAAAATTGCAAACACCGCTTGTGTCTGAAACTGATGTCTGTATCTTAATTTCAGACATCTTGGTGTCTGAAATTGAAATACTTCCGTTGATTCAGACACATTTTAATGTCTCAAAAGTGTCTACAAAATCGTCCCAAAAGTGTTTGAAAAGTGTCTACAAAAGTATCTGAAATGCAGACATTAGTTTTCGCAGTGTGCACAACGTACTAATGGAGTAATAAAGTTTTTTGGCTTCCAGAAATTAATAACTACAAACACGGGAACAATTCTAAAATTTACCATATTCAAGGAGATGCCCCGAATTCTAAAGTATCCACGAGAGTGCAAGTGATGTACCTCCTTTAATGTCAGGCGTTTTATTCCCACCGAAATGTTGTGCAGGACTTTCTAATATCACAATAGCGACAAAAACTTGCGAACCTGCTCTCTTATGATTCCGGTTGTTGTTGTTGTTGTAGTCAGTTTTTAGTGTAGCAATGTGGCCAAAGTTGGGAGCGGAGGCAGAGGAGATTTTCGGCGCCTAGGAATTGCCTGTCTGGTACTGCTCAGACGTCGCGACAGTGTCCAACTTTTTTCGTTACTATTATCGAGTGTCATGAGTAGGTCAACGAAATTGTGTAGAGATTGCTGATCAAATGGGTTGTCGCAGACATGTGGGTCTCACAAAATTCAGCATTAACATAATGTCAGACGATTTGTCTCTATCTGGGGGAAAAATGGTAAGAACTGAGAGCGCCCGAGGCCAATATTTCGACCTGATAAGTCCTGACTGAATTATTCTCGTTATGTCCCGTTTAAGAGATTTCCCGGTTTTTCAAGGACTTGCCTGAGCCGAATATTTAGTTCTCGTTTGAAGATAGAATGGCTAGAGTGCATGTCTTAATATCTTAATTTGAGCCAATAAAGATTTGGAAATACAATAGTCTTGAAAAAGGGGACAAACGTGTCCTAATTTCAAGCCCTAGTTTTTGAAACGTAATTACAAAATTTCTGGAAATTGCAGTGATCGAGGGAGTGGCACTGTTATTCCAAGATATGTACCGGAAATTCAAGACACTTGAAGACCATTCAGTCACTAGTCATTCATGACGACGTCATTACGACAAGACATGAAGTCCATTATTAAGGATATTTAGCCAAAACCCACATTATTCGCAATAATTTTGATATTGTCTCATATGCCAGGTTCATATTTGAGCTACACATAAGTAATAATCTTAATCTTTCCATCGGGGCATCCTATTGAGAAATTAATTTCTGAAAATCACTTCTGGTAAAAGTACGCTTAGGGAAGAAACGTGACCATGTGAACTTTGATCGAAATGATGTTGCATGGGTTAGACACTCAAGATATTGAAAAAAAAACCACAAGCCATTTACTTTAGACTATGGAGAATCTATTGCCGGCGAGTACAAGTAGGGGACCGGGCCATATAGGCGTGATATCTTCGATTGATTTTCGAATTCCTCTAAAAAAAATTTGACCGCCATTACGAGTCGAGTAACGCGACAACACCGGAAAACAGCTGATCGAGGTCGGTAAAGTCGGTGACGATAATTCAGTGCTGGAAGCGTATGGACACGTATAACACACACAAACATTCAACTCACTGTCACAGCCCCACTACTAGCCGACGCGTGCGATGTTGCCCGACCAAAATTCGACTGTTACCACTGCAGTCACAAGTCCTCCATTATTTATGAACATTTGCTTTAATTATTGTTTTTGAGACCAGAAAAGTACACCCTAACCCTTCTAATTTGATGAGAAAAATAATTTGTAACATGAATGATTTATGTAGTCAATTTTATTTTGCTTTCCAACTGAGTTGTCCATTTGATAGGTTAAGCATCCTTAAGGGGATAAAAGCATTTTAATTTCAGACACGATTTTTTACAGTGAAAAAAAAACTATTATAATAAGTAAAAAACATAAAATCAAAAGTACCCGAACTTGAGCGCTACTCGAGACATTTCAGTGGAAGGAGTTGGTTGGAACATCGAGAAAAATTTTCATGTCACTTGCAGACACTTCTACGTTGAATCGTGGTTGCTAAAGCTAACACAGAAGTGTCTCTACTCAACATTTTTCCACATCCACCTCGTCCCGCCCACCTCCTGCTATCACACATAGAAACCAACCTGACTATCCCAAGTTTTTTTTTCTCTCACATTATACCGTGTTCATGTTTCTCAAGAATTTCACACAAAGTGTTCAACATGATCTTTGAAGGCCTCCCGTGTCACATCCAGATAAAATCAATACACTGTTCCATGGGCTTGGATTACCAACAAATGTCCGCTGTAAAAAATGACCACGGACAGTTTCCTTCAGATAGGTTTGGGATGCGAGAGATAAATTGCCACTCGTCATTTTTCATATTTCACATTTTTTTGTTATTGTGACTATTTTTCTCTGGGAATATTGATGATGGGGATGATATCACTTTTGAGTCGATGGGTAGTATGGGTACGGAAAGATACTTTTATTCCTGACGAACGAACAAAAAATTTTGTATATCACAAACTGTCAAAAATTTTTTTCTGAGAATTATTCAAAAATTAGCAGTTAAAACCCAAGTAGGTGGTACACGGAGAGAAATTTTTGGTAAAAATTATCCTACCGTTTTATAAAAGTGTATCATAAGTCATCATTTCTTCATTTTTATCCCGAAATTTAGGAAAAATTAATATATGATGATCAAATGTTATTCTACGTTAGAGAAATTTTATCCTGCTAAAAATAAAAATTACCGTGCCGGTAGAGTAAAAATTACGGTACCAGTAGGGTATAATTTACCAACTGTTCTAGAATTTTCGTTACCTACATAAAAAAATTTGAACTGGAAGGGTAAAATTAATTATGCGTCAGGATAAAATTTTTCTAACGTAGAATAGAATTTGATCATCATATATTAATTTTTACTAAATTTCGGGATAGAAATGAGAAAACGATGACTCATGATACACTTTTATAGAACGGTAGGATAATTTTTATCAAAAATTGCTCTCGGTGTACCACGTGACGTCAAATGGTGGAATTCTATTGGCTGAAAATTGGATTGGAAAATAGTCAGTAAAATTTGTATCTTCATTATTTTTCTCTCTAAAATCATATCCAATGTCGCTCTCCGGGGAATAATTGTTAAACTATCCTTGAAATTGAAATTTTTTCCAACAGCGCATTGCAAACGCAGCAAAAAATCACCCAACGAGGAGTTGCACACTGAAAAATTTCTATGAATACAAATTTCAAAGCGAAACATAATCCTCCCAAATCTGACGCGATGGAATAATTATTTTTGCACGGAGTAATGGAAAAAATGGAGAGAGAAAGGGTGAAAGAGACGAAACGGGACATGTTTGGCCGTGTATATACTGATAGAAAATGTGGAACTATTCAGTTGCTGTTCACGAAGCTTCATATCTATGACTCCGCCTTGTGAACTATGAATGAATCGTGGTAATAGTTAAGAAGCCTCGTTAACAGGAACTAAATCCTTCCATCAGTTTAGATCAACGGATTTACGTCCGGAGATACTCCATGAATTTTCTGTTTCGTTTCAAAACGGAATGTTCAGCTTTATTTCACTAAAATTCATCAATTCAGCAAATCCATCATTTAAACTGATCAAAGGACAACAATTTCTAAAAAACTGTAACATCTGAGAATTCCCTGGGTTTTAATGTAAGCAACTATAGCTTATTTTGCTTTCTCGTGTCAAGCGATAACCAAACACTCGCAATGTGAGGAGAATGAGGCCCCTGTTCAAAACAACCCAAGAGAGACATATCCAATACTAAATTTCAATCTTAACCATCCTATTCAAGTGGTGATATCCAAATCAATTGAGCAAAATTGAATTATCTTGGCTTATGCAACCATTAATAATCTAAAAAATATTGAAATCAAACTATATATATATTACTAAATAATAAATCCAAAAATATTAAAAATATTTTTATAAATTTCAAACACCTTTAATATCTTTATCGACTTCCAATATCGCGTTAAAAAATCGAATCAATGAATTAATTAGATAAAACTGTCGTACTTTAACGTTTCAAATATTCAATCCAATGAATCAATTAACAAAAAGGAAAGGGAAAGATTTAAAGCAAAATTGCAACTGAACGATCCAATGTCATAAACATTCAGAGATCTGTCAATTGTAAAATTCTTTGAAACTCGCATTGAATATCCAAGTGAATTAAATTCATTAAATTTTTTTTTATCGTTTTTTACATCGCTTCGACCCGGTTAGGGTATACTGCGATGATGATCAAGACTTTAAATGGTTAGATCGCACCATTCTACCCGGCCGGGATGTGAACTCGGCACCTTTCGCATGTGAGGCAACGAACTTACCCACTGCGCCAAGCCACCGGGATATCCATTGAATATCGTATTCTTCATTTTAAAACAACAATTGGGACCGCTAATTACCGATGGCGGCGCTCGTTTTCACCAATATGGACGATTTTAGGCTTCCCATATACACGCTAACACAAGCCCAAATTGGGTTGCATACTGTCTGTGTGCAGCCCAATATCCGCCATTCATAGGTGGCGTTTTGATATTTAGCGTTTCCAATAAACCAAATTGTAGAATAACCTGAGTGAAACCGACGTCGGTGGCCGAAGCGGCTAGGTGCGAGCCTAGTGTGCGAAAGGTTGTGAGTTCGATTCCCCGTGGAACCGAGTTTTTCAACCGGAGGCTCCGGCGAGCGGGAGGTCGCTAATATAGTGACCGCCTGTACCGGCATGGGTTTTCTGTGGTTTCCCATGCTACTCCTATGTTCTATAGGAGTGCGATTGCGGTGCAGTGTAGAATCCACAGCCGCATGCATAGAGTTGGATAGGGCCGATTAGCCAATCAGAGGGCAGAAAGGGCCAGAATATAAAAAAAAAAAAAAAACCTGAGTGAAATTGCTTGCAACTCAGGAGCGTCCTTTAAAACGATGCAACATTTTCCGTAAATCGGATCTCGATAAACATACATTTATCAAATACATATGTGGGTAATTTGTTGAAAACCACATGGAGAAATGAAAGCGAATGGAAACATTTCACGTGTCTGTGGAAAGTGTTTTTTGAGCCGAGCAAACGAACGTCATGTTCAAAAGGACCATTACGAAAATGACCATTCGAGTGAATTACTCTCATTGCGTTCAATCGTTGATCGGTTTTCTGTCGGCATCCCTCGCTTCATTCCAACTCATGCGCTCTCACTTATGCTTTGAACCTCTCTTTTTTTCTCCTGAAAATTCAATGCCTGTGAATACACGTTTCGTGAAAATATTCAATTCACGTGAATTATGGGGGATGTAACTATTGTATCGGAGTGTGTCTAATGGGGTGAGATGAATTGTGGAAACATATGTGTGGGTAATTAATCATAATTCCGAATTTTTGGTTCCAGTCTGTATCTTTCATGCGGAAAGTATCTCACAGTCTCTCCATCAAGCATATTGCGGTTAATTCAGCCCCTTTCGTGATTTCAGAATTACGTGATTCCAAAACCTTGTCATTGTCATCAATCATCCATGTGATTTTCAGTATTTGTAATCGCTCCTTCATTCTAATTATCCTTTCTCGTAACCTCAACATTCGAATGACTCCTGTGATACAATCATAGTCAAATAATTGTATCTCTGTGAATTATAAAAATCCACATCGATTTTTGGTGAAAAAAATTTGGGACTCGAAATTAAGGCTAAAATTAAGGGTCACAAGGATTAAAATAAGGCTCACAGGGATCAAAATAATGATCGTGAGGGTCAGAATAAGGGTCATAAAGGTCTGAACAAGGGCCACGATGGTCAGCTTAAGGATCCAAATGAGAGTAACAAGGATCAGAATAAAGGTCCCAGTAAGGGTCATGGTGGTCAGAAACTCAGGGTCACAAAGGTAAAAAATACGGGTCTCAATCTCTCTATCTTATAAAATTCAAATCGACTTCTGTGAATGAAGATTTCGTAATGAAGACTCTAAAATTAAAGGTCACAAGGGTCAAAATAAGTGTCACGGGGGTCAAAATAATGGGCATGAGGGTCCGAATAAGGGCCATAAGGACCAGAATAAAAGTCACAAGGATCAAAATATGGGTCATAAAGGTCAGAAGAAGGGTCACAAGGGTCAGAATAAGTTTACTCCAGACATAAATTCATTCTGATGACTTATTTGGCTAACAGAGCCTAGTGCACTCAGCTCTATTAATAGTAAATAAAATTAAACTATTAAAAGTAAATAAATTATATTAAGAGCTCTTTTGAGATCGGTCACCACAGCAAATTTTTGATTCAAATTTCTAGTATACTGCTTGAAAATTTCTATCAAGTGATGGATCCACCCGAATTTCCTAAAATTATGTCATTGAAAATTGACAATTCGATGTAAGAATCAATGAAAACTGCAAATCAGTTCAATTCTTCCATAAAAAATAATAGAAATTAGAAAAATTCAAGTAAATATATTTTTGAATTATTAATGAATTGAAAATTCTGCCTAACTTGGTACTGAATATTCATGTTTTTATTAAAAATTCAAGAAAATTGGAGAATCCTCGTCTACCTGCTGTTCGAAAATTTATAATTCCCTCGAATTCAGTCAAATATGAAATTTTCTGATTTCTCCTCCCTTAATCGAGTTTAATATCGCTCTCCACAAAATCATTACTAAACTGTCCAAGAGCTATCAATTCTGGCAACAGCGTTGTTTGACTTTCAATCATCCCCGAAAAGCGAGAAAAAAAACCTCTAAAGTTGAATTGTTTTTTATTCTTTTGTAGGGGCCGGTCGGTGAAGTTGGTGGTGTGAGACTACCTCTGCAGTCGTTGCATGGATACGGATCAGTGTTTATGTATTCGGCTTCAACAAGTCCTGGTGGTGGTAATGGTCAAAGTGGCGGAGGCGGAGGTGAAGTCACTCTCCGCCTCCGCGAACCCGAGGACATACCAGAAGAAGTTTTAGCACGACTCGAGGACACCGCTACGCTTTCAATATCACTGCAAGGTGACGCTGTCCTGAGGCTTGGCTCAGCTAGTACGGGTATGTTGAATAATGAATACTCTGAGAGCCACTGCTCATCAAATTTCACAGAGCAAAAAAAAATTTTTTTAAGGAACATGTCCCTGATTTGCAGGGACACGCCAACGATTTTTATGAATTTATCCCCCATTATGAGGGATTCGCGATTGTGAAATACAGTGATTTTGTCGCAAATTTTTAGTGACATCGTCACTAATTCCCAGAGACATCAACATTATTTTTCAGAGTAATATCGCCAATTTTTAGCGATTCATCTCCAAATTTCGGGAATCTGTCACTGATGGGCAGGGTCATTCTAGTCAGTCTACACTGAGAGAAAAACAAACACGTTGTCAAACAAATCTTGTTTGGGCCAACAAAATCGCTAGTTGAAAATTGCCAAAAAAGAATTTGTTTGGTTCGAATTTGAAAGTCTCAAACATGAATAATTGTTCTGCTTTCGACAGCAACGAAATATTTGGCTCAAGAGGCGGATAATTCACACCAGACGGCGCCTTTTCAGGATGAAAATATCTCACATAGAGGAAAATTTATCATTAGTAATACCCCGAGAGCTTCAAAATGATCGGGTATTTCCCGATCGCTTCGTTGCAAACATACGAGAGTGTCAAGTTTGCTAGGTTTAAAAAAAACCCGAGCGCGAAGCGCGAGAGATTTTCCTACAAAACTTGACACGATCGTTTGTTTGCAGGGAAGGTTGAGAGAAATAGCCGATGCATTTCGAAGCTCAAGAGGTATTTGGAGGAGTATTTCCTCCATCAGAATTTCGGTCACTGGAGGGCAGCATTTGATGTCAATGTGGTACAACCTACACTTTCGCATTTCAATTATTTTGTTCATTCTCCCTTAGTAACGTGCCGTGGTTTTTCCAAATTTTACCTGTATAAAATCCTGTAGGTTGTATCACGTGACATCACATGCGGCCCTCCTATTGGCCGAGATTCCCATGAGGGAAATACTCAACAAATATTTTATCCCTAAGTTACAATATTGCTATCATATAATTATTATTGTTTCATTTAAGGGTTCATTTCTTGTCTGTGATTATTACAGCCGAAACGAAAAACCGCTATTCCTTGTTTCGCATAAAACAAAGATTTTTCGGGAGCAAAATACGTATAGGAGTATCGAATAACGAAGGAGTAGTGCTAGAAATGACATTTCTTGCGTGTACAGAGAATGCAATTTTTTTTGAACTACTAAATCTGTTTTTGGGACAAATATTTTTCATTCCGACGCACTCTCTCCATCTTTGGCACAAAAGAATCCTTTATTAATAATTTTCAAAAAACTATTTTCTTGGCACAAGTAAGACTTGTTTGAGAACTTTGTCGTTTTTCTCTCAGTGTAGTGTCACTAATAATTGGGGATGCACGCAGAGAAATTTTGATAAAAATTACCTACAAAATCGTGGCAAATTTTATAGTACGAAAGGTAATCGTGGAGCGAAATGGAATTCAATGAAAAAATACCTGTTTGTGGAGGATATTTTACGATTCGTTCTGTAAAAAAACATCTATGGATGCAAAAATTAGCCTTCTATACAGTAAAATATTCCACACCGGTAGTTAAAGTAATGGTTTATCGAAATTTAAATATGAGAATTTATTACTTGATTATAATAACTGTGTCATCTGACTGATTACAAAGAGTTTACAACTTTTGTACGTGTTGAAGCCCAATTCAGGTCTAATAGGTGCAGACTCAACGGTCTCTTAAATAATACACTGATTGTTTATATTTCATCACTTGGTCAGCATAATCCAGTTACGCTAGCAAGTTTCACGCTGATAATGCTGTATATCCACATATTCAACAATGACGCAATTGATCAAATCTGGGGCATAATATATCGTTACAGAAAAATTATACGCAATATCTCTATATTATAAAAATCCAAGGCGACTTCTGGTGATGAAAATTTGGTACTCGAAATTAAGGTCATAAGGGTTAAATTAAGGGTTACAAGGGTCTGATTAAGGGTCATAAGGGTCTGATTAAAGGTCATAAGGGTTACAATAATGGTTCAAATAAAGGTGGAAATGAAAAAAAAAATTTTCTGTGATTATTGGAGACTCTGGAAATCGACTACAATTTGGTTATAGATTCCCATTAAAATAGAGATGGGTCCTTGAAAAAAAAATGACGTTTCCCTGAATATTAGTGATGAAGCCAATAAAAATTTGTGACCAAACCACTAAATTCTGTTATCGCGAATGGCAAAAAATTGTGGATGAATTCATAAAAATTAGTCACAGATCACTGAAAATTAGGGACATGTCCCTGAAAACCGAAACTTTTTATCTCTGTGTTTACTTCCTCCTCTCCAGTGAATTCTGTATTCGGAAATTAGAGGGAACTTGGCACGTCTATCCAGAAGTTGTTTTCGTGTGGGACGAGCGATTTAAATGTTTTGTCGTCACAGTGAAGGGACTTTTGGGATAAGCCCAAGTCCGAGAATGGGAGGGAGTTTTTCGCAAATCAAAATGTCTGCTGTAGAGAGTTGTGTGTGGTATAACGGAGAAGCAACCGAGCGTATCCTTCCAAGCGATTTGTCAAGTTGTAGGGGAAGCCCGCTTGTCTAGTGGTTTGCATGACATAGTGGCAATAAATTTAGGATTTTCATAAGTTGGGGTGGGAGGTGGTGTAGCCCGTTTCATGTATCAGTATTGTATGGCATGTGGTTCAGCGGAAAAGAGCCCAAATAGAAGGAGAATATGCGGAGAGAAAAGTCCGGAAATTTTTTTGGGGAATAATTCCGGGAAAAATTCAAGAGTTCTACTGCACTCAGAAAAACATTTGATTCTATCGATCACATTTTTTTAGACAGACAAATGCGAAACGTTTCCACCCAAAATCTTACCATAAGTTTTTGTCTGAAACAAATTTAATTGACAGAATTATATTATTTTCTCAGCGTACACTGATAGAATGATTCATTTATTCCAAACGAGATTCATGAACTATTAACGAATGGTAGAGTTGAATATGGCCAAATAAATATTCGTTAATAGTTAACGAATGGTTCACTTGAAAGGTGAAAGTCGAGTCAAACAAACCTATTTGTTAACAATAACTAATCCTTTCTACCAGTGTAGAATTGAGGCGTTCGGTGCACTAGAAAATTTCATTGACCGCATTTGAAAATTTGCTCTTCTCATGATGGAAAGGCAAGCAATTCTTTCTTGGCCGAAATCACAGTGTTTTTGCTTCCGAATGGAAACATTGTACTCGTCCAATTTTCACATTCTCTAATTTTGATTGGAAATGATGTAGAATGATCTGAAACGTAAAAATACGAAATTTGGCGACCAAATCTGGATGTGACCATGTCCACCGCCAGCTGCCCGCACGGAGAGAAAAAATTTTGGTAAAAATTACCCTACCGTTCTATAAAAGTGTATCATGAGTCATCGTTTCTTCATTTCTATCCCGACATTTAGTAAAAATCAATATATGATGATCAAATTTTATTCTACGTTAGAGAAATTGTATCCTGATAAAAATAAACATTACCGTGCCGGTAGAGTAAAAATTACTGTACCGGTAGGATGAAATTTACCAACCGTTCTAGAATTTTCGTTGTTATCTACATAAAAATTACTGGACTGGAAGGGTAAAATTTATTATGCGTTGGATAAAATTTCTCTTATGTAGAATAAAATTTGATCATCATATATTAATTTTTACTATATTTCGGGATAGAAATGAAGAAACGATGACTCATGATACACTTTTATAGAACGGTAGGGTAATTTTTATCAAAAATTTCTCTCCGTGGGGCGGTAAATTTTTAGAAAATTGAGTAAGGGAGGATCGGGCAAAATAGGACGTGTTGAGATCTTTTCCAATTGTCAATATCTTCATTTATAAGTAAAGATATCGACAACTGGAGAAGATTACGAAACGTCTCTTTTTGCCCGACTCTCTCTTAATTAAGGATGTACTACACCCGTTTCGCCAAAATTCAAGTTTTTTGAATTTTTCTGGCAAATTATTGATCGAATTGACGTAAAAAAATTTACCGTTTTGCGTTTTATTATTCCTTAATGACACACGAAATTTCATGATCGTGCAATCATTTTCCTGCGTTTCTTCTAAAACTTTTCGGAAATTCATAAAACTTGAGAAAAAATGCAAGAAAATAATTGTACTACCATGAAACTTCGTGAATCAGTCAGTAATGATAAAAAACAAAAACGATATATTATTGCGCGTCAATCCGATCAATAATTTTCCAGAAAAATGAAAAAAACGTGGATTTTGGCCGAAAGGGCGTAGTACATCCTTAGGTAGCTAAAGTAATTCCAAAGAATCTGAAAATTTGTGAGATTATAGTTCTTAATGAGGAATAACTCTGTGCAAAATTTAAGCCCGATCCATCTAATAGTTTTTGATAACAGGCGATTCGTTTTTGAATGGTTTTCAATTTTTCAATTTTTCAATTTTTTTGTTTTCAAAATATTCGTTTGGATGCCTTCTATCTCAATCAAACAAAATATATACACCCGTTCATACAAAGTTTTCGAGATATTCCTGTTTTTCTGTTTTTTCATTTAAAAAAATTCTTAATCACTCTAGCTTCTGCAAAAATCGAGATATCAGCTTGAAATTCGGACAGAATCCCTTTCATGATAATAACAGTTCTGCTGCTTAAAAATTAGGAATTCCCATGAATTTCTAGTGAAATTTGGTAATTTTTTCCCGCTAAATCGCATTCAATATCGTTTTCTCGAAAACTACCACTCAACTGTCCCTGAAATTCCATTTTTTTACATCAGTGGGTCATAACCAATATTTTCCTATTGGAATGCCAAATACCGCGCCAGAGATCAAACAAGTAGATATGCCGCCACGCAGACCGTGTTCGATCGATGACAAATATATTCATTAACTCATCTATGAGGGCTTTTGGGAGCTGTAGCCGCCGCTCCATCGTGTTGAACAAAGGGTATGAAATGTCGGCTGAACTAATGCTCATTATCTCATGTCAGCAGTAACTCGATAACCGTTCTGAGCACCTGCCAAGGTACTCACTATAAGACTATCATGATTTTACAAGCCATTGCATTCGGGAAATTATGGGTTCATCGATAGACCAATGAATCCATGAATAATTGTTGGTTTCTGAGATTGTCTCAGGGATGAAAATGTAAAGAAATCTTCCATTTTTCCCTGAAAATATATAGAAAAGCAGAAAATTCAGGTAAATGTATTCTTGAATTTTCAGGAGTGACACTGAATGCGATTTAGAGAGAAAAAAATCCTGAAATTTCAGATTTCCCTGAAAATTCAATGCAATTTGACACTAAATATTCATATAAGATTGGAAATTCAAATAGATTAAGGAATTCTCGTCTTCATGGCCTTAAAATTCTGGAATTTTACTGAATTTTTAGTGAAGCCGGAAATTTCTTAATTTTGTTCCCCCCTAAATCGCATTCAGTGTCACTGTCCTGAAAATTGGGAGTCAACTGTCCATGATATTCTATTTTTTTTCTAACAGTATAGCAATCGATCTCGTGAAACATTTATATTCGGGTAATTACATTCGTTCTACAGAGAATTATATGAGAGCCCGTCCGGAAAACATTATTTGCTGAATTTCAACAACTAATTGGTGAATTGAATTGGTGATTTCAGCTACATGTTTGTGAATTTTGACAACTAGTTGTGGAAAAAAATGAATCCTAACTAGTTGTTGCAATTCACCAAATAATTTTCTCCGTGCGGTTTCATCAAGTGAATGTTATTGAGGACTGCATAATTTCAATTTCACATATGTATACAAAGTCTATTTTCTTTCTTCCATCTTGCGATTATTAATTATCAAATCATTTATTTTGATTAATTTTATTGCATATTAAAATTTTTTTTTTCAACTTTTTTTTTAACTTAATTTTTTTTAAATCAATCTCATTATATTAAAAGTCAACAATCGAGTCTCAGAAATTTGTACAATAAACAGAATTGACTGTTATAAACTCACAGAATTCGTTATAATTGACGACTTCAAGTGATACTCTTAAATTGCTGATAAATAGTTTATAAATTGACTTTAAAACTCCTTTGTAACGGAAAAATTTGTTTACAACGAAGTTTCCGGGAAATATATCGGATAAGTCTGAAGGTATCGGGATATTACAACCGATAACCGCTGAGACTATGAAGTGCTTGGCGATTGATTAAGCGAGTGGCTTGTGACCGCTAGAAAAATGATACTTACCGACGGCACCTTGAACCACCTCTTCGGAGGAATTACTCTCATCCCTCTCGGCTTCCTCCTTTGACTCTTTGCTCCCTCTGTTCTTTTCCCACTTTGCGGCGATAAAAGTCTCCGCTGTGCTACCGGACCTTATGCACAAAACAAATCGCCCCTTGAGCGTTCATCCTTTTATTTGCACTTCTCTCGTTATTGAGAACGCCGGAGGAAGGGATTCTATAGTTCATGGAGATCTGGAAATAACGCAGTTTTGTTGAGAGTAGATCATTGGGGCAATTAAAAAATGAAAACCCTTCATTATTTTTCAATTTTGTCAAATTTGAGATTTCCTTACGGCAAAATATTTTAGAATAATTCTAAATGTTGACAATTAAGTAGTGAAGTGGTCAAACAGTTTAAGTCAATTCCATCCTAGCGCCAGTTCTCGATGAATATCTCAAATTCTAAAGGAGTTGGCAATATTTTCCTAAAAATCATCTTTGTAAAGAAAAGTGAAGACTATCGAAAAAGATTGTTTGAAACGCAGCAAGTAAGTCATTATCTGAAGTTAGTAAAATCTCGACCGACTTCGGGACCCTTTGTAATCCGCGCGTCTTTAATGTCACCCTTTCCATATCACGTGCCCCCCATCCGCCCTAATATTAGCCTCAATCTCTAACAAAGATCTTACAAAAATTTCGCTATCTTTCTTAAATTCTAAGTTATTCAACAAAAACTCAACTTGGAGCTAAGTCGACTTAAACCGATTGACCACTTCACTACTGAATTGTCAACGGAGTTCATTGAAGGCCATATGTAGCATAATCGTTTCATCACTGTGTTACTCAGGAGTGAAATCCTGTAAAATCAGTTGAAATGAAGTGAAGTCAGTGAAATTCTGGGATTTCATCGATTCCAGGTGATTTCAATTGAAATCACTTGCAATCGGATGAATCTCACAAAATCATGAAATCAGAAACTCATGAGACTCTTTCGAATACATAAATTGTGATGCCTTCTTCTGCATATGCCCATTTACGTGTATTATTTTTCACATAGAAAAGAAAAATAAATCTGTGGAAAAAAACGCGTATTTCCTCGAACGACCTCCTGAAATCCTCAGAAAGTATCGAAATATCGTGTTACCGACAGAGGCACTATCTGCGGGAGAAGACAAAAAGCAAAACAAAAATATAACATCAACAATCGATATTTTCCGGGAATTTTCCATACGACTTTGGATGTTTTGACTGCGGTAGAAATAGATATTTAATGGAATGAATGAAAAAAATATATATTTGATTCTCATGGTTTCACCTTGATGGTCTCATCCCTATATTCACCCCCCTTGTAACTCTTATGCTTGAACATTCTTGTATTAATATGATGCATCTTTCCCTCCGAGTTCTATCTCCATTCCCCCTCCTTCGCAAAATAGATGAAATCGAAAATTTGAAATCGTCTGAAATCGCGAAATCATCAAAAAATCCCAGGCAATCACATGAAATTAATGATTGAAGAAATCATGGAAATCTCCTTGAAATCACGTGAAATCAGCAATCACTGTGTCACCGGATTTCCAAATGAATGGGCCCTCGTTCCAATCCTATGGGTGCAAATCCGTTCAGGAGAGGATATCATAAAGATGTACACTGTTAAAATTTTTTATCGAGTTCAACTAATTTTACTGAAATTTCAAGGAATTTCGTCATTGAAAATTCAGAATTTCGTAGAAAAATCATAGACAACTGTAAATTTCAGTTCTATTTTTCCTTGAAAATGAATAGAAAACCAAAAAATTCCGGTAAATATATTCTTGAATTTTCAGTACAGTGACACTGAATGCGATTTAGGTGAAAAAAATGATGAAATTTTAAATTTCGCGGAAAATTCGATTTAATTGGGCACTGAATATTCATATTAGATTAAAAATCTAAATAAATTAAGGAATTCCCGTCCTTATGCTGTTGAAAATTATGGCATTATATTTAATTTTCAGTGACACCTGAAATTTCATGATTTTTCCCCCCTAAATCTCATTTAATGTCACTTTTTTCTAACAGTGTAACAGTTCGCTATTGCGTTTCAGAAGTCAGGTTAATGTAATAATCGGTTTCGGTGATAAACCGCTCCAGTGAATCCGTAGAGGTTTGAAACTATTTCTTCTCTGTGAGGTTCTAAAAATCCCGAGAAACGTGTCGCAGAATATTTGAATGGCTCCTATTAAAAAATAAATATCGAATGTCAACATTCAAACAGATTGAATGATTAACCCTAAATGGATTCCACTCGACGCCATTTTCCACGCAACAAAAATTGAATAGTTTAAAAAATTGAATGATTAAAGTGGGGGGGGGGGGGGGCAAAACGGACCAACGGGGCAAAACGGGCCGGGGGGCAAGTTTGAGGGGAATCAGAAAGAAATCCAATGATGCAGACAATGTTCCATGCATTTATTGTGAAAAACGTTTTTATGACAGTGGTGGGGAGTGGATTCAGTGCCAGAGTTGCAACGGTTGGGCTCATTGTACCTGTGCTAACATTGATGAAAATGCAGGACCCACGTACTTTTTTTGTGACGAGTGCAAAGAATCAGACTAAAACTTTATTATTTATTACTAACCTCATATTTTATATTTGTTATTATTCATTATTGTTATTCATCATCATTGTTATTATTTATTTTTGTTATTAATCATCACTGTTATTATTTATTATTTTTATTAATCATCACTGTTATTATTAACTTCCCGGGATATGGAAGTTATTTATTATTGTTATTAATCATCATTGTTCTTATTCATCATCATTCCATCCAATTTCACCAAGACTTTTGATTAGAACGTGGACATTTTCGTATTCATTAGAATGAAATTATCTTACCATGATGTTGTTCTCAATTTTCATTAATGGCAGTATACTTTTCACGTTCACCTCTAATAATAAATTATAAAAGTCAATTACGAAGTGAAAAAGGTGTCATTATTGAAAGAAAAAACTTTCCTGCGGGGTTTAACTGGTTCAAAAATAGTATCTGGCGTCTAACTCCATCACCCACCGACCACCACCTCCTCCTCCATCATTCTCATCCCTCCTATTCAGTGATGAATTTTGGAAAATTTTATTCGTGAGAAAAAAAAAAAAACTTTTTTTTAGGGGTCCGTTTTGCCCCCCGGTCCGTTTTGCCCCCTTGGTCCGTTTTGCCCCCCCCCCCACCCCCTAGAAGATAGTAAAGGTTCTGAAGGGTTAATTTTGTCTCCACTGCATTCATGAGCATTAGAACTGAATTCTCCGCGAAAAAAGAAACTAGTAAAAAGTGAAACCACAGCGTGGATGCATTGTACGCGCCATAATGACCAGAAATCTACCAAAAAGCATTACGAGAAGGTATTGCGTAAGAAAAACCCAGTATTTGTAAACACCATGAATTCAGTAATTCGAATTTTATTCGCTGCGGCAGTAAGTTTGCTGTGTCCACTGGGTAAAATTTATATTCCCCACCCCGTGAACATTTAACCTGAATTAACCCAATAGAAACGACTGAAATCGAGAAAATGGACCTCGGGAGAAATGAGTACACACAAAAACACTTGAAAGGCGAGGAAAAAGATGGGGTAGAGGTAGAGAACAAGATTCCACGTAGAAGTTGACTGACGCACACAGACGGGGCTATAGATGAAAAGGAATATGCGAAACTTCCGGAAATTCTGCTCTGAGAGCAATTCTCGTTATAAGTTAGTGCCCGTGGGCACTTCAAAATGGAGCAGACATGGGAAGAAAATAGACGAAAGGGGGAGGATAAGTTAAACTGCTAGGAATATTGAGGGAAAAGAGAACACAGAGAGTAGGAGGAAATCTCGGCGTTTTTTCGAGGGCATTTCCATCCCGCGAGACAAAATCCGGCTATCGATTTTCACCTTTTTTCTTTGCTGATTGTCCTCAGAAGTTGTTAATGGCATTTTTTATTCTTTGGGACCTAGATTGGTCGTTGTGGGAATTATTGGAAGACTACTATGAATTTTAAAAGTCGCGGGCTATTCGAAAATCGATTATATATGTCTAGAGGATGTTTAAACTATCGAGTGGACATCTCAGTTGAAAAGAAGAATAAAATTGACTGAATAAGTCATTCATGTTATAAATTATTTTTCTCATCAAATTAGAAGTGTTGGGGCGTAATTTTCCGGTCTCAAAAACAATAATTAAAGAAAATGTTCATAGATAATGGAGGACTTGTGACTGCAGTGGTAACAGTTGAATTTTTATCGGGCAACATCGCACGCTTCGGCTAGTAGTGGGGTTGTCAGTGAGATGAATGTTTGTGTATGTTATACGTGTCCATATGCTTCCAGCACTGAATTATCGTCACCGACTTTACCGACCTCGATCAGCTGTTATGTGGTGTTGTCGCGTTGCTCGACTCGTGATGGCGGTCAAATTTTTTTTAGAGAAATTCGAAAATCAATCGAAGATATCACGCCTATATGGCCCGGTCCCCTACTTGTCCTCGCCGACGATAGATTCTCCATAGTCTAAAGTAAATGGCTTGTGGTTTTTTTCAATATCATGAGTGTCTAACCTATGCAACATCTCGACCAATGTTCACACGGTCGCGTTTCTTCCCTAAGCGTAATGTTACAAGAAGTGATTTTCAGAAATTAATTTCTCACTAAGATGCTCCGATGGAAGGATTAAGATTATTACTAACGTGTGGTTCAAATATGAACCTTGCATACGAGACAATATTAAAATTATGTTGAATAATGCGGGTGTTGGCTAAACGTCCTTAAGATTTTCGTAAGTCCCAATTTGAGATATTAAGTTTCAAAGTGAAATTTGTTTCTTTTTGGTAATGATCAACAGTTTTGTCTCATGGACAGCCCGATATAGAACGAAACTTTGTAACAATCCAAAATTTCCCGGCAAATTCTTCAATCTCCCCCATTCGGAAAGAAGATAATCGAACGCACGTACATTTCAAGAACGATTCGTTCTTCGGTTTACAGTGGATCTCGGCTGTGAAATCTTCCCCATTATCCTTGCGTCACGTATTTAAGACTCGGTTAAAGGACACGTACCGACTGCCTAGGGTGGGCTCTGGTACGTGCGCGAGGTTATCCCACCCCTTCGAAGTGTACAACGAGAAAGAAAAGCACGAACGTGAGTTCTGGAGACTGGAACATACGACTGACAGCTGAATGGTTTCCACATGTTACAGCATATGCGTTTGGTGTGTGGGTGCGAGGTTCAAGGAAAACGGGATGGAGTGGTGTGGGAGGAAAGTCGGAACTGTGAGCTTTGCCGAAAGTTGGTTGCACAGTTCCATTGAAAATTTATTCAATCCTTCCTTATAACTTTCTCTTGAGACATAATGGAATTTATTGTTGTGATGACTCCAAAGATTGGGAGAGGAATTTCCATGAGAACACTGCTGTGTTTCATGGACAACGAATGTCTGAATTTCACACACCTTTTGTAGACAATTTTCAGGCACTAACAAAGGTCTGAATACAATGAAAATTTGTCTGAATTTCAAACATTAACTGCGATGTTTAGGAATCTGTTCGTCTGAAATTCAAACAGATTTTCATTTTATTCAAACGTTTTTAGTGTCTGAAAAATGTCTACAAAGCTGTGTAAAATTCAGACATTCGTTTTTGCTATGAAATCTACGTTCCAGGTTACTATGTGATTTTAATGCACAGTGGAAATTCAATGTAATTTGACAAGGAACATTTATATTTGATTGCAATTTCAAATAAATGGAGGAATTCTCGTCTTGATGCCCCTTAAAATTCTGAAATTTTACTGAATTTTCAGTGAAACTTGAAATTTCATGATTTTTCCCCTAAATCGCATTCAGTGTCACTGTCCTGATAATTGGTAGTCAACTGTCCATAAAATTTAATTTTTTTCTAACAGTGTATGTATAGTACACTGCGAAAACTAACCTCTGAATTTTCACTTTTCAAACACTTTTGGGACAATTTTGTAGACACTCTTGAGACATTAAAATGTGTCTGAATCAATGGAAGCATTTCAATTTCAGACACCAAGATGTCTGAAATGAAGATACAGACATCAGTGTCAGACACAAGCGATGTTTGAAATTTTCAGACATTAGTTAGATTTTCAGACACTTAAAGATTCAGACATTTTTTGCCATCTGCTATTTTAAAATTCAGATGGTTGTCAGACACCTAGTTTTTGCAGTGGATGAGTCAACTTTTCAGACATGAGGAATATCTTAAAAATTAATGTTTGAATGGACTTTGCCGTCTGAATTAGGTGAGATATCTTAATAGTGAAATGTTTGAATCGCTCATAAATATCTGAATTACAGACACAGAAAATAACTCAAAATAAATACCTGAAATTTTTCAGACACAAAAAATGTCTACCATCATTTTCAGACAGAAACGGTGGTTCAAATTTTCAGACATTAGTCAGATTTTCAGACACTTTTGAAGATTCAGATATTTTTTACCACCTGACATCTTAAATTCAGATAGCTGTCAGACACCTGGTTTTTGTAGTGTATGACTCTCGCTAGTTGCACACCCGTTAGTTGCTCGTTTTCCCCTAATCCCCTTCTCGGACGCTCGAGCACTGCCCCCCACTCTCGGCCGCCTTTCCGCTTTCCTTTGTCCTCCGTACGTAAACACAGAGGTCCAACTAATTTTATTCGAAAATAAAACTATTTTTCTCTCTCATTTTTCTGAGAACTTGGGTCGGCATTGGCTGCCGAGTGGGAGTCGGTGGAAAGGTGCTCATTTCTTGGAAATGGTACCCCTGCAGCCCTTTCGATCAGCAACTACAGGAAGTCTACTGTACGATGAGTTTTGGGACACCCTGTACACACGGTTTTTCGTCATAGCTGCAATCATGATTACGGTTTGGCCGCACTATACATGTGGCCGAGTAAAACGCAGTGATCGTTCGCTGGAAATAGGAGGGCAACGTCGACGCACACACGCACAATGTTCAACAACGGACGAGGTTCGTTGGTCAATATCGCTATCTGTATGCGTCGATGTAGTCTCCTCTCCCTAGGGAGCGGACGCTGTATTACGCTCGGCTGGGCAGGCAGCCAAAGCCGTGATCTTGATGCGGGTATAGTGGAAAAATATCATCAGCGGGGCCGAAAGAACAACCCTCGGAGTAATGATCGAGCTCCGACACTCCGAAAATCCCCTTCTAACGAACACTATATTTGATGGATACAAGAAAATATCAATAATGGACAGATTGGTGGGGAAACACGGGAAAATTTATTGAAGGATGATTTTTTCAGGAATCGAATCAACTTGAAATCACTGGAATCACTCAAAAGAAGTGAAAGATCTTTATTCTTTGGAATTATCTCGGGACTTATGTTGAAGTAGCGATGGGTGATGTTTGTCGATTAATCGGAAACATCGATTTTTCATGCCCAAACATCGATGTTTTTCATTCGTTGTTTTGAACGGCCGATTAACCAATTTTCGATTATTTTTTCAAACATCGATGTTTCGGACCAGGCTAACAAAATTTTTCATTTTTTTGTCGAAGAATAATGTTGACTGATTGAGAATAAACAGAATAATAGTTTATCCGCAATCAGAAGTAATTATTTTCTACAGTATGTATGTTATAAATGATAAGTGAACAAGTCCAGTCGTCTATTGTTTTTTAACTTTTTTTGTGGAGCCGATTGAGTGCTACATCAAATGTGATTACGAAAATTTCGCTATCTCTCTTAGATTTGGCAGTATTTCTCAAAAACTCAACTGGGAGATAAGTCGACTTATCTTCGTCTATCACTTCACTACTGAATTAGTTTACAGCTTTCTAAAATTAAGTATAAGTTCCCTAATGTGAATATATTTTCCAAATTATGTTTAGATTCTTCACAAAATAATATAAAAAATAACCCGTTTCGTGTTGATACAAACCAGGAATTTTTATTACATTTTCGTTTCACAAGAGTTGAAAAGAAAGCTTTGAATTTCAGTTTCATTATTCTCTGAAAATTAATGGAAATCAGGGAAATTCAAATACATTCATTCTGAATATTAATGGAATTCGGGGGAATTTTCGTTTTCCGGCTGAAAATAAATTAACCTCCCTTTTCTTTGAGCCACAACACTCGCGCCTCAACAAAAATATTATTCTCTCGTACTTCACAATTCCAACTGAACCTGATCGACTCCGGATCTAATTAAAGTTGATCTCATTCGAATTTTTCCTTTCCTCTCGTCTCCTTCATCCCTCATCGCGCTCCAGCTCGCTCTCCCCTATGTAGAAACAGGGCTGTGCAAAGGTAAGAGGGCGATTGATGCAGGAAGCCAAGCTAACAGGGAGATCGTCGATTTTCGACAAGGGGCTCGCTCTAAGAGACTACGGAATAGCACCGGTAATGGTGCACTCGACGATGGAATGGAATGGGCGGATCAATCGACAGAAGTTACTTTGATTGGTCATGCGCTAGGACTTTTTTCAAGACCTTGGAGTGTATCTTGAGGTAATCTGTATCGATTATTTTTCCTCGAGGGAACAGGTGGTGAACAAGCGGAGTGAAATTCACTGATGTGAGCTTCTCATGTCGAACAATCAGCTGTATCTCATTTATCGTGATACCTCGTGGAGCATCGTAATGAATTAATTCACTTAATAATTGCCTTCTAATTGCGTTGAAGATTCCTCTGAGCCCCAATTTCGGAGTTTATAGTTGTGAAGGATTTCACAAGACGAATCAATGCACTGTCGGGAGAAATGTACTTCCAGGGAAGTTTAATCCACAAATAACGAGCTGCTATAAGCCTCGACCCTTGCTTGAGGATTTACCCTCTCAAAGGATGTAAGCTATAAAAATCGAATTCTTTGTTCTCGTTGTATCTGCTACTCCAGTAATTAATCGTTCTACTTGAATTGAATGGGGATGCTTTATTGTCTGTACTGGAGTGGAACTAGTGATAGATATCGTTTTCTAGCATTTGTAGAGGGGAAAAATAAATGTAGGAATTCTGCATTACGGGGATTGGACTGTTGGGAAAAAATCGAAAGTTCACACATGAAAAACCTGGCGCTTTCTCTAAGGAATTGTATTGAATTTTTACTGGAACTCTATAAGAATTTTCTTGAAGTTTTATTGCCTTTGAATGGAAGTTTTGAAATCGTTCAAATTCATGTTTTGGATTTTTTTGGGTTTTGTCGACCCAGGATGATCCAAAAATCCGTTGTACGTGTGTGTCTGTGTGTACGTATGTAACAAAGTTTATCTTTAATTATTCGCTAAAGAATGGATGAAATTGAATCTTTTCTTTTCTAATGTAGATATTGTTGAGACCTATCGATCGCTATGAATTAAAATTTATTTCAGTAGTGAATCTATCTGATGTTAGATGTTTACGATGTTAGATGGTAAAAAACGTCTGAATCTTCAAAAGTGTCTGAAAATCTGACTAATGTCTGAAAATTTTGACCACCGTTTCTATCTGAAAATGATGGTAGACATTTTTTCTGTCTGACAAATTTCAGGTATTTATTTTCAGATATTTTCTGTCTGAAATTCTGTTATTTATGAGCGATTCAAACATTTCACTATTGAGATATTTCACCTGATTCAGACTGCAAAGTCCATTCAAACATTAATTTTTAAGATACTTCTTATGTCTGAAAAGTTGACTCATCCACGGCAAAAACTAAGTGTCTGACAACTATCTGAATTTTAAAATGGCGGATGGCAAAAACCTCTGAATCTTTAAAAGTGTCTGAAAATCTAACTAATGTCTAAAAATTTCAAACACCGCTTGTGTCTGAAACTGATGTCTGCATCTTAATTTCAAACATCTTGGTGACTGAAATTGAAATACCTCCATTGATTCAGACACATTTTAATGTCTCAAAAGTGTCTGCAAAATCGTCCCAAAAGTGTTTGAAAAGTGTCTACAAATTGTCTGAAATTCAGACATTAGTTTTCGTAGTGTAATCACGTGAAATGAACTTCATGAAACGCCTTGGGAGTAGTTATTCCTAGAGTTATGAGACCTCTCCATTAGAATTATAATGACACGAAGTGTTCAACGTGTATTTGAATTCTCGATATTCCGTGGTACTAGTAGGTGATATCAAATACAGTCAATTGCACGTGCAATATTTAGTTAATGAGTAAACGAAACACAGAACATATTTGTCTTCCATTGTATTCATAAGTTATATTATTTTCGGTCTACCGCATGCAGAAACAATTCCTAAGTGTTTGCTGCAGGGGCTGGGATAATCACCAGTCAGTATTTACTCAGAGATATTCTCTCAAGGGAAACAACAGAGACAGTGCGACCCATGTGTCGCTCGTTTTGTCAGTGTTCTGTAGCCCCGAGATCACAACCGATGTTGTGTAAAAAAAGTCAATGTAACATGGAAATTCTCCCTCTCGGTGAACGCAATCTCGTATTTACCGAAATTTCAGTCTAGATTATCAGGGGAGCCGAGAGCTATATTGCAGAGACTGCTGTATGGAAACGAAATATTAATGGGGATATGTGCGAGGAACGAGAGACCACTTGAGAGTCTTTACTCCGTAACACTACTTAATTTCGAGGTCAAACGATATCTCTTCTCGGTGGGAGAAGTAGAAGTTGCTGATGACGTAGTGGATGCACTGGAAAAACTAGTGTCTAAAATTAAGGCAATTTTGTCCCTCTTTGCTTCCGAATGGAAGTATTATAATCGTTCAAATTTAACCCTATAGATTGGTCACCCTATGGGGGAAACCTCGCCGCACGTTGTTTTTCTTTCATTACAATTGACTAGCTAACCGGAAAAATTGAAAAAATATTTACTCTATCAATTGAAGTGTCTAAAACATTATAGTAGCTTTTATAGGACAAGATATTTCCTGCAATTCCTGAAGAAAACAAATTATTTCGAATAGATGTATTATTTTTTCCCATGTTAAAGTAGCTCTACCCTTCGGCCGGGCTACGCTGCACTTTTGGATATTTTCCGTTTTCGGATTTCTCAACTAAATTGCATGGGAAAAATTTGAACAAATTCATACTCAGTCCGTTTTATCTAAATTAAATTTCACAAAATATTAATATTTTTCAAACATTTCCTTTAGAAAAACCAAAACGATGATTAAATTGAGAATAAAATTAGGATTCCGAATCTAATCGAGTTTTCTGGAAGTTTTTTGAAGTTTTCAATCATCTTTGAATTTACCATAAGGGTAGAGCTACTTTAAATCAAATAGCCCACGACGCGACATTGCCGGAAACTCACTAAACGCGCCCGGGCAGTGTAGAGTGAATTCGGCAACGCTAAAGCCTACATCACACTGCAGGGAATCCCCGCGCAGGTGAACAAAGTCGCACGGACGCGTATGGTGATCAGAATAGGGTAACGTTTTGAATTTTTTGGCTTACATTGTTAAATTTTTTTTGAAATTTAAGTAACAGATGCATTTGAATTTTCAATATTCTGAACTTGAATTCAATTTCTGACTACATTGCTCATGGAATCCTTGATTCATCGTGGAAATTCAATAAAATTAAATTTTTCTTTATGAATGATCATTGAATTTTCAATGACAATGGATTGGATTTTCAAACCTATCGCGAAAATTTAGTGACAGATTGAAAATTCAGAAGAAAAGTTGCCTGAATTTTCACGATTTTCAGAAATTTTCATTGTCCTATGAACCTGAGAAATCAAATTTCATTGAATATTCAAGAACATTGACTGATTTATCAATAACAAGATCAATGGGAATTCCATGTAAATTATTCGTTGTTAAAAATTTCAAGATTTTTGAAAAACATGAAGAGGATTATGACCATTTCGAATAAATTGTTCATAAATTGAATTCTCACTGTGAAGAACTTTATTGAAACCATTCATTTTTCCTGCATTAGTATTGAGATGAAAATTAATTAAAGTGAGAAAAGATAAGCTTTTACTATTCTAACACCCATGGAAAACAATACGCGCGCGAAGCGCGCGCCCTGTTCTAGTTCGTTGAAATTTTAGTGCAACTATAATGTAATAAAAATTTCACCAAACTGTACCGAAAATTTCAGCTGCGAAGCTGAACCACTTGGATAATCGCGCAACTTCCTACCACATGAGTGGATCAGTAGTAATGGGAATATTTAGTCAGACCACATACTGAATTCTTACTCACCATAAACGTTCCTTTTCCACTGAAATCTCCATAAATTTCGTCATTTCAGATTCACACATTAATGAAGAAATAAACGAAAGTTGCCAATTTCAGTTCAATTATTCCGTGAAAATACATAGATATCAGGAAAATTCAGGGGAATTTATTTTTTAATTCCCGATCAATTCAAAATTCGGAGGAACAATAAATGACCTTTTCATCATCGTAACAATTCATGAATTATTACTTCGAATGGCCCCAATTTGGAATAAGAATTTCTCTCAGTATAGAGTTAGATCACTACTTGCATTGATCATAATAAAAGACCCCCGAATAGCCCCATTCGCAGGCAATTCTCCTCTCCTCCCCCAACAGTGCCCTCGATTCCCTCAAGAGCCACCAGTGACTCCCCGCCCGTGGGAATGATTTCAATTTTCAAAAGTCGAGAATTCAAATATTTCTAAGACCCTATCAATTCTCACTCACATTCGCCACCCTCCGTAACTCCCCTATATGATACCAATTCAGCCCCTTCTTCGGTATCTGACCCCCATTGCATAGGCATTTATTCACTCCATTCCTTATCGTCAAAACGATCGTCTTTATGACATTGGGGTAACATTTGGCATGGATGTGGTCATTTCTAAGCATTACGAACACAATTCTTATCTATTTTATCGCTTTTACCATTATGGGTAATTTATTATCGTTATTACATGGTGAATGTCAAATTAATACGTCCTCAACAGCTAATATGGAGAGCAGTCCTGACCTACATATCCCAAACTAATATCGTTTCATGGCAAAACTAAGTTCACGTTTCCAATAACAATGTTGGCTGAAAATTATCAGGAGACTTAAGGATGTTTAGCCAAAGCATACATTATTCGCCATAATTTTAATATTGCCTCACATGCCAGGTTCATATTTCAGCCACGCGTTAGTAATAATCTTAATTCTTCTATCGGGGCATCCTAGTGAGAAATTAATGTCTGAAAATTACTTCTTGTAACATTACGCTTAGGGAAGAAACGTGACCAAAACAAATTAGTCTTGAGAGGGTCTGAGCGTAGAATTATTTGTCAGAACGAAATAATACGCAAAAATTTTGATGACACTTCAATTGAAGATCGTACTATCACATGAAAAAATAGAAGAAGAGAATAGTGGAATAAAAATCGAAGAAACGAGCTAATTTATTAGCAACAATAATTGTATTAGTCATTCAATAATTGTATTGCATTCGTTTCAATTGTATTCAAAACATGTCATTGTCCACTTGTTTTATATTCAATTCTTATATTACACTTAAAGTAGGTCTACCCTTCGACTGGGCTACGACTGGGCTGTACTTTTGGATATTTACAGTTTTTTAATTTTTCAACAAAATTGCATGGAAAAAATTTGAAAAAATTCATACCCAGGCAGTATTATTATTAATCCCAGTAGTATTATTAATCTTTGAATTTACCGTAAGGGTAGAGCTACTTTAAGAGGGCTTGCTACAACCCGGCCTAATATAAAAGAATCATCTTTGAATTGAAATACCAATCCCCCAATTGAGTATATAAAATATACTTGAATCAACTATATTTCATACTCGATTCAGGTATCTTTTTTTCCGCGTAAAAAAATACTAAAACAATGTTTCGCTCCACATTTTTTATCTCCATGTGGATAATTACCGACTTGCTCATCGCTCCATTTCCGAAATTCTTGCTACTCTAGAATGAAAACAAGGTTATATTCCGAACTACCTACCAAAAAGAGAATATTAAAAATAGCCACCGAGTTGAGGTATGCAGTCTGCATGCAATAGAATTTTTATTTTACAAGTAGAATATACGAGTCAGGTACATATGCGAGTCTTCTACAGTTGTGCGTAAAACCGCCGGAAGCCAACTATATCTCGTCGGCATGCACATGTGCGAATAGTTGCAATGAAACTTTGGGTCAATACGGATGTGCAAACAGTGTTCGACGTCACAACTTTTATGTGAAAATCAATGGTCCTCGTGGTAGCAGCGATGCACAACTTGTGTGCTGTGTTTGTAGATTTCTAGCTGGTTGGACATTTAACGTCATTGATGAAGGATAGATCGAGTATTGATTGGAACTCTCAGGGATTATGATTGTTTCCTACAACCGTCGTTTGATTACGGTACAGCCATGAAAATGCTTCTTTTGAATCAAATAAAAATCTTTATTTGAATGTTTTTACTTAGTTCAAGAGGAAGGATTTAATTACATTGAACAAACAATTGATTTAGTTCAAATAGATGATTTTTTTTAATCGAATAAACAATTTATTCATTTCAAATAACCAGTTTTTTATTTTATGAAAATCACATTTTCATGTATTTTCTTATACACCCAAACGAAATTGCTTCTCATCAGTACAAACCGGTACTTGGGGGAAGTTCACTTTTGAAAACTTCTAAAAATACTCGTCCCAAGTACATTTTGTGTCCTTCGGTGGAGTACCACATCTGCCGATCAAGTAGAAATGCTCCTGGAAGGAACTAGTATCACTACTTACTGCCAGTACTTTTAATACTTTTTACAAGTACCAAAGGTACTAGGGAAAAGTAATTTTTCAACTTCTCTCAAGTACTTTTACGACTCAATTTCAGTACTTCCAATTGATTAATTTATTGAAAAAAGTGAATATGATTACCGGATAGAATGGGCTTTCTTACGCATTTTTGTAAATAGAAATGTTCAGCAGATGATACTTTGTAGGAAAAAATCAATAGATTGCGATTTCTATAGATGCTTTTGAGAATTGTTGGTATGCTTTGCAACCTACAAAATTTCAATTTTGTTGAGATTTTCATGTTTTATGTTGTTATCGACATTTAAAAGGCTTCGAAAAATTATTTTCAATTTCTTTTCAATTTTATTACTCACAAGACAGAAATTATTTGGATTTTTAAATTTTTGACGAAATTCGGTGTTTAAAAGAGGTAGAGAACCATTTTTGAGTTTTTACACCCAACTTATATTGAGTTTATTTGGTGCTTTTGAAAAGAACTAGCCAGGTACTCAGTGCAAGTAATTTTTTTACTTCTTCCAAGTAACAAAATACTCGTGACAAGTACTTAGGTACTTCTCACCAGTACACAGGTACTTGACGCATGGTACTTGCATCAAGTTGTTTTGTAATTTCGAGGAAGTACAAAAATGTGCCTTTTCCCCAGAAACCCCTTGGTACTGGGTACAAGTACTTTTGCTACTGATAAAAAGTAATTTTTTTTGGGTGTATAAAAAGGAGATGTTACACGTTTATTCCAAAATGTCTGAAAGAGAAGTAGCATACATGATGATAATGATAATACTGATTTTGGTGATAATGTTAGTGTTGGTGATTTCCAACGAACTATGTATTCTCAGTTGAATTTTTCATGGATTTCAACGAATTTTTCAAGGTCTTTTAATAGAAGTTTCGATAGATTTCTATGGCAAATCCTACACGGAGAGAAATTTTTACTCAAAATTATGCTACCGTTCTGTAAAAGTGTATCATGAGTCATCGTTTCCTCATTTTTATCCCGAAATTTAGCAAAAATTAATATATGATGATCAAATTTTATTCTACGTTAGAGAAACTTGATTCTGATAAAAATAAAAATTACCGTGCCCGTAGAGTAAAAATTACGGTACCGGCAGTGTAAAATTTATCAACCGTTCTAGAATTTTCGTTGTTATCTACATAAAAATGATTGGACTGGAGGGGTAAAATTTATTATGCGGCAGGATAAAATTTCTCTAACGTAGAATAAAATTTCATCGTCATACATTAATTTTTACTAAATTTCGGGATAGAAATGAGGGAACGATGAATCATGATACACTTTTGTAGACTGGTAGGATGATTTTTATCAAAAATTGCTCTCCGTGTAGAAATCTTCGCTTTCTAATACAAGTTTTCACAGCGTTCGCTGTATCTCCTATTGATTCTCGATGGAAATGTCCATTCCTTCGCAACAGGAAAAAAATCATGAATTTTCAGTAGAAGTTTTCATCGCTTCCCGCGAATTTCTCCTTAGTAACACTATACACTGATAGAACGAATTAGTTATTGTTAACGAATGGATTTTGGTTGGAGGTTAGGGTCTATTCGGTCCCACCAAATGTTCATTCGTTAATAGTTAACGAATGTACATTTGAGGAGCCTTGTTTGACTTGACTTTCGCCATTCAAGTGAACCATTCGTTAACTATTAACGAATATTCATTTGGTCATATTCAACTCTACCATTCGCTAATAGTTAACGAATCGCGTTTGGAGTAAATGAATCATTCTATCAGTGTAGAAATTCGAATGCGTAAAAGAACATGTTGATTCCAATCAACTCAAATAATAACATGATGAAGCATTTAAAATCTATTAAATTGTCAGGCGCGCTGAGCGCGCCTTCGATCTCGTGTGAAAAAATTTCGAAAGTGTGTTTCAACAATATTCGTGGGTTATGTAGAAAAAGGTCGTATTGATAATTTTGGGTGTTTCAGGCCAACTAAGTAGAAAAAGGTCACACGAACCTAATCCACGAAACGTGAAATCAGGACGACTTTTTACTTGATATAAATAAAGAATTTATTTGGATCAAATGAGAGTGTTATTAACAGTAAAAAAACACTTCTTTAACTATGTTTATCAAAAACCCCTCGGAATTAATTGATAATTGCGACGAAAATGGAGTCGACTCCTCAAAATGTGCCTCTAAAAGGCGCTTGGGGTATTGAGAAATACCCCGCATTGAGAAATGTCTGAGTAATTGCCGCAAATTGTGGTGCACACTTAGCTATATTACACCCCCTAACGTGACTTCATGTCGCAACATGATGCTCACGAGGGTCGCTAATTCATAACCCGCAGGCCGCCGCAGTCACCAGCCGAACAATTTTCCTCCACTTTCCATAACTTCCCAGCAATATTGTTAGACTTTTCAAAGAATATGCTATTTTTTCACGACAACTGATTAAACCAACGAATAACTATAACTAGAATAACATTATTTTAATACTGCTCGAACTCCCCAGAGTTCGGGGAGAATTAAATTTTTTTTTGGTTATAAACTAACCTAACTATACGCACGGTTGGTTTACCATCCATATGTCAACATGTCGGAAGCGTCGCGAATCGAATGCATTTCACGGTTGTACGACTACGAAAATTGGCTGGGGAGCTACCAGTGGAAAATATGTATACCCAATAAAAAAGGTAGCCGGAAAAAAATGTTATAGTCTTTCCTTGCAACCATTCCTTTTGAAATCTAATATTGGAAACTTCAATGGATGATTGTGATGCTGTAACAATAGAGAGAGAAAAGTTGAGACAGAATTATTGAGAAAATCCCTGAAAACTCGAAATGTAATTAAAGAGGGGAATGTAATCTAATGACAATTACTTTGCGAAAAGGAAGAAAAGTATTTCGTCAAGTGAAAAATGACTCCTGTGGAATAAAAAATCACCTCTCAACTCGTTCTCATTGTTCTCCAATTCCAAAAAATAAAGTTTTGTTTTCATTCTCAATTATAGTTTATGAATATTAAGGAACAAACTGCGACTTCGTCGCAGGAAAATTTAACGTCTTGTAAGGTAACTAACATACTCTTTGATATCAATTATTTAGGTGCAACGCCTGGACATTTGTTGTGTGGCGAGAAACGAGACGAGCAAAACAATCACCGTTTCATAAAAATTGCTGAAAATGAAGTACGCACGTTCTCTGACATTATTTTTAATGAAATTAAATTTTATCATTTTATGATGAACTAAATGACAGTCAGTGAATTTATGGGAGCAAAGGAGAAATTTCAATGATAGTGATGCAATAACAAAAAGAAAAGTTGAGAAAAAATTATTCACAAAATCACTGGAAATTCGAAACGTAATTAAAGAGGGGAATGCAATCTAATGAAAAATACTTTGCGAAAAGGAAAAATGACTTTTTTGGGGGAAAAATTACCTCTGACATATAGTCAAATTTTCCGAATGAGTTTTTAAAATTTTTCTCCAATCGCAAAAAAATAATAATTCAATTTTTACTCTCAATTTTTATTTTTGAATATTAAAAAACGAGTACTGATTCACAGAAGAATTTAGTGTCTTGTAAGGTAAATAATACGCTCTCTGATAGGAGTTGTTGAGGCGCAAGGACCAAAAATTTGATGTAAAACTCGTTGCTACATCACAATTGCTAGAAATGAAGTGCTTACACTGAGAGAAATATCGTCATAATATCACAAAACTAATTTCTTGCGCCAAATATCTCATCTCTTGAGGATAAATTTCTTGGGATAAGAATTCCGGAGAATGTGTCAGACAATGTCAGATTTCGGTGAAGTATTCATGACTTGAAGATGAACATTTCATGATAAAGTGAGAATTTCTTGCCACAAGAAATCGGTTTTTTCGTATCAGAAGATGAGAAAATGACTAAAAATATTAAAAGCTTCGATTCAGTGAATCATGAATCAGAGACTTTCGTATTGAATGAATAGAGAGTTTATGCAGAGGAAAACCTCCAGATATTAAAAAAATATAACCTTCGTTACGCTCAATCGCTTTGAGTCCAAAGAGAAGCAATATCTTCTTTTCCTTTTGTCAAACTATTCTTGTCTTTTAAGAAATATTATCTCATTGTAAAAAAAGACGTCACCTTTTCATTCAGTAACTTCCTCCTTAGCCCGAAGGACACTGATTTCTTGTCTGAAACCTACCATCAATTGATCAAATAAGTATGCGACGTTTTTCGCTCAAGAAATGATTTTTGTGATATGACGCTGATTTTCCTCTTAGTGTCTTCACATTTTCTCACGTAATTTGTCATGCAATTACATTATGTTAATCCGATAAAATTTTTCATCCGATTTTTATTGTTTGCTAATCTTGTTATGTCTTCTATCAAAATGTGAGGGTAGAAATTGAATTGATGGGTATTCTTTCATTATTTGAAAAAATATATAAATTTTAAAACTTTCCGGAAGCATTGAAAAATCGAAATTTTTATTTTCTTGCTGATCACGTATCTCTGTTTTTTCACATTCTTCCATTGAAATTAGATAATAGAAAGGGAATATATTGATATTTTTTCGCCATTAAAAAAAAAATCAGTTTTTAAATTTTTCAGAAAAATAAAAAAACCTTTTCTTTTATTTTCTTGCGGATCATTTCTCCCTGCATTTTTCTCATTTCCTCTCAATGAAATCAGACCATGAAAATGAAAAATTTCATTTTCATGATACGATTTTATTGAGGGGAATTATTATATTATTATACTGATATTATTTAATATAAATATCTCTTCACTTGAAAGTGAGAAAAACTGTTCCCACAATTTGTATACTACAATGGGAATAGAATCCAATAAATTTAATTTAATCCAACCGCAAAGGAAAATTCGAAACAAAACAATAAAATAAATTAATGTAATATAATATAATCTAGCGACGGGCGCGAAGCGCCCATTCGCTATTTTTATATACATCGTACCATTTCGAAATAAACTATACAATAATCAGTAAATTTGTGGGAGCAAAACGAAGAAATTTCGATGATCGTGATATAATTTAACAAATGGTGAAAAGTATTTGCATTCTCTGACATAATTTTTCATGAAATTCTGTGTGAATCTCATCATCTTAGGATAAACTACATGATGGTCAATTTTCAGAAGAAAACGGAGAAAGTTCACTACTCTTTTAGTGTTCTTTCCCTGACATAGACTAACAAAGACTTACAACGAAGTTTAGCTTCACGATTACTTGTTTTCCAGTAATTCTTGAGAAAATATTGAAGTGCATGCCATGTAATCCTGAGTTTTTATCGATCAATAAATGCACCCATCTTGAGGAGGAATTTACCAGGTGACTGCGTGCACAGGAGCCATTCATAGGTTGCAGAGAGAAAATTTGTATTGCATGTCCATTGTTCGTTCTCGTCTGATAGGTATGCGGTCTGGATGGATCGCGTGATTCACCTTAATTGGAGTCACATTAATTGCAATGAGCCAACAATTACCGGGTAACCGAGAATTGATAACCCGGCGTATTCAACCCAGACTGATTGGATTATCTTTGCAATCTTGTGTAGGTATGGGTTCATGTCAGCTTTCTTTTCAAATGCCTCTCCGATGTTTTTCTAATAAATCGGGAACATCTCGAACAATTCACACGTATTTATAAGTTTTAATTTACATTTTTAAGTCTCACGGACGAAAAAATTTAATAGAAAAACCTATCGAATTCGTTAGAAAATTCTATTGACTTTCTTTTGAACTGTTCTATTAGTTTTTGGCCGATTCTATTAAAATGTTCAATAGAAAATATTCAGTAGAAAAAGTCAATAGAATTCAATTTTTCAGTATAACTTATTCTATTCAGATATTTTCTATAGAATTTCCTCGGCTCAATTTCCTGGTTTTCTATTCATTTTCAGGGAAAAATGGAACTGAAATTTACGATTCTCTTTGATTTTTCCTCGAAATTCTGAATTTTCAATGACGAAATTCCTTGAAATTTCAGTGATAATTCAATTCGATACAAATTTCCAAAAAGTGTACCGGACATTTCAGATAAAAATTTTCAACAGTGTTTAATTACTTGAATAAAGATTTAGTTGTAAGCACAATAATCCTTAACCTTTGCCCTCAATACTCTCGCTACTGGAATGATCCTACGAATATATGAGTTTATTCATTACCGACAGGGATATTATTGCGAGTTTTATTTGAGTCAAACTAGGGACGGGCGAGGGTTTAAAAAACATCGACTATCGAAGAATTGATGTTTCTCAAAAACATATTTGAAAAATCCATGTTTTTCTCATTGCGTAGGAGAAAAAACAAATTTTTTAAAATAATTCTTTTTCTTCTCGTTTTTATTGAAAAATATACGTTTAAAAATACAACCCGAGGAACTAACGTTTCAATGATGATTACCGCTGGAGAGTTAAATTTTAAATTTCGAAACGGCGTTTTTGATTAATTGAAAAAAAAGATATTGAATATTTTCCATTAGCTGCAATAATGGTTAAAAATTTAAATTGAACAAAAATGAAAAATTTTAATTAAAAAAAATAGGCGACTGGACTTGTTCATTTGTCATTTATAACATACATACTGCAAAAAATAATTACTCTTGATTGCGGCTAAAGTATTATTTTGTATATTCTCAATCAATCAACATTATTTTTCGACAAAAAAATTAAAAATGTTGTTAGCTTGATCAGAAACATCGATGTTTGGGCATAAAAATTCGATATTTTTGATTAATCAACAAACATCGCCCATCCCTAAGTCAAACGCGTCATTTCGACAGGTATAATATAACTTCCGGTTGAAAATTTCCGTATTAATCCTTTGGAATTGAGAGAGTAATTGTCTGAATTTTCCGAGTGCAGCAATCATGTAACGTTCACCAACTCTATGACAGTGCATTCTCAATTCGAGTATCATCCTCTCGCGGCGAACACAATCTGCCAGATTGTTTCTACTGGATCCGGAGATCGATTCCACAGATCAAATCCTCCATAGCGAATTGAGCTCCTCGAATGTCATTCCGCGCAGACTAGAATTCGCAACAAGGTTGGGAAGGCTCAATCTTCAAATGTATCCTCATCGGATATCAGTCAAATCGCTAACCACCGTGCGTACATGCAGCGGTCGATCCTCAAGTGGCAACCGCACGTGACACCGCTCAACTTCGGACTGATCCACCGCAACACTCTGACTGCTAGCGAAGGCCGTTAGATCGTTCTAAGCATCGAAAAACCACTTGATGCAGCTATTTGCAATCGATAAATGACTGATGATTGCGACACTTCGCTGAATTATTTTAGCTTCTTCAGGCTTTTCAATTGATCAATATTTTGTCATACAAAAAAGGGTCCATGTCTCAAAAACTTCCGTGAAAAAACTTGGTCAAATCAACTTGGTAACAAAAAAAAATTGAGGAAAAAAAATCAAATAACCTGAACTTCAAAAAATGTGAAAAAAACTTTTAAACTTTTGACGTATAAAGAAAATTACGAAATTATGTTTTTAAAAAGTCCACACACATACATATATGCATACAGACACCTTTTAAAAATCCCACATTCAGACTTTTTGGACCATATTTAGTTACCCTGACGCAAAAATTTGGAAACTTGAATTTCAACGAGCGCAAAGCTTTCATTTGGAAGGAAAAATGGAAAAAACCGAACGCACCAAAATGCAAAACATCGTATTCGATCCCTACAAGCAATCGGGAATTACTGATGAAATGAAAGAACAATTTCGCACTACAACTCAATTCACCTTCCCAAGAAAATATTATTTCAATGTAATAAATGAGGAATATCGATTATTCCTTTCCCAAGGAACCAAACAAATCGGATAACAATACTCTGAAATTCCAAAGACAGCCACAGATTTTACCTATATTCTTACAAAAGACAAGATAACCGAAAGGTTTTATTGATAGAAGTTTAATTTGAGAAAAGTTCAATTAACCAAAAGTTCACGTTCCCAAGTTGAATTTAATCTGGTTTTTTTAACGAAGTTTTTTTGCTACTCCAAGTCTCACTTTCATATATTTGAAAATGTCAATTTGAGATCGTTAGGATCAAAAGGAAGGTTGTTAGTCTCGTGTGTTTTTGGAAATTTTTGTCACATTTTAGTTTCAAATGAATTCCATGGAATTTCATCACTGAAAATTCAAAATTTCACGGATCACTCAATGAGCACTTTCAGTTCAATTATTCCCTGAATATTAATAGAACTCAGTAAAATTTCGATAAAAATATTCTTGAATTCTCGGTTAATTCAAAATTCAGTGTAATTTGGCATTGAATAATCATGCTTTCATTGAACATTCAAATGCACTGAAGAACCCAGATTTCTCTTCATTCTCACGGAAAAATTGAACTAACGTTTACAATTTCGTTTGATTTTTTCGTAAAATTATAAATTTCCACTAACATAATTTTCAAAATTTCAATGGAACTGTCCCTTAATTAAACTTTCCGAAGAGTGCATCTGAAATTTCAATCAAATACTGTAAACAATAAATCGAATAGTGTATTACGACATCATACGCCATTCGATTTATCCCCCATTTCCAAAATTTCCAGCGAATCCCCAACGTCCTACGAAATGAACCCTTAAAATCCGAAGTGAATTGTTACCCACTCCCAATCCCGCGCTCTCATGTTCACATATTAACTCAGTTTCCACTGCATTTGACAGTATACACTTGGCAATTTTTTTCCCCCCATTTAATTTGCCCGAACGAGGTCAGAAGCGTCGTAAAACCGTTTACCGTCGTCAGTATATGTACTTGAACTCCAGAAGTCACACACACACACGCACACGTAGACGCCCACCAAGCAACCTTATACACTGGCGAGCTTATTATCGTGCATGTACACGTAAGTACCGCCAGATCCTATTTTCTGAAGAAGCGAATAAGATCAACATCATCAAAATCACGATACAGCGTATCCACGACAAGCCGTCTCCTCAAGAACTCGCCAAGAGATATACTAGACAGATACTTACTAACAATATCGAATGTATTGAATCTCCAGAGCAGTCCTTCAGCGATGAGATGAGTGTTTCGCCGTGGGGCAGATGGTTTGTCGTGACATAAGTTTTCAAATTGTACCTACGAACTGTGGAAGTGGTTGTAAAATAAAGATAAAAGCCCGAGAGGAAAATGTAGCAATGAGGAGGAGTAGAGGAACGAACTTGATGCCACAGTCGTAACGCAACACTTGTGCTCTACGGCTTAAGTTTCATAATACGACTTCTCGCTTGGTTCAGCAAACTGCGCTACGCCGTTGGATACAAGAAGCATCATATAATTTGCATATCGTCAGAGCTCAACAGCTACTCCAAGGTTGAATAGACCTTGGTCTAACGTTAACTCCCCACCTATATAAAATTTTCCAGGAGGAGGAGCGTTGTGTACCCTGTCTTGGTTAGTTCCCATGTAACTTGATTAATCCAATGTTGTTTTGACGATATTTGTTCAACTTGTTGGAAGTGGAAAAATTCCACGCTGTTCGGGCGGAGGCCAGCATATTTGCAAGTCAATTTGTACAATTGGATTATCGTTGAAATTGCACTGGATGAAAATAGGAGGTTTATAAGAGAGATTTTCTTTTTTTCGTCTCAAATTCTGTTTTCGGAGAGGATGATGAGGTAAACGATATTCTTCACTCGGCGATCGATATCAATTTGGCTCACATCGCATTCCAGAAATTCTCCAGTAGCTACTGTTCTCCACTGACAGTAGGGTAGCCGGAGCATACTGCCCAGCGGGTAATATCGTCCACCCGTATTGCTCAGGATTGGCTGAGAAACAATTTTTCTCTTTTTTTATTATGCAAATATTTGATAACAACAAGTAATTCCAAGAGAATTTTTCAATTTTCTCCCGTGGAAACCTGGTTAAAAAATCCAAATCATTTCTTACTGAATTCTTGACATATTTCGACCCCAGAATTTAAGATTTTTCAAATTTTTAGTTGGTCCATAATTGAATGGAGTGCGAAATATATGTTCGTTATATAGTTCTGCATCCATTGCGGCCTTTTCAATAGCAGAAAAATATCTTCATCAGTTATTATTGGCTATTTTATCAGCCTCCGCGTTAGTGGGTAATTCCGCCCAGAGGGTTGTGGGTAATGCCGCCCAGGGTTTCTATAGGGCTGCTAGACTCTGCAGCTAGAGGTCGGTTGAGTGACAGCTCGATTGTTTGGGATTGTCGGTGGCCACTGGAACATGGGGTAAATTCAGGATAATTTATTATTATTCACGTGAAATCTCTCTCAAAATGGAGCCAAAGAATGGAAATGGAGGATGAAAATAGGAAAAATTATAATAGTTGGTCTGTATTGCTCAAAAAAGTCATCAAAACAAGGTGGGCGATATTGGACGCATGCCGGGCGGTATTACCCTCAAAGTTCGATTCCATCGCTCAGTGGCCGATGGCAACTGAATTACATAATTAAATATGTTTAATGTTAATAAAAAATCTTTCCTCTTCACATCTTCGAGTAAACACCTCGAATAACCCATTCTAATCGTTTATGACTACTTGTAGAGTGCGAGGCTGGAAAAAAGACTCATTTCTCATAGGTGGGCGGTACACTATGAAGAATTTTCGTCTGAATTTTCCGTGCCCAATTCCGGAATTTTTTTTCGTGTTCAGGTTTCACTGAAATTTCAGGAATTCTTGTCATTCAGAATTTCGCGGAAAAATCAAATAGAACTGTAAATTTCCGTTTACTGAATGCGATTTAGGGAGAAAAAATAATGAAATTTCAGATTTCACTGAAAATTCAATGTAATTTGACACTGAATATTCATATTAGATTGAAAGTTCAAATAAATTAAGGAATTCTCGTCTTTATGTCACTTACAATTCTGGAATTTTACTGAATTTTTAGTGAAAACTAAAATTTCATGATTTTCATTCCCCTAAATCGCATTCAGTATCACTGAATATATTAGATTTAATATATTGTATTAAAAATTAAAATAAACTAAGGAATTCTCGACTTTATGTTGCTTAAAATTCCGCAGTTTTTCTGAATTTTCAGTGAAAACTGAAATTTCATGATTTTTGTTCCCCTAAATCGCATTTAGTGTCACTGAATAGATTAAATTTAATATATTAGATTGATAATTCAAATAAATTGAGGAATTCTCATCTTTTTGTCGCTTAAAATTCCGGAATTTCACTGAATTTCCAGTGAAAACTGAAATTTCATGATTTCTGTTCCCCTAAATCGCATTCAGTGTCACTGTCCTAAAAATTGGTAGGCAACTGTCCATGAAATTCCATTTTTTTTTACCAATGTGCACCAGCTCCCCTAGCAAAATTTATCACGATTCTCGATGAAATTTCCCCCAACTTTTCCCTCCGGGTGGGGGATTATTCTCGACTTGTTTACATCTCAAATTCTATTTTCACCGGAGAGTGATGACGAGGTAAACGATATTCTTCATTCAGCGATCAATACCAATTTGGCTCACCTCTCACTCCCCAAATTCTCCAATAGCTACTATCCCCGGCGGCAGTACCCCTTCAGTACGATTCCATCACACCCCCTCCATGCGTCCATCTCCGAGCCCCTTCAGCTCACGTAGGTGATACACATTCTCACGTATCACCAGCATCCTCGTTTTTCCTTCTAACCGTAGGGACGCCCTCCCTTCGTACGGTTCTGCTGCCCCAGTCGCGACCCTCATCCATATACATCGGGAAAATTAATATCTCGGGCTTGGTCGATCTCGCTTGCGCACAGCCTGAACTTCGGGTCCAGGGACACGATATAAGACCTCAGGTTCTCGGTCTTACTCTCCTGGCCTCGACGTAGGAACCAGGTGTCCTCACTCGACGCTTTTTTCCCCCTCAAACCTTCCTTACTCTCCAACTCCTGCCATCTCCTGGCTTTCCTTGCCTTTTATTCATCTCCCTTCCCGTGTTCCTTCAACTTTTTTCTTCCACCTCTGTTTTCAACTGAGAAATTCCCTGGAATAAATTCGAAAACTTTCAACGGAGGTGTATCACTATACTGTGAGATGAAATACGTCGCTACACGTTGAGGATGATCTCGAATGCTATTTGATATTAGTATAAATTTATCTTGTGACATCCCAGACATTGTCGAGTGAAACTATTCATAGCGAAAAAATATATGAAATAACTCATGAATATAAAGATACGAGAGCCAGTTTCGAGTCAAGATATCGTATGCAGGAGATATTTTCACAGTTGAGGAGATCGTATGTTGGCGCTATGCTTTCTATGTTGATTAGACGTGGTTTCTGCTCCATGGTGATGCATGCAGACAATTTCAATTCGCTTTGTTTCCCAAGGAACATGCTGTGGAAAACTGACGAATTTTGGTTAAGAATTATGGTAGGGATTGTTCAACTGGGTTTTTTTTTGTTCTTGGCAGTGAGGAATAGTGCGGGCATTCACGTCTTATCATGCACTGTAGCATAATTAATTTTCAAGCAGTTTTTCATGTGGGAGAGGGAAAAAATGTAGGTTTCAAGGCTGATTTTTCTTCTTTATTATGATCTTTATAATTATCGTATTTCAAGGATAATTTCTAGTAGGAAAGTAGTATTTACAGAACAATTTCATGAGAATGACGGGAAGAAACATAAATATCATGACAATTAAATTCATTTTCATCACTGGATCGTTTTTTGTTTGAATTTTTGGTAAACTGTGGAAATTTTTGTCGAATAACAGATCCATTGTAATTACAAGTAATTTTGTGATTTGAAATTTCAAATTTGAAGGAAAAATTAACTGAAACTGTATGTTTCAGTTAGAATATTTCATGGAAATTAGAAGGAATCAGAAAATTGAAGATGTATATGATGTAATTCATGCTAAATGAGTGAACGGTTGACCCTCCCCCTTTTGAAAATTGATCTCGATTTTTTCTACGATTGGGGGGCTAGAAAAGCTATCTTTCATTTTTTTCAGATTTTTTCGAGAGACTGTTCCGAAGATATGATTTTTTCATTTTTTTTCGTTTTTTTTTAGTAACTCGGATTCTATTCAGCCGATTTTTATTTATGATAGCTCAAAATTTTCCGTTGTGTACCATCTATAAGAAGATTTTGGGTAATTTTTATTTGAATTCCTAGGTGCTCATAATACCAAATTTAAAAAAAAAAAACAATTGAAAGACTAGAATTTTCAAAATTATGTCACCTTTTATTTTTCTCATCTTTTTTCAGTAACTCTTATAATTAAAACAAGTATTTGGTGCTGTTATATAAGTTGGGAGTCGTTCTCAATCGACTTTAATAATAATAATTTTATTTTTCTAATTTATAATAATAATTTTATTCAGAATAAGATTGTGGATGCTACAGCATCCGTACAAAATGGGAGAAACTGTTGGTACATCGTTAAAGGCTTACTGATTAAAAATAACGTAACACATACAACTGCCGCAAACTCACCATTCAATCAACATCCACTACAGTAAAATCTCAGTAATACACTTAGGTTACAATCAGATAGAATTAGTTCACTCTAAGAATTTCCGCCGCTTTGCCCAGAAACTTTAGAATTTTTTTTAAAGTGGAAATTGAACTAGATGAAAGCAAGGACTGCCAATTGGAGATAGTCGGAAGGGTAAGCCCTAAGATGGACTCACGAAGTGGATCTAAGGCCGAGCAAAGCGTGAGAAAGTGGATCAGGTCATTATAATCCAGTGCGTTACACAGCTCACACGGTTCATCCTGCCTAAGAGAGATTTCTTGATTCAAAATTAACAAAGATTTTGTGAACACATTGTGCAGTCTAATCCTAGCTAGTGTTTTTTTCTCATCGGAGCGAAGTGGCAAAGCGAGATACGCATGAGGGCTCTCCGACAAATTCAGTCTTTTGTATAAAGTTAGACTTGAACTTACTTGAACGCTATGCAAGTCCTTCGCGACAAGGATTTCACGGTATTTCTGGAGAATTTCGTTTTTGGCTTCTAACAGCGTTGCTGACGACAAATTACACCAGATGTGTTCACAATTACAAAGTAGAAAGTATTTTTTGAGCTGAGAGGCTCAATTGTATCGGCTGTCACAATGATCGAGTTTTATGAGCTGTTCAAAACACATTCTTGGGAAGCGATCGTGGTTCATTTGTAGGATCTTGCTTAACCAGTTGAGAGCATACTTTAAAAAAATAAAAGAGAGAGGGACTTTGCCACACTCAACTCGGATAGCGTAAGAAGCTGTGGAGTGAGGAACTCCGAGAATTTTACGCAGAAATAGTGACTCAATGAAATAGTTCTCAATCGACTTGATTTTCAATTTTTTCTTCTTGAAATTCCGCGAATTTGGTCAAAACACCCCAAAACGACTTCAATTGCGTAGCAAAAAAATATGTAACATATAAGTATACATTTAAATTCACTTCATATCGTTTATAATCAAAGGCAATCAACGCCATTTTCGGGTATTTTGATCAAAGAAACCGGAGACATTTTTTTTTCTTCGAATATGGACTGGATATGAATATTTTCGGAATTTATGATCTAATTTTAATGAGAAGAAATGAATAAAATGCAGAAAAAAACGTTGGCGGGAACAAATAAAAGAATTAATTTTTCAATGCCTCCGGAAAGTTTTAAAATCAATATATTTTTTCGAATAATGGAAGAATACTTTTAAATTAAATTTCTATCCTTGTATTTTGATAGAAGAAATAGAATAAATGGCAGGAATTGAGAATTGGAGACTAAAAAATTTATCGGTCTATTACACTGTTAGAGAAAAATTAAATTTCAAGGACAGTTGACTACTAATTTTCAGGCCAGTGACACTAAATGCGGTTTAGGGGAAAAAAATCATGAAATTTCAGGTTTCACTGAAAATTCTGTAAAATTCCAGAATTTTAAGGGGCATAAAGACGAGAATTCCTCAATTTATTTGAATTTCCAATCTAATACACTCTAAAAAAAAGTTACTACTCACTAGTACTGAATTCTACTTGGGAGAAGTTTTCTTGTGAAAAGTTGGGAAACTGCTTGTCCCAAGTACTTTTCATGTCCTTGGGTGAAGTACAATATTTGCTAAGCAAGTAGGAAAAGTACTAGGAGGAAGTACTTTTATTACTTCCTGTCAGTATTTTTCTTACTTCTCACAAGTACCTTTGATGCTTGGAGCAAGTAATTTTTCTACTTCTCGCGAGTACTTTTATGACTTGATTCCAGTACTTTTGGTTGGTTATTTTGTTGAGGAATTTCATATCATTAATTATCATTCTCATTATCATTATCATTCTCAGATGACAATTAACAAATTTCATCAAGGGGAGGTTACGATGAGTTTCAAAATCGCGAGATATTGCAGTAAGATTTATTACACATTGATGATCGATTATTTATATATGTTGAAAGACGAAGAATAAGTGGGGAAAAAAACGATTATTTCTTGTTGATTTGCCCCCAAGACCTTGAAAATGAAGAAAAATAGCACAGTGTACTCAATTTTTGACCTACGGACGTATTTTTTCTTCAAAATTTTTAAACAGATGTGTAGAATAACAATTACGAGATAATTTTTTTGAATTCGACTTCTAAATAGGCAATTTTATTCTTTGTCGCATAACGAAATTGCAATTTTTATACAAGATAGCTCAAAAGATTAATACTTCAATTTTTTTTTCAATATAAAATATAACAATTATTTTGAGGATCATTTTACTGGCTATTTCGCATGAATATTACATTTTTTGTTATTAAAAAAAGGACTATTTGGAAATTAAATTTGGAAAAATTAATTGGTAATTGTTATTCTACACATCTTTTGAAAAATTTTGAAAAAAAAATCTCTGTAGCTCGAGAATTTATTACATTGGACTACATTTCAATTTTCAAGCGTTTGAGGGGCAAATGAACAATAAACAATAATTTTATTTGCATTAATTCTTCGTTTTTCAGCGATCTCTAGTGTATGATAAATTTTACTGTAATATTCCGCGAAAATCCATTAGTACTGGATTTGAGTGCTATTACTACTTGTCTCGAGTATTTTTTCTACTTTTGAGAAGTACAGCTCGGTACTCAGTACACGTACTTTTAGTACTGATGATGAGTACAGTTGGTACTTGTCACCAGTGCCAATTGTACTTGGAGCATAAAACTTGTATTCAGTCGATTTTCGACTTGAACCAAGTAAAAAAATTACCTTTTCTCCAGAAACCCCTCGGTACTGAATACAAGTAGTTTTCCTACTTATCAGAAGTAATCTTTTTTTAGAGTGTATGAATATTCAGTGCCAAATTACACGGAATTGTCAGTGAAATCTAAAATTTCATGATTCTTTTCTACTAAAATCGCATTCAGTGTTATTGTCCTGAAAATTCCTGAATATATCTACCGGAATTTTCAGGACAGTAACACTGAATGCAATAGAACACCTGAAAATTCCTGAAAATTTTCCAGTTCTCTTCGATTTTTCCACGAAATTCTGAATTTTCAATGACGAAATTCCTTAAAATTTCAGTGGTACTTAATTCGATAAAAATTTCCGAAAAGTATACCCGAAATTTCCGACAAAAACTTTCAACAGTGTAATATGTAATTCAATAAATGGTGAAATCGTCCAGATATTGGCTCGAGTCCAGCTATTGGCCTGTTTGTTTTTCTCAGTGTGCTTAATACTCATATTTTTATTCAGAATTGAAGCAATTTCGGCAATTCTAGTCTTTCTACTGCTCAAAAATTTGGAATTCCATTGAATCTTCCCTAAATAATCTAGTGATTAATGGAAAAATCAATAAAACCTGTAAATTTGAATCCATTTATTCCATGAAAATTGAATTCACATATCTACGAGCGAACGTCGATAATGTTGTAACACACAATACAAGCTCGCGGTAGTGAAGAATCCCGAGAGTAGAAATTCTGATTAGGAGAACCTCATATTCCCGATGACCACTGATCAATAACAATTTAACGTGAGGCAAATCCCTTCATTTAACGTCGACGAGGCAGATTTATGGGACAGCACCACTAACTCCACCATTCTCCCTTTATTCTCGTGCATCACTATACGGGTATTTACTCGTCCGGTCGTTGCCAATCCTGGTAAGCATTGAGTGCCCATCAAGCCAAAGGCAGATGCATAATTCCAGAATATATCAATCGGCTGAATCTCCCGTACCATCTCCTGGGTTTGAATCAATGCCGCTGTCTGCGTGCAGCGGTGAACAGCGTAGTACCTAAACCGGTCTGTAGTATTACATATTCATGTTTATATTCATTTCCATCTTCAGTGTATGATGAGTAACAACCGAGGCCCGATTGGCGTTTATGGGTGTCTCCGCTGTATTATCCGTATCTCGGTGATTGAAAATTCAAAGTATGACCATTGAGTATATCATAGTGATCGAGATGGCTCCAAGGGGCTAGCCATTTCGGAAATCATGATGCCAATCTACTATAAAATGAATTTGGCATCGATCAGAGAGAGAAAAAATTTTTAATTTCGAGGGATATGTCATTTTTTTCTTTTTTTTCTCTTTCTTTTGTCAGATTTTTAAAAATTGGAGATGATTCTCTGAAAGTCCATGATACTGGCCTAAAAAATCGTGACCATTTCACTGGAAATAAGTTATAATGTCAATTATAACTTATTTCAAGTCAAAGACAACTTCCTTCGACTTCACTTTCATAGAATAAATCGACTTTTGGTGATAAAAATTTGGTACTCCAAAATTAAGGGTCACAAGGCTTCAAATAAGCGTTACGAAGATCAAGATAAAGATCATGAGGGTGAGAATAAGGGTCATTAAGGTCCTAATAAGGGTCATGAGAATCAAAATAACGATCATGAGGGGGCGAATAAGGGTCATGAAGGTCAGAATGAGGGTCACGGGAATCATATTAAGGGTCATATGGGTCAGTTCAAGGGCCATAAGTTTAAGGGTCAGATTAAGGGTCCAAATAAGGGTAACAATGGTCAAATTAAACGTCTAAATGCGGGTCACAAGGATCGGAGTAAAAGTCCAAATGCTCATGGGCGTCAAAAAACAAGGGTCAGAAACTAAGGATCGGAAGGGTCAAAATAAGGGTTGCGAGGGTCAGATTCAGGGTCATAAGGGCCAGGAATAAGCATCATGGGGGTCATATGGCGGTGGGCGAGCGGAGCGAGGAGGCGTAGCCCCCTAGTAGATATATATTATTTCATATTTGGAATTTCATCAAATATCAAACTAAGTTAAAAATATGACTCAATTGATTAAAGAAGAAAGTTCATTGAATTTACTAAAATCATATGTAATGATGAATATTATATACTGTAGAAGCAAATCATGTACAGAATGACGATTCGGAAGCGTTGCTAATTTACTAACAAAAAAAACTACACTATATTAATATAAAAGCCCACCAGTGGGTTTTTAGAAACAGAAAAGACAAGCTTGTCTTTTCTGTTACTATGTTATTTCGATGAATCAATATTTTCCACCAGAGAAATTATCATTGGACAGAAACACCATGTTTATCTGTCCAATGCACTCTCCGATTTTTATCCCCGTTATACATATCCTGAATAAGTTGACAAATCGCTCGGACGGAGCTTCCGGGGTAAAACTGCTCGTGATTTCAACTCCGAATTCATTTCCTCGAAAAGGATTCAAAATAAATTGTGTTTCACGTTTTCCCTCTCCCAATGTTGTCTCACAAATGTGTCAACTTTCAGGAAACAGCAATTTGGAACTGTTCGATAGTGAAAGCGGACCAGACCTTACACTATCGCCTCAGACATTCACGTCAACCGCGGAAGCCTTTATCAACGACAATAGTGACAGTCTTGGGGTGCCCGGTGACAACGACATGGGTGAGTAGCTTTACGTTTTACTCGGCATTTTGTGCAACATCTTTTTGGATAATATCCAGTACAGAAGCAGACAGATCAACGTTACTTCCTTCATCCTATTATTCCACTTTTTTCTCGGTTGGTTCTATTTCCGGGATCTGATACTCTTGTCTCAACTATTTCCTTTGTCAGTTTGAAAGAGTTTACCGACGGCTTTGTCCTCTGCCAGGATGGTGAATTTGGAGTGATAAAAACCGGTGGAGAGGGTGAAATCGAAACTGAGAGATTGGTAGTAAAGCCGAAGATGCATTCTGGCTCGAGACAGTGGGACAGCGTTCATCCCTGGATTTTCGAATTTAAGACCTGCCAGTTTACGGGAGAATTCATATCCAGTATTGCTGATAGTTAAGGGGAGACCGCGGTGAAATTTACAAGTCTACGCTCGACCGTGGGACCCATTGAACAGTTTGTGATATAGCGGAACATGGGAATAACTATAGGGAAAATCGCGGATCCGAACGATTTTGCCACGTATAACCACGAAAAACCTCACTTTTTCCTGTTTTTACCTTCAAAATGCTCCTTGCGCCGTAGTTTTCATACGGTTTTAACTTTTTTTAAATGTTCGTTACATTCCAAAGAATAAAGTTAAGCATCCGTTTTACTTTATTCGCAATAGATTATGAATAAATGAATTTTGAAGTTCATAAATTTTACTCTAGACTTCAAAAAATTTTGAAATTCAAAATTCATTTATTCATGGTCTATTGCGAATAAAGTAAAACGGCTGCTTAACTTTATTTTTTGGAGTGTAACGAACCTTAAAATAAAAGTTAAAATCGTATGAAAACTACGGCGACAAAATCCATCGGGTCCACGATTTTCCTTAGTTATTCCCATATTCCGGCATATATCACAAACTGTTCAATGGGTCCGAAGGCCCAGCCCGAGTCGAATAATTGGACCTGACAAATTCTACTTAGGTCTCTCCGTTCAGAACTGGATAGGTCTTGGGAAGCCTCTTCCCAAGTGCTTCCGAGACCTTTCTACCTCTGGTTATGTCCCACTTCAGCACTTGTTAGGTGTAAGCAGGACTTGCATTCAGACTTTCCAAATCCTTGCCGGTCCCCGTAATTCTATGGGCCTATATTAAATCTGCGTTCATATCCCTATTTACTCATGCGTTATTGAAATAAAAAATGCAATTATTGTTTTTTTTTTAATCTCGAAAATCGACATTTCACGGGAGGGTGGAGGGGAGATGCATGTATGCGGAGGCTTGACATTTTTATCCAACAAGCGGAGAAGGTTGCAGAATCTATTCTAGCCACTCTTGCCCCTCCGCTTGCATGCATTGTCCAAATAAAAAAAGAAAGTGTTAACAAATCTGACCCTTGTTCCAAGTAAAAAACGAAAATCTGACCCTGTGGCCGCC
>NW_021680427.1:1658523-1733579 GCF_001412515.2 Diachasma alloeum
GGCTAAAATATATTCTGCAACCCTGTCTCCTCGTTGGCTACAAATTTCAACCCTCCGCATACATGCCTTCCCCTTCACCCGCTCGTAAAATCACGCGTTCTCGGTAGCATCGAGGAGGACTTCTCAGGACCGAAAAGAACTGAGGATTCGAATGGTCTCTGGAAAAGTACGTCGCAGAACTGATTAGGACTTACCAGGTCCATCTAGGTCTGGAGAGATCTTGAAAGACCTGTGTACGTCCAATCAGAACCAAATCCTCGACTCGGGAGTGAAGCCTTTTAAATTTCATCGACGTATCCCGTTAAGGATGTACTACACCCTTTCGGGCAAAATTCACGTTTATTTCATTTTTCTGGCAAATTATTGATCGGATTGACGCGAAATGATTGACGCGAATTTCCGAAATGTTTTAGAAAAAACGCAAGAAAATGATTGCACGATCATGAAATTTCGTGAGCCATTAAGTAATGATAAAACGCAAAAACAGTACATTTTTTCACGTCAATCCGATCAACAATTTACCAGAAAAATTCAAAAAACGTGAATTTTGGCGAAAAGGGTGCAATACATTCTCCAAGGGAGACCGCGGTGAAATTTAAAAGTGTTCCCTCGGCCTTAAGACCGTGGGACAATAGAAATGTTTACTATTTAGTCATCTCCGTGTAAGCATAGAATGTTAGAAAAAATGAATTTTCCGTTCTTTCCTTTTCAAGTTCTTCTCACGGCATTTAATTAACAGATTGAATTTAGAAGATAGGAATTAAGAAGGAGGAAATAGCAATAATAATAATGATCATATCAATAACAATGAATCATCGCGAATTCGATTGAGATTTCCAAAGCGTGAAGCACAGATTCAAACTCGAAATTAGCTAAAGTTAATAACGATTGCACGGAGAGAAATTTTTGAGAAAAATTCTAGTGCTAGCACAGGAAAAGAGGCGCAAAGTGACGGCCAGGAAAAAATTCCAGTGCCGGCACTAGAAATTTTATTGGGGAAAACGTGAATTTTTCCCCGTATTTCTGTGAAAATTTCACAGAAATCCCCAGAAATTTTATCAGAAATACCAAGAAATTTTACCTTAACAGCACTAGAATTTTTCACAGGCAGTGGATTATAATTTTTTTTAGTACTCGTACTAGAATTTTTCTAGAAAAATTATCTCCGTGGTCATTATCCGCTTCTATTTGGATAATTTTCCTTCCCACATCTGGAATTGTGCCTGTTTTTTGAAATTGAGTGCTGCGGTGCAGGATTGATTTATGGAAGCGCGTGATGACCCGCGCCCTTGTTGTAACAGATTTTCCACTTTGAGGTAACTCAGTTGTTCCTGATGGAGTTAGGCATGCGGGAGCGATAACGTGTTGAATTTTAACTCTCGTTTTAAAACGTTTATAAAATAGATTTTTTCAATATCTCTAGGACGAACAATGCACAGAGAAAAAACTCTATGAAAATTAGGTGTTAATTTACGTAATTATGTAGCGGAGTGCTTACTTCATAAATGTTTGTTTGCAGAGAGAAAAGAGTCGGAGGAAAATTACGGAACAAGTCAAGTAATCGCGAGGTGGCCTCGATTTTCACGCGGAAAGAAATATTCAATGAAAATTACGTATCTTTTCTGTAATTCCGGAGCGAAATGTGGTCGTAGGAAATTTTACGAAACTGTGACGGAATTTTCCGAGAGCGTTCCGAATTTCGACAGCGTAATTTTTATCTGAATCTCCCGTGAAAAATTACTATACTGTCAATTAAATTTTCTGAGTCGATTCCGTCATCGGTGAGCGAATTGTGAGTTCCGTAAGTTTTACTGAACATTTCTCTCCGTGCAGTACTTCTGTACACCCTATATCGGGGAACAAGTCCGAAACGAATGGTCAAATTTTCTCCGTTGCCTCGGGAAAATTTACAGAACGTGAGGGTAATTTTTGCATTCATCGATGTTTTTTTTACCGAACAAATCGTAAAATATCCTCCGCAAACAGTTATTTTTTCATTGAATTACATTTCACTTCACGATTACCTTTTGTACAGTAAAATTTGCCACGATTTTCTAGGTAATTTTTCTCCAACTTTCCTCTTCGTGTGGGAGAGAACTGAAATTTCGGATTTCACTGATTATTCCCCCCAACTGAATTACCACCCATTGGACATGCAGTATTTGATGTTTTGCGGTAGAGTGGGGGTAAGATTATTTCGATGATTTTCCGGTGATTCCCAATCCGTTGCATGATAACCAGAAGTTAGAATAATATACTTGAAACAAGTGTATTTTATATTTGATTCGAATATAAAATATACTTGATTCAATTATGTTTTCTATTCAGTTTAATTTTTCTTTTACCGTGCTGGCAAATGAGTTTGCAGCCAAAAATCCAAAAAGCCAAAACTCGAGAATTCCTTTGAATTTTATAGAAAATCCGAAAATTCCCTCGAATTTTATAGAAAAATCTGTGAATTTTCTGGAAAATTCAAGAGTTTTTTCGAATTTTCTCTGAAATCAAAGAATTTTTTTGAATTTCGTTTAAAATTCAAAATTTTCTCGAACATTCTCGAAAAATCGAGATCATGGAAATCTATTCAGTCGTTCTTCCGTAAATCGTGGCAAAAGAATGGGCAACATCTCTATTTTCTAGACCAATTTGAGAATTTTCTAGAAAACTCATAAAAATTTTCTCTGATATCAAATCATTTTTTGGAAGTTTGTGTAAAACTGAAAATTTTCTCGAATATTCTCGAAAACTCGAGACCATTGGAATCCATTCAGTCGTTCTTGCGTGAATCGCAGCCAAAGAATGGGCAACCGATCAATTACATTTAAGAAGAAAATGTAATGCGTTACGATAGTGATAAATGACAATTTATTCGGGTTCCGTGAAGCGCAAACATTCTACGATTTAAATCATTAAAAATAATTGACTTCTCTCAAATAAATACAGAAAATACAACATACTAGGAAATTTTCCTTTGAGTGTATGAACTTGGTCGCATTTCAAACCCTGAAAAGATCTCAGAAATCTTCGCCAAGTGCCTTACATTCCACTATCCCGATTTTGACCTATTGACAATAGGAAAAGATCCATTGGAGAACCCATACGGCTACTAAAAATTAATTGCTATCGATGGTTCTTTCACTTTTTCGATTGAATGAGGAATCCCATTGTCCGCAGTACATCGCAGTTGGATTGGTGGATGAAAGAGTGAGCTCTAATTCCTACCTCTTGTCCTCTTTATTTTTTCTATTGTAACGAAGAAACAAAGCAATTGTCCGAAGAAGACTTATTCACCAGGACGTGGATGTACGATGGAATAAGAGGGTAAAAAAGGAGATAAATGCCAGAAAGTAGCGATGTGAAAGCTATAGTAGTGGAGAAAGATTTATTATATTCTTCAGTCGGAGCAATTACCGAGAGCCAAGAAGTTGCCAGCTTCCTCCTATCATCTTCTAATCTTCTATTTTTCTGTTATGTCGTGTGAGTAATCTAGATGTGGCACATCTACAATGTGCGAAATTTCATTTGTCAAAGGACAATTACTGATCCTGATATCCTCTACACATTGCTAGGATTTTTTTGAAAATTAAGCAATTGTTGCACTTAAATTCTCAATGTTCTGAACTTGAATTCAATTCACGATCAAATCAGTAGCGAAGTGGTAAAACGGTTTAAGTCGACTCATCTCCCAGTTGAGTTTTTGACGAATATTTCGGAATCTAAGGGAGATAGCAAAATTTTCGTAATTACATTTAGTGTAGCTCTCAATCGGCTCTACACTGATAGAATGGATTAGTTACTGTTAACGAATGGATTTTGGTTGGAGGTTAGGGTCTATTCGGTCCCACCAAATATTCATTCGTTAATAGTTAACGAATGTATATTTGAGGAGCCTTGTTTGAGTTGAATTTCGCCATTCAAGTGAACCATTCGTTAACTATTAACGAATATTCATTTGGTCATATTCAACTCCACCATTCGTTAATAGTTAACGAATCTCGTTTGGAATAAATGAATATTTCTATCAGTGTACAAAAAGGGTTTGTTCGGTGAGGAACCAGGCTTAGGGTGGATGTAGGAGAAAATGTGGAGGGAAATGCTGGAAAATTAACGTTGAGACGAATTATAAAAATTCCCGTTTACTCGTGGGATCGAACCACCTCGTTAATTAAATATTTACATTCTTTGGTATTAAATTTTACTGTTGAGTGTCTTAAAATCACTGCTGATTGTCTGCAATTTTAATAAAGTTGAATCACTGATAATAGTTGAATTTAGACTGATAAAACTGAGGTGATGTACTGAACGAAACGTTGATCTTACAAAGACTGGTGATGTACTTGGTTACTAGTGAGCTAGGTGAGGTTCAAGAAGCTACTGTACTCGGTGAGGTGCGATGTAAGACTTCTACAGGTGATTTGCTCGAGATAGGCTTGTACGGTGAGAGGCTAAGCCTCAACTGATTCGCGCGTGTTTCGGTCACTTATGACTGATGACCCGAAGGGTACCGGAGATTTTCGAAGTAGGCCGAGCTAGTCGACCAGAATGTTCTGGAATTTTAGTTGCGTTTCAAACAGGGTTATAAGGAAATTTTTGTCATCTCCCGTAGATTTTGAGATATTCATTGAAAACTGGGCAATAGTCAAAATTGACTAGAACGTTTTACCATTTTGCTACTGAAATCGTTCATGGAATCTCTTATTCAGCTTGGAAATTCAGGATAATTGGGTTTTTAAGGTTGGATTATGACTGATATTTCAATGACATGGAGAATTTCCAAATTCGTTGCGGAAATTGAACATCACATTCAACTGAATTTTCAAGGGATTAAAAATTCAGGGAAACTGTTGCTTGAATTTTCAAATTATTTAATAATTTTCATTGTTATGTAGACGTGGAAATTACAATTTCATTGAAAGCTCCAGAATTCAACTGATTTTTCAATATCAAAATACATGAAAATTTCGTGTGAATGAGTGATTGTCAAAAATTTCAAGATTTTTTATGAGATTTTTTATCTGAAATTTCAGGAGTAATTTTTTAACAGCGCACTGTTGGATTTTTTCAAATCTAGGTAATAACAGCATTGATATTTTCAATGGTGTGAATTTGAACTCAATTTAAGATCAAATGAGGCAGAACGCGCGAGCTAATGATTTTTCACTTTCTCTATGCGTGAGTAGGTTTCTTTTCTCTGCTAAAATCATGAAGAATTCATATTTATTCAACGTGAAAATAAAAAAAGTGGATAATTGCATTTATTAAATGAATGAGTATAATTATTGTCGCTAATAAATTAGCAATTTGCTTCCATATGGGTTCCCTTTTCTTAAATTCTCTTCTTCGATTTTTTCATGTCATAATACTATCATCAATTGAAATGTTACCAAAATTTTGCGTATTATTTAGTTCTGTCAAATGATTTTACATTCAAACCATCACAAGAAAATTTTTTAACAGTGTACAGTGAATTTTCCGTCCTATTAAAAATTTAATAATTCATTCATCTGCATTTTTTTGTCTATAAATTTTTATGCAATCATTGAACTAACATTTACAACATTGAACCCATTACATTCCCCATAAAATTTGTAATTTTATATCCCGAAATAAAAACCTCCACGAACTTTACCCAAAAATTTAACAAAATTTTTTCAACAGCGCAATTAAATTTTTAATGGATTAAAATTTCAGAGCAATACTTGTCTCAATTTTCACAATTTCCAATGGTCTTTGGATTATTGGTTATGATTTTCATTACATATTTGATGCTGTTGATAAAAAAAAGGCAACTTTGTCGTACAAATTTATGAAGACTTAACCATTTTATATATCCGCATTGAGTTCCAACGGGTTTTTTGCTCCATAAAAATAAAGGAAAAAGCAAACCAGAGGGTTAAACCCGACGGCAATGTTTTCAGCGACTAAAAAATTCAGAAATTCTCCCAACACGACAATAACTACTCTCACCACGAGCATACACCATGGAAGATCAACAAATATCCATCGGCATTTTGTTTCTTTTATATTTCCATATTGAATGCCCCGCTCAACAGATCAGAGAGACTAACGTATTTTCTATACAACGTGTATGCCACCGGGAGGTTTTTATCGTTTTTTCTATCGTGGGTTCATACTGGGTGTCCCAAAATTCATCTCAGAACTGTTGACAATTGAACACACACTGTTAGAAATTTCTCGAACTTTCATGGATAATATTGCAGAAACTCTCGTGAGAGTGACATTGAATCCATTTAGGGGAAAAATGGTTATGAAATTTCAAGGTTTAGATAGAATTCAAGGAAATTTATAAGTTTTCAGTGGCAGTGAGACGAAAATTGTACAACTTGATGGAATTTGAGTGGAACATGAATATTCAGAGACAAAATGACAAAAATTTTCAACTTTTCCTCAAATTTTCTTGGCGTCTCCGAATTTTCATGGAATAATTGTATTAAATAATCAAGTATTTTATTAATTTTTAAATCATTCGACCAGAAAAACAATGAAATATTTCATTTTTCAATGGCATGATTTCATGAAATTTCAGTGGAAACTAACAATATCAACATTGTCCGGACTGGACACGGAAAATTTAGACGAAAATTTTTAACAGCACATGCACTGTTAGAAAAAAAATAAAATTTCATGGACAATTGACTACCAATTTTCAGAACAGTGACGCTGAATGCGATTTAGGGGGAAAAAATCATGAAATTTCAGGTTTTACTGAAAATTCTGTAAGATTCCAGAACTTTAAATGGCATAAATACGAGAATTCCTTCATTTATTTGAATTTCCAATCTAGTATGAATATTCAGTGTCAAATTACTTTGAATTTTCAGTGAAATCTGAAATTTCATGACTTTTTTTCACCCTAAATTGCATTCAATGTCACTGTCCCGAAAATTCTGGTAAATATATTCTTGAATTTTTCGAACAGTGACATTGAATGCGATTTAGGGGGAAAAAATCATGAAATTTCAGAATTCACAGAAAATTCTGTCACCAGTCAAATATACTGATGTCCGTAAAATAATTCAGAATTTCGTGGAAAAATCGAACAGAACTGTAAATTTTCGTTCCATTTTCAGGGAAAAATTGAACGGAAATTTACAATTCTGTTTAATTTTTCCACGAAATTCTGAATTTTCAATGACAAAATTTCCTGAAATTATAGTGGAACTTGAACACGATAAACATTTGCAGAATTTGACGCAGAAAATTCAGACGCAAATTTTTAACAGGGTAGTGAGAAATTATATTATAAGATTACATATGCCACACACTGGGAGAAAAAATAAGTTCTGCCGAAAAATCATGTTTCCCTGAAGAGAACTTTTGTCGTGTGAAATTAATTTACTTGTGGAAAAAAAAATTTTCCATCAAAACTTGATAATTTTTGCACAAGTAATTGTTCTCGTGAGGCATTTATACGTCGTTCGGTAAATGGATTCGTTATGCAGAAAATTATATGAGGCTCCAGTTTTATCAAGTGAACGTTATTGAGTGGTATATGTCTTTGGCCAATAAACACGTACAATTTTAATGGAACAAATGATAACTTCACGGACAAAAATAAACCTGAATTGAGTATAAAATATACTCAACTCAAGTATATAATATACTACATTATACAGTGTGCATAAAAAATATAATTAAATATCATTATATTTAAATATAGTTTTTCGGCAGAACAAAATTTTTTTTCAAACGCTTGAAATTCACTAGAAGTTTATGAACCTAAACTCTAAATTCCTTCTTCATCGATCTGTAGCTAGTGAACAACAATTCTGAACGAAGAATTCCAAACCTTCAACATCCATCACCGTGTCCAACTTCAACTTCAACTTCAACTTTTCAGACACCCTGTACATTTTCCCCACCCCACCGCTCATAGATACCCCTTCAAACACAAACTTTTACACCTCCGTGTAAGCCAATAACCCGATTCGCCCATTGTTTTTACGACAAATAACCATTCTCCCCTGTTGCCGTATAAATTTAAAGAGAAATCTGTTTTACCCGTGCTGTACTACGAGTTGCGAGTGCGTTCGTGCCTCAGGTGCACGCTGAAACGGCGCACTAATCTTGCTGTCATGACGGCGGAGAGCACAAATGTCGTAATATTTTTTTATATTTCAGCGATATATTCAAACCTCCTCACTCCCGTTGGAATCGTATTCGTGAATGTATGAAAATTTTAGTGCAGCCCCAAAAACGAGAGAATTTCATGGACCTTTCCATAGATGAATTCTCCAGTGAATCGTACAGGAGAAAAAAAAATGAATAAAAATGAAGTCGGAGGAAGAACTCTAAGCGAATTCACTAGAAAATTCTATTGGATTTCTGTTGAACTCTTAATTACGAGGATTTTTTCAACTAGTTGGTGAAATTTGACAACTATTTAGTTAAAATTCAGAAAACGATTTTTAAATTTCATTCGACAGCCGTTTGTTAAATTTTCAATAAACGTTCGTCGAATTATGTGATAGATCAAACTTAACAAAGAATTGTAGATTTTTTTTTGGAATTATAGATTATTGTGAAAATATCTACGAGAGACATTGATCGATTGTCACGATATAAATGATTGCGAGATTGTTTCCAAATGTATAAATGCCCTCACCATCTAGTTTGTTAGTCAAAATTGATTGAATGAAATTGAAAAATCTTCTCTGAATTTTAATTAATTAGTTGTTAAATTTCACCAACTAGTTGTTGAAATTCACCAAATAATTATCTCCGTGTATACTCGAATCAATTTTTTGTTCCGGGAGTCTATTTTAGAACTTAATTTTCATGATATTTCCCTATTGCGTACAAAAAATGCACGAAGAAAGTACACGACGAGAAATGTACGAGAAAAATTACCGTGCTCGCACAGTAAAGTGGGTTCAGATGGTCTTCCCAGGCGAAATGTACCGCAAAGAGTAGGAAAAAGTACTGCTGCACGAGTCATTTTTCGGATAAATGCGGGGAAAAATTCTTGTGCAGCACGGTAAAATCGAAGCGACAGTGAATTTTTACGAGAAATACGAGAAAAATTATGATACTGGCTGGCAGAAGCGGGGTCCAGGGGCCGCAGGCCCCGGCGGGGGGGTTGGGGGGGCTTCGCCCCAGTGGGGGGCGAAGCCCCCTCCCCCACTGAAGAAAAAATAAATGACAAAATAAAAAAATTGAAAAAAAACAAAACAAAACAAAAAAAATCGAATGAAAAATTTGAAAATACCTATCAATGAAACCAAAAAGTAATAATAAATAAACTTCCTAACGGATGCCTAGAAAAACATGGATTTTAAGGAAGAGAGTTGCTTAAAATTACAATAAAAAAGACGAGATTTTGGGGATGAAGAATAATGCTTGAGTTACAGTGAGATGATGCAATAATTTCACAACGGCATAACCTCTACTGTTGTAACCGATTAGTTACTGAGAACGCCGCCAGTGCCACTGAATCAACTCACTAGGCAAGTTACTAGACGGCTCGCTTACCACGCATACCTAACCGACGGCCATATTGCCCATATCGGCTCACTTCATATTGCATTTGTACATAAGTCATGTGTGGGTTACTCATCTAGTAACTGTATAACTTTACGGGTCGACCCGAAAAGTCTCATTTACTATAGCTGCTCCGCTTTACAGTACTCGTTTCGGTCACGGCCAGCTCAGGCTAGGTAATCGCCGTTTACTCCCTCTGAACACAGCCCCCGTAAGCGCCACTTATCGGGCCTCAGTGACGAAAATAAAATAAGTGCCCTTTATTTTCTCTTCATGAGGTGTATAACGCTGTAGAGATACATTGGCCTGTCAAACGTTCCACATACGTTTGTCACGCATTCTGCTTTTAATATGGGAGAGAGGATATGGAGGAGAGGTTAAAACAAAATTAATAGGATGATATGCTGAATGACAAGGTTTACTCATTTTTAATTATTGAATGTTTCATTTATCATGTAATAGAAAACAGTCAGGGATCAAGCTTTTATTGTGCGGTACCGGAATTTTTACTATGCAGCACCGGAATTTTTCTGGTGCTAGGCAATTGAACCCACTTTATCAGACGGCACGGTAATTTTTGCCTGAATTTCTCCTGAAAAATTCCGGAATTTTTTTCTCCGTGTATGAGAAAGGAGGAAAAACAGTGGAGAATAAAAAGAACGTCGAGAGCTCCTTGGAGGGTTGTTGAAGGGCTGCATCTTACACATGGAGGAAAGTACGGCGAAACTTTTCGACTCATATATACGGCTCAAATGGAGACTATTCAGCTTCTACAATGTAGTGGTAATACGATTTGGTGGGCACCAAGCCTTCTGCACTGACTTCAAGTGGCTTCTATTCACGTGCCCCCTCAACACACTCACACGTGCGTGGTCCATGTTCCCCAGTGTGGTCGACGGTTATCAGAAACGAACCATCAAATAGCGTGCGCAATGCGAATTCGCCAGGGGCTTTTATCGTCCTGTATTCTCCAGGGGCTATCTATGCTGTGTATTGAAAACTAAGGCTATTTTCATTTGACAGATGTATGGTTATATTTAGCCTTTGTGGGTGAATCCAGTGGGAAGCAATTGTATGAGTGAGGAATCCACTTATTCAGTTTTGCTTTCCCTTGTGTTAGAACAATTTTCTGAAATTTTGGCTTTACGAAGTACTTTTGATATTTCTATTTGTGTGGCAAGTTTTGAGAATTTTTGTCCGATGACATTCCCACTGAAATTTCAGAGAGTCAGAAAATCAATGAGAATTGTAAATCTGAATTTACAGTAGAGGCTTCGTATAAGATACCTCGCGCTCCGAACGCTCGAGGCGGACCCCCACTCTCGGTATTTTTATCGCTTCCCGAATGTTTATGTTCCGTGGGCTTCTATAAGAGACCTATGGCCCCGATCATTTTTTAACAGGAAAAGAGAGTAGTTATAAGGAATAAACGGTGTTAAGGGTCAAACGGGAGAGACGTACGAAGTGATCATGAGGGTCTAATGACCTTAAGGGGGGTCATACCACTTTTTTCAAGTGATGGAAATATACATCGATTTTTTTTCACTTTTCCCATCGAAAAATCGTAATTTTTCGTCTGTGATTCTTCTCGAGTCCACCAACAATCCCCCAACATCAACTGCCATTCTATCGCGCGGGGTTATTTTTAGAGAGAAAAGGGAATGCGGGCGATACAAATTCAAAACATTAAACACATCTAAATTGATTAGTTATCGATATTCATTCAGTAAAAGTGAAAATTTTATTGAATTCGGGCGCAATGAGCGCGATATGTTATTTGAAACCCGCTGATCCCTATTTTTCTCCTCTCTATGGACGCGCGTAGTGGGGGCATAGGAATTCCCGGAATTCCACTCTCCTACTATCCCTAAGGTAGCTTATATACGAAGCCTCTACTGTATTTATTTCGCGAGGTTCAAAAACTTGAATAAATTCTAGGGAAAATTGAAAATGCATGGCATTTTAGTTTTCAGTATTCATATTTAATTGAAAATTCAAGTATGTTCTTCTGAAAACTAATGAATTGCTCGTGGAGCTTATTCCATATTTGATACTTATTTAATATTTGAGTGACATCATGGTTTCGAAATGAAGTCCATTTCGGGTGATTTCAGCGGTGATTTCGAACGTCAGGACAGGTGATTTCATGATTCCGAATGATTTCGAATTATTTTATTAATCCGAAATCAGTGATTTCAGAAAAAAGAGAAGTGATTGAAATCACGATGAATAGAGTTAATAAATAATGAAGGCTGAGCAAAAAGGGTCGTGTCAAATTCTAATGATGATGAAAAACGGTCCATTTTACCCCAGTCTCCACTAATAATTCACAAATAACAATCAATTTCAGAACTTTATATTAGAAAACAAAAGGTACATAAATGTCTTCACACATAGATTGTCAAAACATCAACTCATTTATTTGAAAACATTTTTTAATTTCATCAAAAATTCTCTCAGGGAGCCTCACATCTCCACTCTCAGTGATCAGAAGAGGAGGAATTGTTCTTCGATACTGGCTTATATTAATGTAGTCGTGAGAACTCATTGGCTCCGACTTTAAACTTTCAGACTTTTATCCAAAATATACCAATGGCAAAGAGCACTCATATTTTTGCTATTATTATTCACACGAGTATATTCGCTCGATAACTCTCTGCTTCGCAGAGTTTTCCCCTCTGAATAAGCGAAATTCAGCACATAACATAATCAACAAGTCTGATATTTTCCCTTCTGAAATAAACATCAATCACCGATATCGATTTCCTTGAATTCTTTCACAAAATACTTTTTCTCGCTTTGCAAAGGGTTCTTACGTCGATGACGAGTACTTCTCGTGATTTCTTCGTCACTAACTCCCTGAGTTCTATCACTACTAGTTTTGAATAATCTTTATTAAACAATCACCATATTGAGAATTTGCGAATTATTGATTCTTGATCTGACTTTTAGATTAATTATTCAATGAAAATCCGGAAAAATCGCGAAAATTTATGTGAAAATTGAAAATGTATGTCATTTTGGTTCTGAATATTCATGTTCAATTGAAATTGAATAATTTATAGAATTTCCGTCAGTCTACTAGAATCAAACTCTCTCGAATACCGCCTAACACGTTAAATTTCATAACATTTTTCCTCTAAATGGAATTCAATGTGACACTTATGAAAATTACTACTAGATTGTTAGCCATAATATCCCGAATTTTCTACTATTTTGGAGTACAAGAGACATTCAGTTGGATTTCCCCCCTCTCCCCCCTCCCCCTCTCCCAGCCACAGCCGAATTTCGATCAATAGAAATGCAGCCTTCAACGATATTCCGGGTTAATGCCATGTTCATATCAGAATTTCCTTTATTTTAACAGAAAATTTCCATTCCAGGTCGCCATGTGACTGAATGGAAGTATAACTAAAAAATTATCGAAATAACTTCAACTCTACTCCATCGCAAAATGTTAAGTATTACATTTCTGTTGGTTGACATTCCATGAAAATAGATTTTTTTTCCAACAGTGTAGTAAAAATAATCGGAATCTTCAAGGGGAGACTACTATATGAGTTTTAAAAGTCGTGGCCTATTGGAATAAGATTTCTCATGCATTGAAGAATGATTTTATATGTGTAAAAACGAATTATTAATGCAAAAAATTAATTGCTCATTGTTCGTTTGCCCCGCAGACGCTCAAAATATTAAAAACAACGCTTCCCCCTAGCCATTTAAAAAAATAAATTTTAACTGTATCAATATAAAAAAAATTATCAGTCAAATTCAACTAAAGACGACAATCACAACACTAAACAATCACAACAGGCAAGTTTTCAAAAAATTTTGAGATGAGAGTAAAAGGATTGCTTTGATAAGAAGTGAGAGTTACCACTCGAAACGTTGGCAAAAGGAAATTGATTTTTTCTATTAATTCATTGTATAATTAATACAGGCGATTGGCAAAATAATTCAGCTAGCTCATATAATTTTCTAACTCGTTTTCCTTTTTGGAAATTCTATCGTATTTAATTACCACTGAAATTTGAAGAAATTTCGTCATTGTAAATTCAGAATTTCGTGGAAAAATCAAAGAGAACTATAAATTCGAGTTCCATTTTTACAGAAAATGAGTAGAAAACCAGAAAATTCCGGTAAATACCTATATTCTTGAATTTTCAGGACAGTGACACTCCATGCGATTTAGGGGGAAAAAATCATGAAATTTCAGATTCCACTGAAAATTCATTGTAATTTGGCACTGAATATTCATATATTAAATTAAAAATTTAATTAAATTAAGGAATTCTAGTCTGCATGCTGCTTTAAATCCTGGAATTTTACTGAACTTTCAGTAAAACCTTAAATTTTATTATTTTTTCCCCTAAATCCCAGTCAGTGTCATTGTCCTGAAAATTAGTAGTCAACTATTCATGAAATTTAATTTTTTTTTCTAACAATGTATTAGTCAACAGCTGTCCAGTCATAATCAAGCTTTAATACGTAACAAAATTTTTCTGCGTGAAGAATTCTACCTCATTTCCAACCCAATTGTTTCGGCATTAAATTGGAAGAGAATTCGTTTCGATATGAATACCATCAGCTGGCTCACCAATGTAAATTATACATCCCTGGGTGATGACAAAATGAGACAGGCTTGCGCAATTTCCATGAGAAAAAAAGGAGGAACGAAGATATATTCCAATCCTGAGGCAATTTCAACGAAGGGAATACGACGTAGTTGGGTGCTTCCATGTGAAGTACGTGTAACGGTGAAACGACAAAATGTTCAACCCATTGAAATTTAATCCACCAAGCAGTGGTAAACGAGGAGGTGGTGGTGTAAAGAGCACAATGGGAACCACGAGAAAATAGCGGTGATATAATCGGTTATCGGTAACTATATAACCGTCGTATACCACAGTTGCACTCCGGAATCATTAAATAAAGATGGGAAATGGCGGCCTTTGTCTAACGTTGTAGCGACGTCGGATGAGTTCGTTGACATTTCGATCAAGCATAACACAACGGTTCCGGAAAATCCTGATACTTCTGTATGCTTATTGTAAATGATTAACGTGAACGGCGAGAATTAAAGAGAATTATGGGAACGCTATGTTGTGTTGAACTTGCAGAGAGTACCGGAGGTACAAATGATACAGAATATCAAAGTTTCATTGTCCCATTCATTACGCTCATTCAAAACTTTGCCAGTACAGTACCAACTGTTGCCTCTAAACATTGTATAACACAGTTGGAGCTATCGTGATGACCACGAATTCCAGCCGGCAATACATGTATCCAACACCCGAAAATTTCGGATGCATTCGATATTTCAGGACCGTAGGGTTGAAAATTGTGGCTGAAATTTCTGGTATTGTTTTTGGAAGTTTTCATGCGGTGACAATTACACTAGAATTTCAAGGAATTTCATGTTTAAAAATTCACAATTGATGAAAGACTCAGTACACCCAAAAAAAAAATTACTTTTGATCAGTAGAAAAAGTACTTGTACAGTACCAAGGGGTTTCTGGGGAAAAGGCACATTTTTGTACTTCCTCGAAGTTACAAAACAACTTGATGCAAGTATCATGCGTACTGTGTAGTGGTGAGAGGTACCTCAGTACTTGTCACGGTTCTAGGAAAGATGTTCCCCGGAAAATCGTTCCCGGAAAATCGTTCCCCGAAAAATCGTTCCCCTGGAAATTCGTTCCCCAGAAAAATGTACCCTAAAAAATGGACCCGGACAAAATGGTTGTTCCATTGGTCCATTGTCATGGACTGTTGTTACAACAGTTTTTGGAGTAGGGTGGGGGGTATTTGCGTTCCACATTTTTCAGGTAGGCTAATGGAAATAATGGATGGAATGGATTTTGGATAGGTGGGAATTCCTTCTCAATATATTAGTCTACAAATAATTCGAGAAAAAATTCAGATATTTTCAGACCAGGAATCGAACCCGGGACCTTCCGATTACCAGTCGGGTGCTCTTCCCAGCTGAGCTATCCGAATATATACTGATTTCCATTCAAATTATTTGTCCATATTGAGCCACACCGTCCTTCATACGGCAACCATTTTTACAACAGTTTTTCAAGGTAAACACTCATCACCTAAATGAATAAATATAGATGAACACGAAAGATTACGAATAAAGGGAGATTTTGTTGGCCATCCTAACAAAATAGGGAACAAATTTCCGGGGAACAATTTTCCAGGGGAACAATTTTCCAGGGAACAATTTTCCGGGAACGGTTTTCCGGGAACGGTTTTCCGGGAACGATTTTCCGGGGAACATCTATCCGGGTACCCTAGTCACAAGTATTTTATTAATTAGGACAAGTAAAAAAATTACTTGTACTGAGTACCTGGCTGGTTCTTTTCAAAAGTACCAAATAAACTCAATATAAGTTGAGTATAAGAACTCAAAAATGTTTTGCTACCTCTTCTAAAAACCGAATTTCGTCAAAAATTCAAAAATCCAAATAATTTCCGTTTTGTGAGTAATAAAATTGAAAAGACATTGAAAATAATTTTTCGAAGCCTTTTAAATGTTGATAACAACATAAAACATAAAAATCTCAACGAATTGAAATTTTGTAGGTTGGAAGCATAATAATTCTCGAAAGCATCCATAAAAATCTATTGATTTTTTCCTACGAAATAACTTCTGCTGAACATTTCTATTTACAAAAATGCATAAGAAAGCCCATTTCATCCGGTAATAATATTCACTTTTTTCAATAAAGTAATCAATTGGAAGTACTGAAATGAAGTCCTAAAAGTACTTGAGAGAAGTTGAAAAATTACTTTTCACTAGATCCAGATCCAGATCTAGATTTCCACTCGATCGGCAGATGTGGTACTTCACCCAAGGACACAAAATGTACTTGGGACGAGTATTTTTAGAACTTTTGAAACGTGAAGTTCCCCCAAGTACTGGTTTGTACTGGTGAGAAGTAATTTTTTTTTAGGTGTAGAAAGTGTAAATTTGCGTCCAATTATTCAACACTCCGTCGGTCGCGTGGGTATTTCGACCAAATTCGTGGAATTTCGAGAAGAAAAAATTGGAAATAAAATAGATCTTAGACGAAACCCAGCTTGTGTGACGGCTGAAACTACTTGTTTTTATTACAAAAGTTACTGATAAAAAGACGAAAAAAATAAAATAGGACATGGTTTTGAAAATTCGGTAATATGAGCATCTAGGGGGTCAAAAAAAAAATTCAAAATATTCTTATAGATGGTGGAAAATCGAAAATTTTAACGTGTCATAAATCAAAATCGGGTGAATACACGAAGAAAATTATTTGGTGAATTTCACCAATTAGTTGTAGAATTTCATTGACTTTTTAGTGAACTTCGATAGTGATTTCATGTGTTTTTTTCAACAGCGCACAATATTAATAATATACGACGAAAATTTCCGGTATTCTTGCAAATTGTTCATCATTTGAATAGAAATTTTCCTAGGAATTTCCGAAGTTTGTAGGAATTTTGCTCAAATTCCTAGAAAATCCATCATTGAAAATTTACAATTTAATGGAAAAATCAATAGAAACGGAAATTTTTAGTCCAATAACTCCATGACAATTAATAAAAACAGAGAAAATTCTGGCACAATTCAATTAATTTAAAATTCAGTGTAATTTAGGACTGAATATTCATTTCTTAATTGTAAAATTTATGCAAGTTGTGACATTTTGGTCTTCCTACTGCCAAAACGTAGAATCAATTAATTGAGTTTTCAGTAAAATTCCAAATTTCAATACTGTACCCCCCTTAATCGAATTCAGTATCGTTTTTCGGAAACTAACACAAAAAAGGTCATCAAATTTCCGTTCTTATATCACAGACCCAGAAAATTTTTAGTTCCAACACTGGAATTTTTACTGACGCTTTCCGTGTAGAGGTGGATTGGTGGACTGAACGCTTACCTCTACTACTCGCCGATGGGATTCCCCTTCGTCCCTCGAGGACCAATTTCTACTTGCAATATGCAATAGATGCGTCTCACACAGTATTTCTAGTAATTTAAATTTTAACTCCACTCAATATCAGAAATGATTAGAAATTCTGAGAGGATAAAAATTATACTCTTTCCCATCCAAAAATCCAAAAATCCAAAATTTTCAGTCAATAGAATTGCACCATTGAACGTTATTTTGTATAGCCTACACGGTGTTCACACTTTAAAAATTATCGGTCTTAAATTATCCTCTCGCGTACGTTCGCGTACTTACGTTTGAAATTGATTATTTTCAAATCCATGAAGAATAACTTGACCAGACCAACAAAATTGGAAACCGATTGTAGCTTTAATTAGATATCGATTTCAAGATTTTCCACTCATTAAAAATAATCGCATTTGAAATTTCCCCTAATGCTTTCAGTGTAGAGTTGGATTGGTGGACTGAACACTTATCTCTACTACTCACCGATGGGAAATTCTCCTTCGCCCCTTGAATAAAATTTTTTTTACGGATTTTCGCTTTTTTAATCAACAACTCTTAAATATAGCGTCGGAGAGAAAACTGTTATTACAGTTTTCCTCTCCAAATGAGCCCCTCAAACTACCCTCACGAGGGCGACATTTCATTTAGGGACACCCTGTATATAGAAAGTAAAAGATCTTACAGACACGGAGAGAAATTTTCAGTAAAAATTACGGAACGCTCCGGAAACATTCCGTGACAGTTCCGTAAAATTTCCTACAACCACATTTCGCTCCGGAATTACGGAAAAGATACGTAATTTTTATTGAATATTTCTCTCCGTGGATGAAATTCCAACTTTTCATCTCCCAACTGGTAGTTTCACCTCACACTGTTAAAAATTTTCATTTGAATTTTTCATGTCCAATCTCAGAAATTTTCATCATATTTAATTCCACTGAAATTTTAGGAAACTTTGTCATTAAAAAAACAAATATTCCACTAATTTTCAGTTTAAATGATCTGAAAATCGCTAAAATACTTGATTTGTCTGTTCAATTATTCCGTGAAAATTCTGCAAAATCAGGAAAACTTCAAGGAAAAATTAAAAATTCATGTGATTTTATTTCCGAATATTCATGTTCCATTGATGAAAATTCCATCAAATTGTGAAATTTCCGTCTTACTTTCACTGAAAACTCATGAATTGCCGCGAATTCTACGTTAAACTTGAAATTCCATAGTCATTTTTCCCGTAAATTGCATTCAATGTCGCTCATGAGATTTAGTACCATATTTTCTATGAAATTTCGAAAAATTTCCAACAGTGTAGGGTTTGGTCAATTCTTTTGACCAAATTTGGATGAGAGAATCAATCTCTCCAATACACGGAGAGAAATGTACGAGAAAAATTACCGTGCCCGCACAGTAAAGTTGGTTCAGATGGTCTTTCCAGGCCAAATGTACCGCAAAGAGTAGGAAAAAGTACTGTTGCACGAGTCATTTTTCGGATAAATGTGGGGAAAAATTCTTGTGCAGCACGGTAAAATCGAAGCGACAGTGAATTTTTACGAGAAATACGAGAAAAATTATGACACTGACTGGCAAATTTTTCCGGTGCTCTACCAGAATCCTAGGACCCGATCGCGCATTCGTAAGATTTCGGTACTCTTCGTCCCCCCTCCGCAACCACGAACATCGACTCAACGTGACCAGATGATTTATTCCGTCGCCTCCTCTAGCCTCCTCTCTCACATATCTCCTTACTGAAACCCCAGGTTAATGTTTTTCATAATATCAATTCAGTGAAATATTAATTAGTGTTGTGATAAAACGGTTAAGAAATAAAATAAGTGCCCTTTATTTTCGCTTCATGAGGTGTATAACGCTGTAGATATACATTGGCCTGTCAAACGTTCCACATACGTTTGCCGCGCATTCCGCTTTTAATATGGGAGAGAGGATATGGAGGAGAGGTTAAAATAAAATTAATAGGATGATATGCTGAATGACAATGTTTACTCATTTTTAACTATTGAATGAAATTTATCATGTAATAGAAAACAGTCAGGGATCAAGCTTTTATTGTGCGTTACCGGAATTTTTACTATGCAGCACCGGAATTTTTCTGGTGCTAGACAATTGAACCCACTTTACCAGACGGCACGGTAATTTTTGCCTGAATTTCGCCTGAAAAATTCTGGAATTTTTTTCTCTGTGTACCACTTGAACTGCAAAATTAATAATGTCATTTCCTCAAGGTCACCTGCATGAACACGAAGTTGTCAAATCATTGAGAACAATTTTTCAAACTTCAAAACTTGACTCTTCCGTTTAGTTGCAATAAACTTACCGGGAAATACCCGATAATTGAGGAGCTCTTATGGTATTGTAATGGTGAGTAGGAATCATGAATCCAGAGTCCAGACGTAGACACAGTCACCCCATTATTATAAGTAATTATTTTTTCGTGAATTATCACATTTTTAATTTTATGATTTTATTTTATGCATTCTAATATTCCATATAAAATGCAATATTATTTCCCAAAAAACATCTGTTCTTTTCTCACTCATAAAACAAGTAGAATAAAACTCAAAATAGAAAGAAAATGACGTAAAACAGAAGTGGAAATTTGGACTATCTCAAAAAAAGTCGACATGTGCTAGTGGAATTTTCCCGTCATCTTCAGATGGTACTTAAAAGTGACTTTGACAAATGGTAATAGGGCCAACTTGAAAACCGATGATGCAGCTGTTGCCATCGATCAGGTGAACATTCTTCAAATGCTGTGACGTAATGTAGGTCTTAATTCTCGGATGACTCAAAATCCAATTTTTATGTGCAGTTGAGCGTGGATGAAAATACGTCCGACAGTGCCTAGTCACGAGAATGCGCTATTGTGCGATCGCAATAAATTTCATCAGCGCTATCCGCAGTATCTGAGTACTTCATCCAAACTGCATTTTCAATTCGGAGAGCAATGAATCATCGGGGAGCCGACGTGACCTTTGCTTGAGAACAGTTTTAGATACATTATGGATGTGCAATAAAACAAAAGACACGGCAAGTTGCATGTGTGACAGAGCTGACGATAGTCCACTAGACTTGACAATAGCTGTTTCTGTGCTAACAGAGTACTTCCGTCGAGTGCTCTCATTGTATGCTGTGGTGAGATCAACTTTGCGTGCCTCTTCATGTATAAACTAATTCCGTGTATTCTTCTGGTTTAATTTCATATGCACGAAGTTGTTACAGAGTTTCGGATGTCATGGGGATCCACTCCATGAATCTTAAAATGTTCGACAAAAACTCGGTGTTTGTTTTAAGAACAGCATGCGGGACGGAATTCAAATTGGTGACGATTCTAAATACACTCAAGCGCACTCAGGTTATTTAGGACTCTTATCTCATTTTATTTTTTGATTTACTAAATTAAAAGTCAAGACAGCAATTCTTTTTGGGTTTTGATTGGTTCATAGAGTTTTTTATACGATATTTTTACAAGGGTTTTAGTTTCTCCCAAGTCTATCCCGAGTCGAAATATGAGTTTTCTATTAATTCTCTATGCTTCATTTTCGTGCTCTTTTAATCCTCTATTGCCAGAAATACTCTTTTAGTTTTCTTTTGAGAAAAAACATACTCTCCGAGGAGGATTAAAAGAGGAGTTTACGAATCCTCGTCCTCTTAAATGTTCTGTTTGGGGATGGAATATTTAGGTCTCTTTTCGAGATCTGTTGAGTTACATTTTTCACTCCTTTTCAATAATATAGGTACGTATGCAAAAATTTAATGGGAAACCTTGCGAATTTGCTGCGGAATTCTATTGAGTTCCTAATAGAATTCTATTGGTAATTCTATTAGTTTTCTTCTGATTATATTGCAAAATTCAGTCTTTTCGCGCGATTTCTTACAGAAATTCCCCAAACAAGTGAATAGATTTCGATTTTCGTACAATTTATTTTATTGCTATTTTTAAAATATATTTCAAATATTTTGAGGTCTTTATTTTTTATGAAGTATTTTTTCCAGATTTATTCATTTGATTGAAAAATAAATCTTAGTGGTAGCAGATGCATAGCACATGAAATAAAATACAGTTTCACTTCTCAGTTAAACCAGGAAAATACTCAGATATTGAAATTTGACTTCAGTTGATATTCTTAAATTGCTGATGAATGGTCTATAAATTGAATTTAATACAGAGTTTGAAATGCCATGAAGATCTACTCCATGAATCTTAAAGTGTTTGACAAAAACTTTGTTCTAAGAGCAGCATGCAGGGCAGAATTCAAATTGGTGACAATTCCAAATACATTTAATAGTACACTGCTAAAAAATTACACTTGAAATTTCAGTTAAAAAATCTTGAAATTTTTAACAATCACTTATTCTCGCGAAATTTTCATGTATTTTGTTATTGAAAGATCAGTTGAATTTCGGAGTATTCAATGGAATTGGAATTTTCAGGTCCACATAACAATGAAAATCATTGAATATTTTGAATAATCAAGGAACAATTATCCTAAATTTTCAATCCACTGAAAATTCAGTTGGATGTGATGCTCAATTTCTGCAATAAATTTCAAAATTCTAGATGTCATTGAAATATCAATGATAATCTTATATGAAAAACCCAACTATCCTGAATTTCCAAACTTGAACTGCATTTGTTCTGGCGCAGAAAATTTTTACTTCGCATTAGCTTCATTTTTTCCTCAGAAACTAAAATATTATAACTTCCAAAAACCCCTGATTAATATTTTCGAAAATTATAAATCCATCGTGCAAATCGTTTTATTATGTCCATTGAGTAGAACATTTCCAAATTTCGGTTTCGGTAATGACGTTCTTCCCGGCGACTATTAAATATTTCCGACAAATCTGTTTATTACGGGTGTTTCGTGAATCCCTCGTCTCTCATTAACAACGATCGAATTTTTCCCCGGCATTTCCCGTCGTCTTAAAATTCAAATCTTCTTCTCGACAAAAACTTTATTACGGTCAAAATATTAATTCCAAACAGTTTACTACGGTCGAAAATATTCGCTCGAAGCATTTTATTACGGTCGATATTTTCCCGAATCCTCAAAAACATTTAATTTTCTCCGCACTTTTATCATCATTGCTCTAGACGGGTCTTAACGATTCGGTTTTCCCAATCCCTGTAATTTTCCTGGCAGAGTCATTCCCCAATTCTAGGTATAATAAGGGCCTCAGTCCCGCACTCCTCCGTTTTGCAAAAGGGACACGTCACAGAGATAGTCTTTCTCTACCTCCCCCAAGCGTGTCTCGCCATGGTCCGTGCTTGTCCTTAAGAGTCCTAACATTTCGCTATAATCTTCAGTACTTTCCAAGTTAACGAATTACACCGCGTCGGTTACGTTCGATCTTTAATAAATATCAGACAGACTCTCTCGATATTTTTATAAGCATTATTTGATATCCGTTTTAAATTACTTTCATATTAAACCTGTACAATCGATAAGTAAATAAATAAATTATTCAGTTAAATGTTACAAAATTATTTTAAATTAAAAATAAAATATCTTATCACAAACACCTCTTCAGTATTAATTCACTGAACGAGTGTACAGCATTCAATTCCACAACATTAAGAATTCAAATCCAACTATTATTTAATTTTCAAAAAAATTCCAACAGTGTGAGTCGTTCGAGGTCTTAATTTGTTAGGAAGTACATTTTTTTAGATTTATTGTTTTGAATGATGTACACTGAGAGCAATTTCAATGGTAATTTCAGCTACAAGGAAATTGTCAAAAAAATAATAGTTACGGTAACAATAAATATTGTAGATTCGCCTATTACATTAAAGTGAAAATTACATCATAATGTTGATAACACTATTTGATATAGTAAATCGAACGATGAATCCTAGTTTAATCTACAAAGTTTATTGTAACTGTAAATATAATTTCTTTGACAATTCCCTTGCAGTTAAAATTACCATTGAAATTATTCTCAGTGCATAAATCTTCAGTCGATTTGCTTGTATGAGATACAATTTACTTTAATCTAACTAGTAATTTTGGGATTTCTCGTATTTCCGTTGCTTAAAAACACTAATAAAAATCATTGGCCGAGATTTCAAGGAATTTCGTTGTTGAAAATTCAAAATTTTAGAGAAAAATCACTACAAAGTTCAAATCTCATTTCAATTATTCCTTAAAAATTGATAGAAATTACAAAAAATCATGTAAATTTCGTGTAATTTGTTACTGAATACTTATGTTTCCATTGAAAATTCAAGTCAATTGAACTACTCTCAATTGCCAGAATCTCAAAAATTTAGAATCCCTTTGAATTTTCAATAAAATTTGAAATCCTATCATTTTTTTCCTCTAAATCGAATTCCATATCACTCTCCGAGAAATTAACACTAAACTCTCCACCAAGTTTTAATTTTCTTCTCACCGTATACCTACGATAGCTGATCATTTCTAGTCATTATTAAACTACTATGTTATTGGCAGCAGGAACCGTCGAAATCATATACATTACGATGGAAGAAATAAAGACTCCCTCTGACTCTGGATCGATTTTTATGAGATTCAATACATGTATATAGGTATATCTGTGTATAGTGTATCCATCTGTATATACTATATAAGATTGTGAGAAAGCTGGACCGTAAAAACCCTATCTTCTGAGCTTCATCGAGCGTAAACTCGCGTAATCCATCTATAAAATCGAACTAGAAAAGAGGGTTATATATCTAGAAGGGAGAAAAATCATGTTCAATACATAAAATGTGTAGGAAACAGATAAAATTCCATCAAAGAGATGAAACATTCAGTAGTTATTGGGTAACCCCACATGACTTCTAATTAGAAAATCATGTTTTCCACAATTATAGTCACTTAATCTCATTCTCACGTATGAAAAAGTCGAATAGAAATTTTCTAAATGGATTGCGTATAGAAATTCTAGTGTAGGATTTCCGCATATGATATTCGGATATTCCTATATGAATATTTTCTATACGAATTATTTCTATACATAAATTTTTACATAAATTTTTGTTTTCATACGAAAGATATCTAAACGATCGAGAGAAAAACGTAGAGAAATGTCGCAACTCCATACGAAATGTTTCTATACATGTGGCAGTGGGTCGTATAGGGTCAAACCTGTAGAAATCGTATAGAAATAATCTGTATAAAAAATATCCGTATAGAAATAACCGAATATCGTATACGAAAATCCTATAGAAATTCTTCTTTAAGGGGAAACTACTATGAGTTTTAAAAGTCCTAGGCTATTGGAATGCGATTACTTATATATTGAAGATCGATTATATATGTATAAAAATGAATAATTAGTGCAAAAAAATTAATTGTTTATTGTTCGTTTGCCCCGCAGACTCTTGAAATGTTAAAAATAGTCCAGGGCCTCCAATTTTTGAGCTACAAAGGTTTCTTTTTTTCCATAATTTTTGAAAAAATATGTGCAGTAATAATTTCGAATTAGTTTTTTGAGATTCAACTCCTACACAGCTAACTTCATTATGTTTTTCAATAAAAAATTGCACAATTTATGTAAAATAGTCTGAAAAATGTTTCTGAAAAAATCGAAAATATACTTTACATATTTTAAGGATAATCTTTCTGCCTATTTGGAGAAATCGAATTCCAAATCGCCCGCGAGTTTTAAAACCCATAGTAGTCTCCTCTTAATTCACATTCACAGTCGATGATCATTCAGGCTTCATTCAGCCTGACTTGATAACGAATTTTCTCAGAGAAAAAAAGGATTGATTTTCAGGGACATGTCACTGATCTTCAGTGAAAATGAAAGCTTTGATGTTCCATTACAAAAGTAGAAAATCATTTCACGGGAGAAAAAAATAGCCAAAATATTTACTTTGACTAAATAAATTTTCAAAGATTCTTCGAATACAGGGATAGTTGTATCCATAAATCATAATTACCGTTTAATTTTGATCCTGTCATTTAGTTAATATTAGGCCAGGTTACACCAGCTCCGGGTAACGAAAGCGTCTGGTAAGAAAAAAAGTAAATTTGGATGTTCGATGGATTATTTTATCCGGGAGAGTATCTCAAATTTATCCCAGGAACAAAAAATCAAATTTAATCTCAAGGTTAAATCAGTGTTAATTTAAATGGGGCTACAGGATAAATAAAAAATTATTCTTTGGCTGAAATATTGAAAAATTATGACCCCTACGATATAATTGACCCCGGGGATTAATTTTACCCTGGGATTTATTTGGATAACAGACCTTCGTGCAACCGGACCTTACTTTCAAATTTTTTACTATTTAAGTAACCATTAATTAAATAGTCAAATTTTGAAATATTTTATTAACCAACTATTTAGGTAGTAAGATTGCCGATTATTCGATCAATCGATAATCCCCCTTAAGAAATTACAATTATTTACTGAATGAAAAATTTAAAGTTCCTTATTATCAAATATTTAACTCATCATTAATCAGAAATTTTAAATTAAAAATATTGAACTATTTTTCAATTTTGATAAAGATATTTAAACCTTTATCAAGCTATATCGCAAATCCTTTTAATATTGATGAAATTTAATATTGATGGCCATCCCTGTTCGAATTTCACATCTCTTTGAGATATTTTTTGCAATCACATATGAAAAAAATCAATAGAAAACCTAGCGAATTCGCTAGAAAATTCTATTGTACTTCTATAGGAATTCTATAGGGTTTCTATAGGATTTCTATTGGAATTCTATTAAAATATTCTATTGGTTTTTGCGCTGATTCTCTTGGATATTCGATCAGAAAAAGCTAATAGATTTCAAATTTCTGTTTGAATTGTTCTTTTGAGATTTTTTCCGTAAGAATGCTTGGGCATCAATTTTCGACCTTTTGGCCACTCGGATTCTGCAATGCAAAACAAAATCCAGTGGAAAAAGCTTGGAAAATTTGTGCCTAATAATTCTAATAGAAAGAAATCTAAGAGAAAAATTCAACCAAAAATTCGAAATCTATTAACTGTTTTTTATTGAATATCCAATAGAATCGACGCAAAAAACAAGTAGAATTTCTCACTAGAAATCCTATAGAAAGTCCATAGAATTCCGATAGACTTCCAATAAAATTCTCTAGCGAATGCGCCGGGTTTTCCATTGAATTTTTTCATGCGTGATCTATTGAATATTCTATTTGTTTTTTGCGCTGACCCTGTTGGATATTTGATCAGAAAAAGTCAATAGATTTAAAATTTCTGTTTGAATTTTGCTCTTGAGATTTTTTCTATAAGAATGCTTGAGCATCAATTTTCTAAGTTTTTTCCACTCGGATTCTGCAATACAAAACAAAACAAAATCCAGTGGAAAAAACTTTGCAAATTTCTGCCCAATAGACAGAATAGACAGAAATCTAAGAAAAAAATTCAACCAGAAATTCGAAATCTATTAACTGTTTCTTATTGAATATCCGATAGAATCGGCGCAAAAATAAATAGAATTTCTCAGTAGAAATCCAATTCCAATAGAAATCCTATAGAAAGTCCATAGAATTCCAATAGAATTCCAACAGAATTTTCTAGCGAATGCGCCAGGTTTTCCATTGAATTTTTTCATGCGTGATCTAGCCGCCTTTTTCCTTCTGATTCTCATCCGTCCAGTATTCAGCATTCTCAATTGCCATTGATCATGCTCGTTATTTCTCTAATCAACCAGCTGTACTATTCACTCGTTGATTGGCCCGATGCAGGTTCTGAAGTGCTACCCAACATTAAACGTTATATATAGTGCGTTTAATACTCTCGGGTTCGCCAACGGGTATCCCAACACGTTTCGCAATAGACGATAAGAGCTAGGTGAGTTTAACTGTAAAACGAGCAAGCAAGTCGACACGCCAACTACCGACGAAATAGTAGTATAAACTTGAGTGTTACAACTCCACACCTGCGATCATTCTGCGGACCAACGTGCGTGAAGAACTGTCTCGTCACGTTTCAGATTTTGAACAACCAAGCAATTCGTTCGCCGTAACGAGTTCCATAAAACTCAAATTTTTCGGTCTGACGTAACCGAATGCACTTGACTACGCAATTGTGGGGAATATTTTTCGGGTGGTGTTTCTCATTTTCTTTGGTTCTTCGGTGGTAAAAAATTGATAGCATATTTTCTACCCCAATGGGCTTCGTTCTCATCAGAGCTACTCGTCCGGATCTCACCTCAATTCTCGGAGGGGGCGAGAAAAATGATTCGTTTTTGGGAATGAATGTATTACGCAGGGAGAATTATGATGCGCTATATGGAGATAATACGACATCTGGGATTCAGAGTCTGATGCATGGAGAATCTATTCTTGAATCACAGATGAGGATGCTGTGATTTTCAAGTCACGAAATAAAATGTCTTGATTCATGATGTAAAGACTGTTAAATATCTGGCAGAAATTTTTTGTACATGTCTTGGGAATCTTCTTTGAATAATAGTGCCTTTGCAATTTCGAAGAATTTCGTAATGATAAGGGCGAGGGACCATTCATTTGTGAAATCACTGTGTCACTCGGGACTGAAGTCCTATGAAATCAGTGAAATCCTGGGATTTCATCGATTTCAATTGAAATCATTTGAAATCATAAAATCAGTAACTCACGAGACCTTTTCGAATATAAAAGAGAAAGAAACTTTTTCGACTCATTTGTGATGTATTCTTACGGATGCCCATTTGCGCGTATTATTTTCCACATAAAAAAAAAACAAAACAAAAATACCACATCAACAATCGTTATTTTCTGAGAATTTCCTATATGACGTTGGATGTTTTGATTGCGGTAGAAATAGATATTTAATCAAATGAATGAAAAAAATATGTAATTTGACGGATAACAGCTTCCATTCGGAAACAAAATCAACGGGAACCGTAGACTTCGATGGAATTGTGTCTTGTGAATAAATAGAAATCAGGAAAATTTCATAACTTCGATGACCAAATGATAAATCCTTCCCCGAAAATTCTCACATTCTCAAACTGACATTGCTTTATGTCGAATTACCTCCTCAAAAAAAACGTAAAGAATTGAAACAGAAAACGTCCCTCCAACGTCACCCAGCAATAATGTGACATTAAAGAGCCACTTGAATAATGAATGCCAAGCCATAATTCACATCAACGTAATTATCGCAATGAAATATTCATACACCATCACCAATGGTGGTCTACATAATTCAAGGATCTGAATTAATATATTCCCAGCCGGAAATTTCAGCGCTCACCTGAATTTCTTATCTACTCTTGTCTACTTAACTCTAGCCCCTCGCTCTGCCTTCATAAATTCCATTCAATATTCTGTCCCGCGCTTCCGAACTACCACGGCCATGACATTTATTTTTCATAATTAAACTGTTCCCGATCTTTCAAGGGGTTGCATCAAAATATAACTCAACTTCTTCATTTTAACCACAAAGTAGTTCTCCTGGCTTTTTTTCTTGTTTCAAGTTCATGTAAATTCTACTTTGTTGAAGATGGTTACGGGCATAGTACACAGGCGTGCTAGTGGTCGCCGTAAGGAATTTCCGACTCAACGAGAAAAGTTTTTATCGTGTAATCTGAACCACCGAATTTATGAGCTATTCCAAGGAGTCACCTAACCCTACTCTTGGCCTCTTTTTTCCCCCCAAATCTTAGTCTTAACTTTTTCTTTCAGGGTCGTAAGGCATGTACGTTCAAATTGATTTTCTCAGCAGTAAAATTCTCATACAGGATCTACTTGATAGTCTCCTCTTCTGGAGAATAAGCCATTGGTGAAGTGAAATTTCGAGGGATTTATTATTTTTAACTATCAGTTTTATGTTCAGGATTTCACACTGTCACAAAAATACTTGAACTTAAACGGACAGTTTAGTAGTAATTTGGAAGAAAGTGGTACTGAATTCGATTAAGAGGAGAAAATGCAATGAAGTTTCAAATTTGAGTAAAAATTTAATGTATAGTGCAAAATTCGGTGTTCATTCTGATCACGGCCGAGTGTAACGCCACCTGCTAATGACTTTTCACAAGGCCAATCTGGTGCATTACGTCCGCGTGACGAATATTTTTTTTTTTCACATTTTGCTGAAAATCGTCATTACTCTCATCACGAAATTTCAGTTGCAGGGGCAGGGGGGGGGTTGAAACTAAACCAAACAGCAAAAAAATAAGAAAAAACATATCAAGATGAACAAGGGAATTGAAGAGGAAAATTTGTGTTTCAAATAGATTGTTTTCAACAAAAAAATGCAAATTACAGAATAATTTGTGAAAACATAGCTCCAATTTTGTGTCATGAATGACACATTCAATAATTAATTATTGATTTGGTGTTTCAATGGCTTCATCAAATTTTGAAAAATTAAATATTGACGACTAATGTAGATTTCAGAACATTTCTGTAAATTTTAAAAGTGTATTATTGGCGGAATTCTGAAAAATCACATCAGTCAATTCAGTTAAATCTTGAATAATTTATATATTTTTACTGGATTGTTATAGAAGAAAACGTTTTAATTGTAATGGTATTGTTTTACTTGAGAACAAACCCTTCACAACATTCTCAACTAATTATTTGTTGTTTAAGAATTGCATTCAGTCTTTAAAAATTGAAAGAAACAACAAATGTCTTCGGAATTTATTTCTGGGTCACTGTCGGATACATATCCAGCCATTTTCGAATTTAGGAAATAATGAATGAGTTTTTATTTTAGATATCCACGACCCGCACAACAACTTTCAATAAAATTATCAACACCTCGTTCAGTTTTAAGGAAGGGTTCAGTGTTAATTTTACTCCGAAATTTGAATGATTGTAACACCAAATGTGGAATTTTCAACAATGAAATTACATGAAATTGCATTGTAACAATCACTTGATAAAAATTTTCAAAAAATCTGAAATTTTCACCTGAAACATTTCCACAGTGTTGAATTGAAGGGAAAAGTCAATGGAATTTCAAGTTCCTCTAAAAATTTGAGTAAAGTCACATTTTTTTGTGGCAGGAAGACGGGAATTCCACAATTTACGTCAATTTTGAAGCAAAAATGAATATTCACTGCCAAATTCGCTTCAATTATCAGGCAATTCCCTTAAGATTCTTGGAATTCCAGGAATTTTTGAAAGAATTTCCTAAAAATTCAGAGGAATCTGGAATTGAAGGAAAGATTTCTCAGAATTTTCCTGATTTTTCATCATTTTCTTCGGAATAATTAAACTGAAATTTACCATTCTCACGAATTCCTCCATGAAATTAAGAATTTTCAATAACAAAATTCTTCGAAATATCAGTGGAATTTTTCCTTATTCTGCAGATTATCCCGCCATCCATTCAATTCCTTTCAGACCCATAAAATTTCCCCATAAAAAGCTACATAAACTCTGAATAATTCGGTCATTCAATTGATTATTGAAATAGAAATCTGAAAAATTCAGTGGAAATAAAAACGCAAATAAATTTCCTGGGACGACGGTGACAGAACCAGGATTTCTTCATGAATTCCTTCCGTCGTTGACGTATGACGAGTGGAAATAACACCTTCAGAGAGAGTTGAGAGGCAAAAGAGTGAGGAAAATCACGAGTAAAGAGGAAGATGAATCCTCGCGACGTTTGAGTCTGAGCGACAACTTCTTAATTAAACCATTAGGCGTTATGACTTGGTGGCTTTATCACCAAAGCGTCCAACGGGTACAGTGAGGAGGAAAGAAAGCAGGGGGGGAAGTAAAAGAGAACGAATGGGACGTATACCATACTAACCCCTCCGACATTTTGCGTTGGTGATGAGGGAAGGATCGCAGGAGGTAACTTTCTGGTGCTGTAGGTCAGGCGAAGCCTATCCATCTCGTCCCCCTTATCAGAGCGTTCCCTCACTCTCTTTCACACCGTTTACCTCTCACCTTCATCCCTCGATTCCGGGATGTAAATTCACGATAATGGAACAGTGGATGCCTTGTAAAGAGGATACACCTGTACCGCTCGGCGGGCAATGCCGCTCACCCGGTTTTCTCCACAATTACGAGCTTTGAATTTTTTTTTCTCAAGGTGTTCCCGAGTCGAATAATTGGACCTGACAAATTCTANGTGCCTAAAAGTCCAATTTCCGCCACATTGTGATGAAAAATATTGTTCGTAACTCGTGAAAAATGTTTTTTAGCTCGTGGGATTATATCACTCGCAAAAAACACTTTTTTGCACTCGTTACGAAATATACTATTTTGTCACTGCTGCTACGTTCAGCCCGTGTCGAAAAGTGCCTTTTCGTTTACTAGTAAACNCCCGCTCGTAAAATCACGCGTTCTCGGTAGCATCGAGGAGGACTTCTCAGGACCGAAAAGAACTGAGGATTCGAATGGTCTCTGGAAAAGTACGTCGCAGAACTGATTAGGACTTACCAGGTCCATCTAGGTCTGGAGAGATCTTGAAAGACCTGTGTACGTCCAATCAGAACCAAATCCTCGACTCGGGTTTGACTTGACGGAACGATGTAATTTTCCGAAAATGTTCACGATATCTTTAAATGTGAAACAAGCAGGGATGCGAGCTTATGTGAAAGAAGGCATGTGGCCGTTACTTTTTGCATCATNGAAAAGTGCCTTTTCGTTTACTAGTAAACGAAAAGTCTTTTCGTTTACAAATTTCGACTTTTCGTTTCGTTTCGNGAGGAGGACCTCTCAGGACCGAAAAGAACTGAGGATTCGAATGGTCTCTGGAAAAGTACGTCGCAGAACTGATTAGGACTTACCAGGTCCATCTAGGTCTGGAGAGATCTTGAAAGACCTGTGTACGTCCAATCAGAACCAAATCCTCGACTCGGGTTTGACTTGACGGAACGATGTAATTTTCCGAAAATGTTCACGATATCTTTAAATGTGAAACAAGCAGGGATGCGAGCTTATGTGAAAGAAGGCATGTGGCCGTTACTTTTTGCATCATTATACACGGAGAGAAATGTTCAGTAAAAATTACGGAACTCACAATTCACTCACCGATTACTGAACCGACTTAGAAAATTTAAGTGACGGTATCGTAATTTTTCACAGGAGATTCAGATAAAAATTATGGAACGCTCCGGAAAAATTCCGTGACAGTTCCGTAAAATTTCCTACAACCACATTTCGCTCCGGAATTACGGAAAAGATACGTCATTTTTATTGATTATTTTTCCAACCCAAATATCGGGCAATATAATTGGCCCATTCGACGTCACGTGGTACAAGCTACAGGGTTTTCAACTGATAATTTTTTGATAATTTTCTCTGGTAGTTGCTATATAAAAAACAAAACATCATGCAGTCGAATTAACCCCTCGTCAAACTGACAGATTGAATTCAATTGTATCGTTGTGTTAATTATACAATTTTCATCACGCTGTGACGAAAAGTGAACTTTTCGGCACGCTCCGCGTGCCTAAAAGTCCAATTTCCGCCACATTGTGGTGAAAAATATTGTTCGTAACTCGTGAAAAATGTTTTTTAGCTCGTGGGATTATATCACTCGCAAAAAACACTTTTTTGCACTCGTTACGAAATATACTATTTTGTCACTGCTGCTACGTTCAGCCCGTGTCGAAAAGTGCCTTTTCGTTTACTAGTAAACGAAAAGTCTTTTCGTTTACAAATTTCGACTTTTCGTTTCGTTTCGACTCGTGCTTCGCACTCGTGATTTTTTAACCTGAAAAACTTGACTCCTTCGTTTGTTTGCAACGAACCTATCGGAAAATATCCGATAATTTTGAAGCTCTTGTGGTATTACAAGTGAATATTTCTCTCCGTACACTGAGAGAAAAATTTTGTAATACGTAGATCATATTTACTTCACGGAAAGAAATGTTCAGTAAAAATTATGGAACTCACAATTCGCTCACCGATTATGGAATCGATTCAGAAAATTTAAATGAAGATATCGTCATTTTTCACAGGAAATTTAGTTAAAAATTACGGAACGCTCTGGAAAAATTCCGTGACAATTCCGTAAAATTTACTACAACCACATTTCGCTCCGGAATTACGGAAAAGATACGTAATTTTTATTGAATATTTCTCTCCGTGTTGAGAGAAGTAAATTATTTTCAATGATTTAAATCTTAGAATGTTTGCGGTTCACGGAACTCGAATGAATTCTCATTTATCACTATCGTTGCGCATTATATCATGAATATTGTAATAAGACGGGGAGTTATACAATTAAAAATAAATAGGGCGGTTTATTTAGTTGACAGGAATCAGCTGTTCAATCCAAACAATGAGTTGTTACTCCCACTTCTACAAGAGGGGAAGGGGATACTTATTCATTTAAAAGGATCCCACAACAATATATTACATATCAAAATATTGCAACTGCATAGCAAAAAAATCATGAAAACAATAAAGACTTGAAGATTGACGATTCTTCTAGGCGATTTGAGTGAGTTCATTTGAATTAGATTGTTGAGGAGAAAATATGAAAAATGGTCATCAACACAGAGTCTTATGGCACCACTTTTTTAAAAATGACAAAAAAATAATCGACAATGGAATAAAAATCCAAACGCTTCACGAATAGAATCGTATATATTTCAGGAACATATCCCCACAATTTCATTAGCCGTCACCACAGGGATTATTTGTAATTATTGAAAATGTATGGCATAGTTCGGGATTTTAATTACGTTAGAGGAAACTGATGGCTGAACATGGCAACGTTGAGGGAGGTTAGAGTGCGCGCGGCGGAGGCCATCGTGTGAACTCCGCCAAGGCATATACTATAGATTCTATAGTACAGTATATTATTTTATTGGGACACAAGAATACCAACTGCGTCGAACAAAAATGCGTGGTTGTCACATCTCTCATGAAAATGTTCATTTGTTAAAAAATTCGGATAAATTATATTTCGGAATAAAAATTATTTGGAATTGATTTATCATGAATAATAAGTGCGAAGAAACTCAAACGACGATATTTCCATATATTCGTGAACTTTTCGTCATTTTATTTTATTTTTTTCAAAGGATACAGCGAAGTGTCGACACCTTTGATATTTCCCCCCACTCCATAGCCCCAAAATTTATTACGGAAGATTCTTAAATATCTTCGACACTACTCAGTCGGTTGCGCCCATCCAAAATACCAACTTTAATACCAAATTTCAACTTGCTATTCTCATTTTTTCTCGAGTTATCGTGCGTACAAGAATGAAAAAATTTAAAAAATGCAAAAACGGGAATATCTCGAAAATTTCTGTATTTATTACTATGTGAGCATGTATTAAATCAAAACCTCTCGAGTAACCCTCATTTTGTGGGAATACGTCAAATAAACGCCCAAATGAACGCGAATACCGTACGAGGGATCGTCGAGCAAATATTATTCCAGTCCCTGAAAATAATTTCCACGGATTGAGAAAAACCTTCTATACACAAAAAAACATTCGTCAATAAAAGTTTTCCCGTGCCAACATGGATTCTATATTTCCCATAAAACCAACGGTTTCGCTGAAAAATATTGACATTTGGATATTTCCACCTGTGGGTGAAACACTGTCCTTCCAATCCCACATGTATTGAACTACCGAAGTGGATGTTCATCTGTATTTTATTCATCTGCATTCCCGATCCCTTTTTTTGTCGGTAAGGTAAATGTGTCTATTTCGTATAAAAACGAAATATTTATTCGGTATTGTTTAATGAAGAATCTAAACATAATTTGGAAATATTATTCATATTTGTTAATTTACACTGAATTTGACAATGTTGTAAACTAATTCATGACTGTTCGACCAATTGTATATTTTACACTAGCCACGCACGAAAAAATTTAATAGAAAAACCTATCGAATTCGTTACAAAATTCTATTGAATTTCTATTAAACTTTCTATTAGTTTTTAACTGATTCTATTGACATGTTCAATAGAAAAAATTCAATAGAAAAAGTTAACAGAATTCGATTTTTCTATATAATTAGGGGAGGATGAGGCAAAACAGCCCCCCTTCAATCGTCAATATTTTCCGATTCAATAATCCGATTGGGATGAGTTAGAGCTCGTTTTGAAGAATAAAAAATTATCTTCAAAATGAAGTTGAAACTGGAAATTTTCACAATGTCATTCACAAGTTATTGACAATTGAAGGGGGGCCGTTTTGCCCCACCCTCCCCTAATTTTTTTCATATATTTTCTATAGAATTTGCTCGACTCAAATTTTCTAAGTTTTTTTCATTCTATTTTTCTTTTCTCCTCATCAAGAAAATCAAACGAAAAGACTTAAAAAATTTGAGCCGAGAAAATTCTATAGAAAATATCTCAATAGAATAAGTTATATGGAAACTTGAATTCTATTGACTTTTTCTACTGAATATTTTCAATTGAACATTTCAATAGAATCGGCCAAAAACTAATAGAACAGTTCAATAGAAATTCAATAGAATTTTCTAACGAATTCGATAGGTTTTTCTATTAAATTGTTTCGTTCATGGCGTCAAGTATATGCATAAATCTGCATCAAAAGTAAAATCTACTTGATTCAAGCATATGTTATACTCGAATGGAGGATGAGTATTTCAATTGGAGGATGATTCCTTCGCATCAGGCCGAGTTGTACCAAGCCCTTTAAAGTGTAATATAAGTATCAGGTACTAAGAATTTAAGGGTCAGAATTTAAGGGTCAAAAAGTGGGTTTCAATTTTTTACACACAAAATATATGTATCATTTTTTTTCAGTGCTTTTTTATGTGTGTAAAATCTACACACTTGAGACTTTCAAATTCGATCCAAACAATTATTTTTTCGATAGTTTTCAAATAACGATTTTGTTGGCCCAAACAAGACTTCTTTGACAACTTATTTCTTTTTCTCTCAGTGTAGGACCATTTACCTCATTTGAAATTTTCGGAATATTCGAATCATATTACACGAGGATTCCTCCCCCCGAGAAACGTTTTGTCATTCTATAATCGTTCCGGACATTGACTCAGCAAAGCGACGGAAAGAGACAGACAGCGTGGAAACTCAAGGCGAGTGACTGGATGTGCTACGGCCATTGCCCGTACTGGTACGGTTTCATTCCTGTTATCGAATGCTCGTTAGAAATGGGAATGCTGTCTCGTTTCCGAAACTCCCTCATTTTCCATGACAGCCTCGCTGTAGTTAAAAGCGAAATAATGCCAAGGTAGGTGAAACGGTTGGTAGTTGAAATTTACTTGACGTTTCATGCCGGGATGCCACGCAAATTTCATTGAAAATTCACCATGGGGAATGTTGAAAATTTTCGGTACTGAATTTTTCAGACTGATATCACCATTCACTCATTGCTAACAAGGTTCGTTGAATGTTAACAGATGATCGAACATCAATTTACAGAAATAAATTTTTCTCTGGACTTGAAATTTATGCGCTTTTAACGCCAGGATTTTTTTTGTACATAAGAATAAAATCCGAATGAAATAATCGACATGATATGTCGTGATATGTTTATTCGAATGAAAGAAACAGTATTCGGATCAAATCAATGGGTTTCAATCGATAAACGTAGTCGTCTCCAAGCGATGTAAATTAATCCAGGGGATTAGGGATTTTTGGAGAGACAAAAACCTAATGATTTGAGTCAACTTTTCAGACATGAGAAATATCTTAAAAATTAATGTTTGAATGGACTTTGCCGTCTGAATCAGGTGAGATATCTTAATAGTGAAATGTTTAAATCGCTCGTAAATAACTGAATTTCAGACACAGAAAATATCTGAAAATAAATACCTAAAATTTCTCAGACACAAAAAATATCTACCATCATTTTCAGACAGAAACGGTGGTTAAAATTTTCAGACACTATAGTCAGATTTTCAGACACTTTTGAAGATTCAGATGGTTTTTACCTTCTAACTTCTTAAATTCAGATAGCTGTCAGACATCCGGTTTTTGTAGTGCATTGGGAAATTTTTCTCAATGATAGTTCTTCTCCCTGTAAACTTTCAAGGGAAAATACATGTCCCGTCTCCCGTTTCATCAACTGTTCAATGAATATCTCGTATAAAAAATTTTTATCCATCAAGTCCATGGTTTTAGTTAAATAAATAAATTTTCCTCCCAATTCGGTAATCGCAAATGAAAACCTGGAGGAAAAAGTGGAGCAAGCACGAGAAATCTCATGGTTTTTCCCCACAAAGAAAAACGAAGAAGTTTCCTCAATTCTACAACCGCAATAAGAGGAAAGAAAATGTGCAAGAAAAACCTCTAGAACGATATTACGCGCTGTTGATAGAAGATAGAAGCTTCTTTTCTCCCAAGGATTGCCCACCGGAGTGACCTCACGCTGGGCGAATCGTTTAAACTACCCTCGTGACAGATTTATCACTCGGTTAAGCTGGGCAAAGAGAAATCTATATGAAACAAAACGCCAACTGAGGACGTCCTCTGCAGACGAAAAAAAAAGAAAATGGAGAGAAAAATATATAATAAATATATAATATCCAGGCAGCCCTCTGATACCGCGAAAATTGGAGAAAATACGAAAATGAATGCGGCTGAGGTATATACTCACGAGGCAACCGATTTATAATATTTATCGCCGTTAGTCGATAATGGAGCTTTGGGGCTGTTGGAGTCTAACGTTAACTGTAACGTTATAGGTACCCAATAAGCTCGGCGAGACTCAGACCCTAAATCCGTGCAGGTGATGTATAGCTATGCACACACTCGCCGCACCATTATTCCCTTTTGAAAGTGGCCAAGATAAATTCTATTAAAGGGTATACACTGTTTTTTTTTATTGTGAAAAAAGTATCGTACATGAAGAAAAAAGATGCAGAAAAGGTGCTAAAAAAGTCAAGTAATATCGGCGAAATTCCGCTATAATTTTCGTGGAATAGTTGGACTGTTCTTTACAGTTTCTGTTGATTTTTAATAGATAAAATCAATCAAAAAGTCGATTTTAATTGGGAATTTCTGATGACGAAATTCCGTGGAAATTCCGCGGAACTGGTATTTGAAAATTTCTACGAAGGGTACTGGAAATTTCAGCTGAAAATGAATATTTATTTCATAATATTTGATAACTAGGGAGCTAGTTCCTCTGCTCGCTCCGCTCGCCAACCCCCGTTTGACCCGCATATGACGTCCAGAATCCTTATTCTGACCTTTGTAACCCTTAGATTGTGAGCCCCATAACCCTTATTTGGACCCTCACTGTGATCCTTGTGACCCTTATTTAAACACCTAATCTGACCTTTGCTACCCTTGATTTGACGCTTAATCTGACCGATATGACCCATAATCTGACCCTTTTAACCCTTAATCTGCCTTATATGACCCTTAATCTGACTCTTGGAACCCTTAATCTGATTTAACTTAATCTGATTTACCCTTAATCTGATTTGGACTATTATTTATGATCCTCATGACCCTTATGCGGAGCCTCGTGACCCCTATTCTGACTCTCATGACCCTTATTTTAACTCGCGTGCCTTATTCTAACTCTCATGAGCCTTATTCTTACCCTCGTGACCCTTATGCTGACCCTCATGACTGTTAATCTGGCCCTTGTGACTCTTAATCTACCCTCGTGGCCCTTATTCTTATTCTCGTAACCCTTATGCTGACCTTCCTGACTGTTAATCTGGCCCTTGTGACTCTTAATCTGACCCTCGTGACCCTTATTCTAACCCTCATGACCCTTATTCTTACCCTCATGACTGTTGATCTGTCCCTTATGACTCTTAATCTAACTCTCGTGGCCCTTATTCTGACCCTCATGACCATTATTTTGACCCTTAATTTCGAGTACCAAATTTTCATCACCAAAAGTCGATTTGGATTTATATAATATAGAGAGGTATCAAATATTGTTTCAGAATACCACGTGCCAAAAAATTTAATAGAAAAACCTGGCGAATTCTGTAGACAATTCCATTGAATTGCTATTGAATTTTTCATTAGTTTTTATCTTGATTTTCTTGATTTTCGAAAAATGGAATGAAAAAAACTTCGAGTCGAGGAAATTCTGTAAGAAATATCTCAATAGAATACTTTACCTAGGAAAATTGAATTCTATTGCCTTTTTCTATGAAATATCTTTTATTAAGCATTTCATTTTCATAGAAATCGAATAGAATTGTCTAGCGTTTAAATTTTTCACGTGACCTTTCCATTACTTCCGAAACCATGAAAAAATCCATTAACAGATCTTGTCATTCTCTACAATATTCTGAAAGCTTTTCCAAGGTTCCTAAAGCATCTATTAAATTCAATAAAAATAAATTAAAAATGACTTGAGCAGGAAAGTTCTCAAAGACAAAATGGAAAAACCGAGTGACGTAAATAGAAGATTTCTCCAACAGTAAACACTCTCAAAGAGTTCACAAACATGCAAATTACTGAGTGCACTGCGTAAATTTGTAACATCAAAAATGAAATTGCTCTAGGGCAGTGCGAGGATAAGTAACTGACAGCAATATTTTTAAGTGTAAAATAAGCACGAGTGATAGAGGAGAGTTGTATAAAAAGGGAGCCTGCGAGAGAAGGGATTTATTCCCCAGGTAAATCAGTTTCCTCAGGCTATCAACCGACGAGGTTAAATTCTACGGGTGCTGGTGCACTTGATCATAAATTAATATGAGTGAATTTCTGGGTTAAGTTTTTCATGTCAGATGTTGAAGTGAACATACACGTGAATAATTTGTTCAGTCCAATATCGAGGAAGTCAGTTGACACGAGAGACTTTATGTAAAGAGAGTGTGTGAGCCAACAAATTATGTTATTCATAAGTATAAAATATCGTGAGTATCTTGTGAGTCACATTTTTCTCATTTCAACGCCAATATTTAGTCAAAATTAAAAGATGAAATCAATAAAATTAGATTGACAAAGACTAATGCGTTTCAATAATGATTTCATTTCTAACTCTCGATTCTAACTAATCAAGTTTTTATTTTAAAGAAAATTCTATCCATTTCCAAAGAATTCAAACATTATTCTTTCACAGTGAAAGAATTTCTCTGTGTGATCCAATTTCAAATTTGCAGGAGTCGATTTGCAATCCTATAATATAGACATACTAGAGTGCTATGCCTCCTGCTGCATATGACCCCTATGATCTTTATTTTGACCCTTGTAACCCTTAAACTGACCCTTAATATTTTATAATATAGAGAGAAGATGGAAAGATTAATTTGAATGGAATCATTATATAAGTACAATACAGAGTTCTAGAATTTTTATCTTCCACGCGGAGAGATAAATTCAATAAAAATTACCAGAAAAAACCGTAAAAATTACGTTTCGTAACGTAATCCGCGAGCGAAGTAAAAGTCAATAAAAAGTGTGAGTCGGAACTGAAATTGTACGAATCGCCACGTAAATTTTACGATTTGTTCCGTAAAAATTAACCACCCGTCTCATGACTCACCGCTGTGGTGACAACAAATCGTTCCGTAATTTTTCCCCAACAACTGAGAAATTTTACGGAACGGAACGTAGAAATAACTCATCAGCTCCATAAAAATTTTTGAACATTCGAGAATTATTGATTTTGGAGACATAATAAGTCGGGAAGTTTCTGTAAGATTTTACTTCGGAAAAAATTACAATTTCGTACTTTGTTCGGTGATGAACCTGAGAATTCACTGAACGTTTCAAATTTGTCTCTTCCATTCCTATAAAAATTGGCGGAAAACGATTCCCCATTGCGGATTACGTGAATTGTTCCGTAATTTTTACTGAATATTTCTCTCCGTGCAAACGTATTTCCGCCTCAATTCCTTTTGTCATGTACGGTGAAGTTGTAACTACACCGATGAAATGGTCACAAACCGATGTTAACGATATGTGATAAAAACTACGTATAAACCCATATGATATAGGAAGAAATAACGGCTGGAAATTTCAAATTGTTCTGTTATTCTTTCTAGAATACGCCCATCACGCATGAGGTTTTATTTAACGAGAGAGTATTCTCCCCCCTCCGGAATAGTATTCCACAATATACAGTTTACGATATGGTCATCTTTCTCGTAAAACCACTTCACACGGATTCAGACTCGTTCATTCTAAAAAATAAAGCGCATGCGAAATATTTTAGAGCGAGTGCTACGGGTATGCAGATTTTATCCGGAAGATTTTCGCATTGAGGTTCCTTTAATGAAACGTCCAGTGTAACATTTTTTGAAGTCAATCTATTCGGCGTATTGTGTCATTAGATTTTTTATAAATGATGATGATGATCATGATGATGATAGCATACATTAAAGATATTACGATAATACTATATTATATTATATTCTATACTACACTATTTTATAATACATATAGCACTCTATTATATCGTTGCATTGAAATCAAAGGGGCGTAAGTGCCAAAAAACCCATTTTAAAAGTGAAAGGGGCGTATGTTCCGAATTCCTGTTTTTTCGGTTTTTCATGGAATTTCTGACCAAAAATCGGAAAAAAAAAATCTAGGAAAAAGGCGTAATTGCTATATTTCAACGGGAAAGGGGCGTATCTCTACACTTACGCCTGTTTCATTTCATTCAAAAAATGACACTTACGCCCTTTTTACATTATGTGTTGTGCACTTCGGGTGACACATTTCATGTTGAAATAAAACGAAAAGGGCGTAAGTCCCACATACGCCTCTCTCTCATTATATCTTAGGTCTACTCGCGATAATGAGTTTTATATTGTTATATCAACATAAAACGCTTTAACTATTTTCTTCTTCCTTTATGGTCTCATTTTCTTCCGAAGTGTTCAAAGCAGTCACGACTCGAAATTTCATACAGATAATTTCCTGAAATTCGCAGTCATAATTAAAAAAAATGAAATAAATTAATGAATGAAATCGAATAAATTTAGAAGAAAATTTTAGAAAATTTTAGTTTAGTTACTGATATTTCTCATGAAATTGTTTCATTCAAGCAAAAAATCAAAGGGAAATAATTTGAACATTCATGATGAGAGGGAGGGAGGGGAGGTTAATGTAGAATCAAATATTATTTATTATTAGGGCTGTAGTGCATGTGATTCCGTTTATACTTGATGAATCAATAGGAACGAACAGTAACAAATGAAGGGACATATATATTGGAGTTACGCCCCTCTGTGATTATTGCTTCAAAAACAAAGGGACGTATGTGCCTGAGTTACGCCCCTTTGGAATTATTCATTCTCAATATGAGCTAGAAAAGAAACAAAAAGTATAAAAAGAAAGAGGCGTATGTGCTGGAGATACGCCCCTTCAGTACTTGCTAGTCGGACTTACGTCCATTTGCCACTTCAGAAATTTGTCCACAAAAAACCTTTCATAAGTTGAGAAAACTCCATTTCGAAGGAAAAAAAAACATACGCCCCTTTGGTATTAAGCGAAAAAAAATCTCAGAGAAATGGCACTTACGCCCCTTTGATTTTAATGCGACGATATATTGTATATTATACATAGCATATATAACGTGCAAATGTGGTTTGGAGGAATGTCCAGTCCACTGTTAAAAAAATTTCACTGAAGTCTCCAGGCTTTAGTCTTGGAATATGAAACAAGTGACGGTTTCATTGAAATTTCAGGGAATTTTACCATTGAAAATTCATGGTTTTCGTGGAAAATTAATGGAAATTAGGAAAATTTAAGCAAAAATGTCCTTGAATTTTCAATTTGTTGAAATTTCAGAGCAATTTCTTATTGAATTATCATGTTTACATTGAAAATTCATGGAAATTTCGGAATCTTCATGGTTCTTCCACTGAAAAATCAGGAATTTCCTTGAATTTTCAGGGAAACTTGAAATTTCATAGAATTTCTTCCGTTAAATTGAATTCAGTGTCATTTTCTGGAAAATTCAGTTAATTTTTTTTAACAGTGTCTCTGTACACTTTTGACAATTTTTAGGTGGAAATTTTTATCATGTTTTCTAGCCTTATTTCTTTATTTTCGATACTCCCGTGCGTATTCTGCTCCCGAAAAATGTTCTTTTTTGGGAAACAGGACATAGTAGTTTTTCATTTCGACTAATTAACTCTCACAGACAAGAAATGAATCTTTAAATGAAATAATAAGAATGATATAACAGCAATTTTTAATTTAGGGATAAAATATTTCCTGATAAATTTTTCTCTACATAACATTGTTTTATCTTGAAAAAGCACCGCTCGTGTGAATTATCTGCCTCTTGAGCCAAATATTTCGTTGTAGTTAAAAACCAGAGCAATTTTTCATCTTTGAGACTTTCAAATTGGAATCAAACAATTCTTTCTTTAGTATTTTGGTAATTTTTAAATGGCGATTTTGTTGGCCCAAATAAGAGTTGTTTGAGAACTTGTTTATATTTCTCTCGGTTTAGGGTTGTTGCTAAGAACAAGTGACGTGTTATCGTAGGGTCTATAGTTGAAATTCGAAATTTTATGATTTTTCGTCTTCCGAAATCGAATTGAATGTCACTCTACTGAAAATTATTCATCAACTATTTATGGAATTTCAATCGTTTCCTACATTGTTAGAAAAAATGAAATTTCAGGTTTCCCTGAAAATTCAGTAAAATTACAGAATTTTAAGCAACATGAAGACGAGAATTTTTTAATTTATTTGAATTTCCAATCTCATATGAATATTCAGTGTCAAATTACATTGAATTTTCGTATGTAATACCACAAGAGCTTCAAAATTATCAGGGATTTCCCGATAGGTTCATTTGTATGCAGGGAACCTTGAGGGAAATACCTCATTAATTTTGAAATTGAAACTCGAATGGTATTCGGAAGAGAATTTTTCCATCCAAATTGCGGCCAAGAGAATTGCACTGTGAGACAAAATCCATCTGTCAGTTCCAAGTAGAGCCTTACTCGACCAGGAAATCTTTTGTTTTTCATATATATACCAACATGAAAAATTACCAGTTGAATTATCAGAAATTATGAGTTGAATACACCGTTGAATATATAAAATAACAGTCGAATAGTGGAGTTCTATTAGCTGAAATTTGGATGGGAAGAATTCTCAGTGAAATTTGAAATTTCATGACTTTTCCCCCTAAATCACATTCAGGTTCACTGTCCTGAAAATTCAAGAATATATTTATCAGAATTTTCAGGTTTTCCATTCATTTTCAGGGAAAAATGGAACTGAAATTTACAGCTCTCTTTGATTTTTTCACGAAATTCTGAATTCGAAATTCCTTGACGTTTCAATGGTAATTAAATTTGATAAAAATTTCCACAAAGTGTACCGGACATTTCAGACAACAATTTTTAACAGTGTAATAGTGTATGGGACGAAATATGCGCTGGGATACGCCTAAAAGCGGATTAGTGTCTCCAGTTGATGGAAATCTCCCTTTGAATTTCTCCACTATATAACACAATTAGATCCCCGAACTGATCAGCTGTAGAGACTGTAGTTGGAGCCGGCCTTTGATAACATAGCTCGATAATTACACCATCAAATTATAGCGAGATTCTTTGAATCTGCCACGATTAATTAATTTCATTGGTTTCTTTACGGAACACACGGAGAAAGAATACGAGAACTTTAGATAAGTTAAAAGATTAAGAAGTGGGACATTCATTCATCCCTCCTTGTATTCTGAAATAATACCACAGCGGAAGGAAGAGATCGGGGGAATAAGAAAATTGTTCAGCGGATGATTAAAAAAATGCTCTCCAAGAAATTGAAAAGACTGGTAATACTTCCATTAATATTGTCCAGTCATCGTGCTGGAGCAAACCCATAATTATTCCATTTTACTTATGATTAATTATCAAATATCATCAAAATTAAATTCTTGATGCTGCAAAGGTTGAAATGAAACCTTAATTATCGCACGGAGAGAAATATTCAATAAAAATTACGTATCTTTTCCGTAATATCAGAGTGAAATGTAGTTGTAGGAAATTTTACGGAACTGTCACGAAATTTTTCCAGAGTGTTCCGTAATTTTGATCTGAATCGCCTCTGACAAATTACGATACCGTCACTTGAATTTTCTGAGTTGATTCCGTAATCGGTGAGCGAATTGTGAGTTCCGTAATTTTTACTGAATATTTCTCTCCGTGTGGGCGGCGATTATTCTTCCCTTCTAATTGAAATTTCAAGCTTTCTAATGGTTCAAATTTAAGTTTAGAATTTTTTGTGTTATATCGGCCCAGTATGATGCAATTTTTAGATCTCGTCCGTATGTGTGCGTATGTGTGTACGTATGTAACAAGGTTATTCTACAATTGTTCACTACAGAATAAACTAAACTGAATCTTTTTTTTCCAAATGTAGGTACTGTTGAGCCCTATCGATCGCTATTAATTAAAATTTAATTCATCGTGTAGTTTTTCAGTTTTCGAATTCTTTTGAACATCGGTTGTCCCACGATAGCTAAAAAAATAGTCTGAATTGATTGGATGATGGCTTTAAAAATTTGTGTAGATGTCCTTTTGACTGAGTTCGAAGATAAAGGCGATAGCAATAATCGTTATTTTGATTTATTTGAAAATTTGCAAAAATTTTGTATTTTTTGAAGATCAGAATGCCGGGGATATCTTTGAATATCATGCTTCAAATGAATTCAATTATAGTTTAAAATGTTCGTTTTAATGCCGTTAAGTCGAAGTTAAAAGATGATTACGATAGCTATAACGGTTGATTTGATTTGTATGTTGATTGTTGAAAATTTTCAATTTTTCATGAATTTCCCTGAAAGTGAGCTTTCTGATAGTTTCTTCAAAAGTGATGTTTCAAATTCATTCAAGTATGTGTAAATAAAATTTTTCAGTTAACATTTTATTGAAGGGCTGAGGGGAGAGATATCTATGTGGAACGGTATATAAATTCCCTTCCTTAATGTATCAGTTATGTCTGTTAGCAGTTCTATATCGAACTGTAAAAAAGCCAATCAGTTGTATAGAAGAAAGGGATGATGAGAATAATGATGATGATAACATTCAACTAAGTTGAAAATCTGACGAAATTCGTTAGAAAGAAATCTCATTCAATTTAATAAAATAAAATAAACAATGAATTATACATGATAGAAGGAAATGATCCGCAAAACACCATTTCCTTCTATCAATAAGGGATTTGAAGCCTCGGGAAATATTCAAATGTTACAATCCGGTATAAAATTCACAATTGGAGGTGACAGACCCATGGAATCATTATAAGTTGAGTAGTTTAAATAGCAATTTTGAATAATTGATGAATTTCTTAGAAAATTACAGAATATTTCGTTTTGAAACATGAAGAATAGAAACTTGAAGAAGATCAAGGCTCAATTTGAGCCTTCAATATCTCTATTTGAGCCTTTCGAAAGTCTGAATTGCAGATTTTTTAATCTCAAAATAAGGATTTTTTTCTGGGTGATTGATTTCCGCATCAAATTTCAGTCACCACACAATATGACAAAAATAACCAACGCGTAAAATCCAATGGTTACATTTAATTCCGTGCACGTCATTCATTTAATACCATTTTCCGGAAATTATTCGACAAATATGTGCTTTCCGATTTTTAAATACATTAACGTATTTTGTATCAACCGTGTATTCATTATGTACACATTAGACTTCCACTGGGGTATTCTAAAGTAAACATTAATATTGGTTTGAATGAGGAATCGCTAATAAATTGGACTCCACATGCTGAGGTTGGGTAGTGTGTTTGTGATTTTCCATCCAACCCCGGGCTACATTTTGGGCGTAGACTAACCGTATATAGCTCTTGTGTTTGACATAACAACGGATATTCATTTGGTCAATATAGCAAAACACAAACGGAAAAAGAATTAATACTACACTGAGGAAAAATTATCCGAAAAAGTTTGGCAATTTTTACTATCTGGAAGGTAATTGTGAATGGAAGTGTCGCTCAATGAAAAATTCTTACAGTGGCGTAAAGCAGATCCCATGATTTGTTCTGTAAGAACGTCTTCTACGTCTTTACTTAAAAAATTGGAGCCGAGGAAATTCTATAGGAAATGAATCTCAATGGAATAAGTTGCATAGAAAAGGCGAATTCTATTGTCTTTTTCTCTAGAATATTTTATCCTTGACGTAAAAAAGAGAGATAATTTCGTAATTCTAGCATTAATTCTAATCAACTTTGTTCGGCGAAAACCTTAGTAAACGCAATATTTAAAAAGTAAAATTATTCTGTTGTCCTCTGACCTAAATGATTTGAATAATTATGATTCGTTTGTTTATATTTCGTAGAATGGTATTCAATTCTCTTTTGTTTGTTAGATTGTACTCATGAAAACCGCTTTACTTTCTCCACTCGTTCGAGATATTGCACCTGCTTTTTTTTTTAGAAAGGATTGGTACCGTGAAGTTGACTATGTTCCATCCTTCATGCAGCAATCACCCAGTAGAAAAAAGAACATTATGGAATTCGGTTTACGCTCATGCATAAACAGAATCGCACAATCAGATGATGAGATACTTCCATCAGAAATAGTTAAAAATTGAAAATCCCGTAAGCTGACAAAATCGCCAGGCCTTTTCTCCCTGAAATTTTAATTTTTCCCCCAACCGTGGACGTTGCAAAAAAGTACACTTCCCCCTTTGAAAGTCCATCAAGCAACATGGACTCGGCATCGAGACTGTACTCACCCCAAGTGGATGCTGAAAATGGCGCACTGAAACGTTGAAAATACTCATCGTGAAATGCTCGTTGAAATTTCATTCAGGATTACTGACAAAATCCCCCCTGTCCGTCTTTATTTTTCTAGTCGTATGCGATTTATCAGGAAAAACATGGTGGAAACGGGGACTCGAATAAGTAACATTAAAAAGGATGAATGCGCTGAGCCCCAGGTGTTGTAAAATTCTGTCTACGATTTACTGAGGCGAAGAAAAATGACTCTAACTTACATCTACACAACTGCACTGAGAACCAAGTGGTACATTCGTGTAAGAAATCGTTATTTACCTTTTCGACGAGTGATTTTCCTTTAAAAAATCGCGTGACAGTTTTCGCTGAAAGCCCTCAACATCCGGAGATATCAACGCCAAAATTGCAGAAACCATGAATTCGTAGACGAGCTGATGCCTGTACTGCCCAACGGGGTAATACCGGCCACTCGTATTTCTCAGGGCTGGCTGCGAAAAAAAGTTTTCTTTTCTTATTATGCAAATATTTGACAACAACAAGTAATCTCAACAGAAATTTTCCATTTTCTCCCGTGGAAACATCGTTAAAGAAAATCCAAATCATTTCTTACCGAATTCTTACAATATTTCGACCCGAGAATTTAAGATTTTTCAAATTTTCAGTTGCGCTATAATTGAATGGAGCGCGCAATATACGTTCGTTGTACATTTCCACATCTATTGCGACCTTTTCGATAGCAGAAAAATATCTTCATCAGTTATTATTTGCTATTTTATCAGCCTCCGCCTTTGTGGGTAATGCCGCCCACGGTTTCTATAGGACTGCTAGACTCTGCAGCTAGAGGGCGGTAGAGTGACAGCTCGATTGTTTGGGGTAGTCGGTGGCCACTGGAACATCGGGTAAATTCAGGATAATTTATTATTATTCACGTGAAACCTTTCGCAAAATGGAGGCAAAGAATAAAAAAGAAGGATGCACTGAGAAAAAAAATTTTTTTTGCCAAATAGCCATTTTCTTGAGAGAAGTATTTATTTTTTCAATACCATTTTCCTCCAGTCGAGCCATTCCCAGACAATTCTCATTAGGTTTCAATTATGACAATTATGTTGCTCTTGAAGATGATCATGGTAGTTAAAAGCTCGAATGAACTCCCTCAATAATCACAAACATTTAAAAATCACTTGAAATTCTTCCTTGTAAAAAATAAGAAATTTACGAAAAATGAAAAATTATTAGAGAAGTTTATCCATGGTCATGTTCAACAGAGTCATTCTCTAGAGCAACATCATTGTCATAATTGAAACCTAATCAAGCTCGCCTGAGTGATGCGGTTGGAAAAATACGATTTTGGAAAAATAAATGCTTCCCTCCAGTAAATGAATATTTGGCAAAAATTTTTTTCTTCTCAGTGTGAAAATAGGAAAAATTATAACAGTTGGTCTGCATTACTCAAAAAAGTCATCAAAAGAAGGTGGGCGGTATTGGACGCATATCGGGCGGTATTACACTCAAAGTTCGATTCCATCGCTCACTGGCCGATGGCAATTGAATGACATAATTAAATATGTTTAATGTTAATAAAAAAATCAGTCCTCTTCACATCTTCGAGTAAACACCTCGAAGAATCCATTCTAACCATTTATGACTCCTTGTAGAGTTCGTGGCGGAAAAAAATGACTCATTTCCCTTAGGTGGGCGGTACATGCATCAGCTACCCTACATCAATGCACTTTGGACAGTTGATTATCCGATCGACATTATGGTCATCATGAAGTACAGCCGATGATCGAACTAAGAGTCTCCTCAGAGAGTAAAATTCTGAACATGAAAAATTCACGACGATCCTACCGCTAAAAGCAAAACGCCGCGTGAAGTTGTTTTATATCGACATCTGTTTTCATTATGTCAAACATACATATTATCATATCATCATAACTTTCATGCCACCTGGGCCCTCAAAGTTTACATAGCAAAGACGCAATGACATGTTCAATAAATATTAAAGTCAAATTGTTATACATTTTTTAATATTTTTAAAATAATTTTTTTTATTCTTTTTTATATAAAATTTTATTTCGAAATATATAAAAACTGTTTGACAACAAATTTTAAATTCTGATTGTTCAATGAGTCGCGTGAAGTTAGCCACTTAAAAAATACGCGCTTTCAAATTTTCAAATTATTTTTTGTTATAATTACTAATTTTCTCATGTTTATCATTTTCGAAATTGATTAATTCTTCCTTCTTGGATTTTCATTCATTATGTACTTTTATGAATCTTATAAATTTAAATTTCTTCAATTTTCCTTTTTTCGCAAATGGTATAATTTGATTTTCTTGCATTCCATGATGTGAAAATCCTAGAAAATTAAAAATTAGAAACTCACAGAAGTCTCCGCTTAAACCAAGTACATTCGTCCAAGAAATTCTTATTCACCTTTTCAACGAGTAATTTTTCTAAAAAAATCGCTTGACAATTTCCGCTGAAAGCCCTTATTACCGGGATAAATCAATGCCTTGCAAAAACCATGGACTCGTACATCAATGTACGTTGGAGTCGATGGTCTGATCGACATCATGGAGTAGAGTTGAGGACCGGACATTAGCGTCTCTTCACAGGGTCTCCGGTAAAACATGCAACCGAAAGCGATCAATCTCCCTACACGTTGAAGCCGAAGAGACTTGACCCTTTAGAGACACTCAAGTCAGTCAACGAGGCCACCGACGTACACTGTACAAGAAAAAAAAACCAATAGCCCCCTAGTGAGTGAAAATACTCTCAAAATAATGTATCACCCGTAACGTTCACATCCATCTCTCCATTCCACTCAAGAAATTACGGACAATTGAATGTGACCTGGAACATCTTGCCGAGTAACGGTCCCCCACTCAATACAGAATTGCTTTTGTGATTGCAGGAAGCAGTGAAGAGTCGAGAACAGGGCCAGGTGATCCTGGAAAGCTGGGGGTGAAGAAATCAAGGCCGAAAGCTTCGTCACCGAATCGTCAAGGACCTCAACAGTGTCAGGTGAATATCCCGCATGAAATAAAAGATTTCCTGCATTTTTCTATGTCATCATTTTATGTAGGAAATATAATAAAATAGAAAGTTCGTCGACTTTTGAATATGAATTATGTATGAGTATCATATGAATGTATAATTCATATATTCACAGGTTTATGGATATAACAATGCACATGCATCGATTTTCATGCACCAGAAATAACAGATTTGAATCGAATAGAACTTTTTTTAAAATTTTTTCCTATGTTCAACACTATACGTATGAAAAAATTCAATAGAAAAGCGTAGCGAATTCGCTAGAAAATTCTATGGAAATTCTCTAGAAATTCTATGGGGATTCTATTAAAATTCTAGAGAATTCTCGTTAAAATGCTATTTGTTTTTTGCGCAGATTCTACTGTATGTTTGATAAGAAAAGGCAATAGATTTCGATTTTTCTGTTTGAATTTCTTTCTTGAGATTTTTTCTATTAAAACTACTGGGTACGGATTTTCTAAGTTTTTCTGCTATAGTTTGTTTTGTTAAGTATTGCAGCATCCGAATGAAAAAAACTTAGAAAATTGAGGTCCAAGTGTTCTTGTAGAAAAAAATCCAAGAGAATATTCATATAGAAAAATGGAAATCTATTGACTTTTTCCTATTAAATATCTCATAGAATCAGCGCAAAAAAACTGATGGAATTTTAACGAGAATTCCCTAGAATTTTAAGGGAATCTCCATAGAATTTCTAGAGAATTCCAATAGAATTTTCTAGCGAATTTGTCTTTTCGATCTGCTGAACAAATTGGTGAATGAAGTGATTGAGAAATCGGGAGATTAAGATAATTAGTCTACTTATTTGGAGGATCATTCACTCGGATTCAGATGCAGATGCGATTTTAGACACCCAAAAAAACGAGTTTTATTTTAGATTTATGATCGAAAATTGAGACTTGAAAGTGTCCACGTATGAACAAAATCAATAGAAAACCTTAGTGAACGCTCGAGAATTCTATTGGAATTCTTTGGAAATTCTACGGGGATTCTATTAAAATTCCAGAGAATTCTCGTTAAAATTCTATTCGTTTTTTCGCAGATTCTATTGAATATTTGATAGGATAAAGTCAGTAAATTTCGATTTTTCTGTTTGAATTTTTCTTTTGAAATTTTTTCTATTCAAACTACTGGGCACGGATTTTCGAAGTCTTTTCCGCTATATTTTGTTTTGTTTTGCATCGCGGAATTCCAGTGAAAAAAACTTAGAAAATTCATGCCCAAATATTCAGACAGAAACAATTCCAAGAGAATTTTCACATAGAAAAATCAAAATCTATTGGCGTTTTCCTATCAAATATCTCATAGAATCAGCGCAAAAAACAAATAGAATTTTAATGAGAATTCTCTATAACTTTAATAGAATGAATTTTTTCTCTATACCCTAGGTTCAAATTAAGGGTTTATGGGTGGCAATGGGCATGGGATGTCCGTAAGCTTCAGAGAAAAAATCATCATCCGTAGTCTCTGAATTTGTGATCAATACTGACATTTTGGCGCTATGTTTGATGTCACTGAAAGGCATAACAAATTTCAAATTTTTTACGACAGGTTAATTCCTCTATCTATTGTTCCTGTTTAACCGTCAGAACCTTATGACTCTCAATTTTTCTTCCTATCACTCTCATTCGATCCCTTTCATTGCCCCTCGTAAAATGAGGTCCCCGTTGCAACTTGTTCGCAATTCACAAGGTCTTATTTTATCACCCGGTCCGATTTTTCTCCTGGAAGCAATTGCACAGATAGAGGAAATCGAAAACTTGAAATCAGTTGAAATCATTTGAAAAAGTGTGCAATCATTTTAAGGATGTATACACTCTTTTCGCCAAAATTCACGGTTTTTGAATTTTTCTGGTAAATTGTTGATCGGATTGAGGTAAAAAAATATACCGTTTTTGCGTTTTATCATTACTTAATGACGCACGGAATTTCATGATCGTGCAATCATTTTCCTGCATTTTTTCAAAACCTGTCCGGAAATTCACAAAACTTCAGAAAAAATTCAGGGAAATGATTGCACTACAATAAAACTTCGTGAGTCAATCAATAATAATAAAACGCAAAAACGATATATTATTTCGCATCAATCCAATTCATAATTTGCCAGAAAAATGAAAAAAACGTGAATTTTAAATCATGGAATGTGAGACAAAATTCTATAAAATCACTTGAAATCAACAATCGATTTTTTTCTCTGTAAGATTTTGCGGACTTCCTCAATCGAATATCCTCCAAAAATGTCAGTCGAGTTGGTGACTTGATTCAAATAAAGTTCGACTTGAATCAAGTAGATTCCAAATTACGCTGTTAAATTTGTTGTCTCAAATTTTCCGTGCTCTTAGAAATTTTTATCGAATTTAATTACCCCTGAAATTTCAAAGAATTTTGTCATTGAAAATTCAGAATTTCGAGGAAAAATCAAAGAGAACTGGAAATTTCAGTTCCATTTTTCTCTGAAAATGAATAGAAAAACCAGAAATTCCAGTAAATATATTCTGGAAATTTCGGGATAGTAACACTAAATTCGATTTGGGGGAAAAAATTATGAAATTTCAAATAAATTAAGGAATTCTCGTTTTTATGCTGCTTAAAATTCTGGAATTTTCCTGAATTTTCAGTGAAACCTACAATTTCATCTTTTTTTCCCCTAAATCGCACTCAGTGTCACTATCCTGAAAATTAGTAAACTGTCCATGAAATATCATTTTTTTCCAACAGTGTGACACTGTTTTCACAAGACCGCCTTGTTTATCCACAAAAGGAGTCGGAAACTCGGATAGGCTGGATCCCCGTCTTTCTAATCGAATCAAGAATTTTTTTTCGCTGCAACATTTCCATCAGTGACTGAAATTAAACCCAAGCCAATCTCAATTCATTTTAAATTCACGTCGATACGCGAAACGAAATTGACACGTCCAAAACATCAAAGAATTAACCACCCCACCAGCTGAATACGAAAAAAAAAGTCAGTCTTTGATACCAGGGATTGATACATTTCAACAAAAGCCTCCATTCAGAACCATAAAGAGTGAAAAAAACAGCGATGAAAAACCCGTAGAATTCTAAAAAAAAATTGGAGGCTTACACCATCTCTGCAAAATAGTCCCGTCTGTGCTGGCCACTGACGCACGCACGATGCCGGGGAACCAACTGCCGTTAACAGGAATGACCTACTTTCCCACGGTAATTCACATTCACCCACACAAGAATCCACCAGTGCACATTACCGTGTTATTCGCATCGACTTGGCCGAGGCAGAAACACAGTCGCCATTGCTACAATTCTCTTCTAGCCCTTTTATTCATTTTTTTTCAATGCCAGATGAGTGCTTCCGTCCAATGTGTACTATAGGCACACCAAGAGCAATTAACGATTTCGATAAAATAGAATTCCCAACGCTTGGCCTCCGGGGGACCGATCCTTTTTCCCTCTAATATCTTTTTTCCTTGGTTATTTTTGTTGCGGTAAAGCTCGCACTGGATATGCCGCTTTCATTTCACTTTTTTTTTCGTTCACGGTTGAAATGCCGTTGCGATTATGGCTCAACTGCTGGAGGATAGAAAAAAAAATGTGAATAAAATCCAAAGTGGAATTATTAATTGAATAATTATTACTGGACAAACAGTGGGAGGGGGAGGATTTCGCGTATCAATTTCTTCTGAAACATTGCATTTCGAATTTGTGAAATCATTACTTTATACCAGGGATAGCCAAATTGCCAATATTTTATTACGATTAAATATTGTAGCCATTAATTAGATAACATCACTCTTGAAATTTTTTGAGTACTTAAATATCATGAATTCAAATATTCAAATTTTCAACTATTTTATCAATCAATAATTGAGGTAGGAAGTTTGGTGATGATCAAAGTCATGTTCAAAGTCATCTGTGGTTTGAAGTGATTAGCCAATCTGGTCAAATTGCGGTTCAACGAGACTTCTTGCCTACAAAACCCCTGTGACGATTACGATCCAAGAAACTTACTTTTGATTCGACTCATTCAGTATTGCTGATTTGAAGGAAAAAAAAACAAAAATTACCAATTATCTGTCGACGGTCCGTTGTGCCCTAGCGATTTTGTTCTGCGGTCCGTTTTGCCCTACCCTCCCCTACAAAAAAATGCTTTCTATGACCAGAACATGGAGAGAAATTTTCTAGAAAAATTCTGGTATGAGTACTGAAAAAAATCACAATCCACCAGTTGTGAAAAATTATAGTGCCGTTGACGTAAAATTTCTCAGGATTTCTGGTGAAATTTCTTAGGATTTCTGGTAAAATTTCTCAGGATTTCGGTGAAATTTTCACAGAAATACGGGGAAAAATTCACGTTTTCCCAAATACAATTTCCAGTGCCAGCAATTTTTCCCTGGCCGTCACTTTTACCGTGCTAGCACTAGAATTTTTCTAAAAAATGTCTCCATGAAAATTCCATAAATTTGACCGGGAAAAGTCAGAGAATTTTGTTGAAACTTCCAGGTGGTCACCCTGTAATAAAAAAATTACAATCTGTTGATAACGAAGTGCACAGAATTTTCGAACTTTAACAAATGCCGCCCAATCCTGGAGTGAGCAATCATTTTTTTTGTCAAATTCTGATGAATACGTTCCCCGTATCATTCTGTATGTGGGCAATTCACCCAACGCCCCCCAGAATGTGCGCCATATCACTCATAGAGCCTCCGCATATGCTATGTAGTGAGACCAACGTTGAATATTCAGTCCGTGCAACTCTCGAGCGCACACGAGGTGAACACGACACACACCCGATGTCGTATGCCAACGTTGACATTGGCTCCACGTAGCCTCCCGGCAATGGTTAGGCGCTCACTAACCGCTCCGTCGTGCCTTCCCTACCATCAGGGTTCACCGTTGCCATGTATCTGTATTCAGACGTCTTAGTGGTTGTTTATTCCTGCATATCCTTCAGCGTTGATCCCTGAAGCATGCAGTACTCCGACTGTGTAAGAACCATTACCTTCATCACATAATTGAATTATGTCCTGCACGAGTTGTTGACGGGCCATGTCGATGCATCAAGTTTCGAGAGGATTAAGATTCTTCGGGGATCTGAGCGCAGAGTGACCCTTTGAGGAGAGTAATCTGCATTCACTCAGCTGAAGTTTGCTTCTGTTGTTCCTCCATTCTCATCTTATTCCCAGCTATAACGAGTCGGTTAGATAATTGCTGGACTCGGAGGAAAACTGGGGGAGAGTCGAGCAGAGTGGAACGTTTTTGATCAATTCTAATTCTTGATATCGGTGTTTATGAACAGGAACATTCGGATTTTGAGAGCGTAATAAGCGTTCCACTCTGTCCTATTGTTGCATCGTTTTAAAAGATGCTCTAATAAAATGTGGTTTATTGTTGTTTTGAAATGAAAAATACCATATTTAATGGATTTAATTCACTTGGATGTCTAGTACGAGTTTCAAAGAATTTTATAATTGAGAGATCAGTGTTAAAATTTTCGTCTGAATTTTTCGTGCCAAATCCGGAAAATTTTTATCGTGTTTAATTTCCACTGAAATTTCAGGGAATATTGACTTTAAAAAATCAAATATTCAATTAATTTTCGCTTCAAATGATCTGATAATCAATAAAATACTTGATTTTTCAGTTAAATTATTCTGTAAAATTTATAGCATTCTGTTTCTGAATATTCATGTTTACAATTACCGTGGATTCTTTCACCAAATTGTGAACTTCCAACAAGTCTACTGAGAATTTCATCCGAAATTTGTGACCATTTAATTCACCGAATTTCCATTTCATGTACAGATTCTAAAGGGCTGATCATTTGTGATTGCTATCCTCAAGAGTCAATTATATTCGATGGACTGGATTTCCACACAAGCATTGTTGTCCTATACTTTGTCGTTCGCCGAACTTTCTTGTCCTTTAGACCCTTCATCCACAAGTGTGGTGCATCACTTGCCAAGAACAATCGACAAGGCGACGGTAATAGTGTGCCTGTTTGAAGGGTCAAAGGCTGACTACGGTTAATTAATTAACTTAACGAGGTCCTCGATGTGGGGCTACCTCGGCGTTAATACCTGAACAGTGGGAGAGATTAGGAGTGAATAGATGTTGAAACGTCTATGCATAATTCAGGGTGAAAGATGTTATTGACAAAGGGATTGATTGGAATCAGGGCTGGGGACCGGATAATGGATCCATCATGGTCTCATCAAGATTTGATATTGGGGCTTGGACAGAATGGCATTCTGCAACTGTTTTTATTTCGTAAATCAGGTTGGATGCACGGAAAAAAAAATATTCTCGAATCGGGTATATAATATTCCGGATTCCGGAATAAACATATTCCTGATTCCGGAATATTATATTCCGGAATTCGGAATAATATTCCGGAATTCGGTATATTACATTCCGGAATTCGGTATATTACATTCCGGAATCCGCAATAATATTCCGGAATCCGGAATAATATTCTGGAATCCGGTATATTATATTCCGGAATCCGGAATAATATTCTTGAATCCGGTATATTATATTCCGGAATCCGGGATATTTTATTTTCATTTCCGGAGACATTCCCAGAGGTTTGCCGACTGTTCAAAGGGTAAAGGGAGTATCGTGAGATAATTTCCGATAATAAACTTTTGGTTGATCGGAGAATTTGGGGTGTAAACGTTTTTTTCTGCTTCACAATCCGAAAAATTGAGTTTTTCACCCCTTCAATACACTGTTGAAAAATTTTCACTGAATTTTTCGGATTTTAGTCTTGAAATATCAAACAAATGACAGTTTCACTGAAATTTCAAAAAATTTGGTCACTGAAAATTTAGGATTTTCATGGAAAAATTCCTGGAAATTTCAACTGAATTATTCCACACAGAGAAAAAAAGTGAATTAGCTTTAGAAACCAGTTTCTCGATTTTAGAAACTCCTGTTCTTAAGCTTTATATCCTTGGTGGGATCATAAAATTTAACCAATTAGGGGATTTTTTTTAAGAACTCATATTTTCTAAAGCCAATGCTAAATTTTTATTAATTTTAGAAAATTTTCAGATTGAACTAAAAATTACTGCCGAGGTATTTAGAGGGCGTAAGTGCCCAATACATAGGGAGGGGTGCTCAACATACACTGATAGAACGGATTAGTTATTGTTAACGAATGGATTTTGGTTGGCGGTTAGGGTCTATTCGGTCCCACCAAATGTTCATTCGTTAATAGTTAACGAATATATATTTGAGGAGCCTTGTTTGAGTTGACTTTCGCCATTCAAGTGAACCATTCGTTAACTATTAACGAATATTCATTTGGTCATATTCAACTCTACAATTCGTTAATAGTTAACGAATCTCGTTTGGAATAAATGAATCATTCTATCAGTGTAGACATATAATACCTAGACCGCGCATGTGGTGGGGGAAACTGTACAGGTTAAGGCAGAGAGAGATGCTGTCAGTCCCTACTTATCCTTGTCCAGCAGTGCTGAGAGTGGGAGGAGAGATGCTGCAAGGTGGGAGTAAAAATTCAACTGCGTAGGGGAAACCACGGAGAAACGTTTTCTCATCGTGTTATCGTAAATTAATTTTTTTTTTTCGTCATTAGAATTCGTGACAATTGAAAAAATTGTAAAAATATTAGGATGGTGAATTTTTATTGTGTATGTGGTATTGAACGATCAGGTTTTCAACTCTGGCCGTTCAGTTGGAAATCAGAGTTGGGACAACATTGTCCAGTGGGGTCTAGCAGTTTCCCCTGGTTCATAACTATCTTTAGAGGCATTAGCACACCATTTCTCGACCCGCTCTTTCATTTGAGCCCAAAAAAAACATTCATATCTTGTCGGACATTGCTGTTATAAACTCTGGTTTTCAATTCAAAACCAGAGTTGAAAACCAGAGTTTGTAACAGCGATGTCAGATAAGATATGAATGTCTTTTTGGACTCAAATAAAAGAGCGGCTCGAGAAATGGCGTGCTGACGTCTCTAAACATGACAAATGTCTCTAAAAATGATGCCTGTTTTCAATTGAAAAGCAGAGTTGTGACAACATTGTCCAATGGGGTCTAGGAGCGTCCCCTGGTTCAAAACCATCTTTAGAGTCATCAGTACCATTTCTCGAGCTGCTCTTTTATTTGAGCCCAAAAAAACATTCATATCTTGTCTGACATCATTGTTATAAACTCGAAAACCTTTCAATTGAAGGCCCGAGGTGAAGACCCGAGTTTGTAGCTGTGTGTGAAATTCACACGCAGAGAAATGTTCAGTAAAATTACGGAACTCACAGTTCGCTGACCGAGTCCGGAATCGGCTCAGAAAATTTAAGTGATGGTATCGTAATTTTTCACAGGAGATTGAAGTAAAAATTACAGAACGCTCTGGAAAAATTGCGTGATTTTAGGTAAAAATTATGTGACAGTTCCGTAAAATTTCCTACAATCACATTTCCCTCTAGAATTGCGGAAAAGATACGTAATTTTTATGGAATATTTCTCTATTTCGGCCATCTGTCCATGAAATGCTACTTTTTTTTTTGTAACTACACACTTTTCCAATAATTTTTTTTGCAATTTTTTTTCCGCGCACTACCCTACGCAATCGTTCATGTTACATTTCATCTGTGTATTTATATTTCTGGAATGAATCCACTATTCCTCAGTAGCGGAGAACGGTAATCTTTCACATGTATCTCTGTACAAAGTTGCAGTAATGACATTGATTCAGTTCTGCAAGCTGAGACAGGCATGGAGATCTACATCTAACTGAGAATCCTCGGGATGAAATCCCAGCCGAGATGCACGAAAATGGTGAAGTATGTAAGCTCTGATTCATGCTGAATTGAAATCTACTCCTCCTGACGTTTCGGTATCCGGAGCACCTTACGCGCTAAGTTCCGCAAATTAGATTTTCCACTTAGATATAGTGCAGATATAGTGTACGACGGAGATGCAGTAAGTTGGTACGAGTCGAATGCATGTAACATCTTCATCATTCGACTGCAAGCATTGTTATGTGATGTTCCTTGCTTTCTGGTTCATACTCCGAATGCTCGTCATTTGTCCTATCGACGTATTCCAGGAGTTAGCACCTTGTTTTATGACTTCGTACCTTTCTGCTTTCATTAGTAATTCTGATATGCGATGGATATTTGGACATTTTGATTTCGATGGATTAGTATGATATGTGAAGGGAGGATTCGTGTCAATGGATGCGCGGAAAGAATATAAAATACGAATTTACACTGACAGAAAGAATAAATTTTATCCAGAAAATTTTATTTGGACCAACTATCATTTCTTTCCGTCCCGGCGGGCACAAAGTTACATTTCCCTCCCGCTTCGCGGGACGGAACTCTGACTTTGCGTCTACGCCGAGACGGAAAATCGCGTTCTAACCACGGGAAGTAAAATAAAGGACCCTCAGCCGCGTGCTTACCAACCTCGCCTTCGGCTCGGCTGGTAATTGCACTGGCGGCTGAGGATCCTTTATTTTCCCTCCCTAGGTTAGAAATATACTATTGTTAACTTTCCAATAAACATGATTTCATAGTGAATATCAGTTATCGTTTCTTCAGATACAGTCGATTGGGAGAAATCGAACTTATATAAAATTGAAGTTCCTTTTATTCGTCGCAATAATAAGAGTATTTGATTTTTTTCTAACCAATAGTTTGCTAACTCCAGAAATTCGTTGATTTAGTAAAATGTCGTTGTGTTGGAAGAAGTTTATATTCCTTGACTAAAAAAAGTCGCATTAGTTTACAATAACAGAATCACAGGTTACGACACTTCTACACAAACTTGGATGTCACGAATTTCGTTCAATGTGATGTACGGAAAGCTTAATTTAAACATCGGATTCAAGCGAGAAAACAACACTCATTTCATTCCTCAATGTAATCATCTTCTAGGTAATTTTTTATCAATTCATGAAAGTAGAAAATTTCTTGACTGGAGATTATATTAGGTTAAAAATTTGAACTTTTCCATTTTTGTGGTGAATACTGAGGTACTTCTCACCAGTACACGGGTACTTGACGTATGATACTTGCATCAAGTTGTTTTGTAACTTCGAGAAAGTACAAAAATATGTCTTTTCCCCAGAAACCTCTTGGTACTAGGTACAAGTACTTTTTCTACTGATCAAAAGTATTTTTTTAGTTGTACTTGTTCCAAGAAAGAAACATCTCACTATAAATAATTTTTTCAATGACAACGTGAAAAAATTACTGACAATTGGGTAAGTTGACCGGTCAGTTTGCACCATAAGGTATGCGTCAAGTTGAAATGGTCAGAAAACAATGAATTTACGGCTGACTTGATGCACGTAAAAAATTACCGTCATTTTGCATCCCTAGTTGTAACGCTGGGCTAGTAACTGTATTCTATTATCCAACCCTCCTCACTTCGGGCTCCAAGCTTGCTGAATCTCGACAGTGGTGTCTCCCACTTACAATGAGCCGTCTCTTCACTCGTGATATGGGATAATGGTAACTCCCCCATTATTCTTCCTGGTGACTCAAAAAGATAGGATCACTTTGAATTCGGTGAGAGGATAGTTCCGAACTTGGAGGACAGTCTATGAAATTTTAAGAGAGCTGTCACATTATCCTATTTCCTCTGGGTAGCCGTGGAGAACTAGCCAACTCAGTGAAAATCAATGGTTCCATCGATGGCTGGATTTTCATTGGAAAGACTTGTGGAAAACCGCTCCGATCAATTTTTAGCTTGTCAAACTCTGAATGGAGCAGTCCTTAGAAAAATGTCATCTCACCCCGAATTATACCAGTTCGTACATCAAGGAAATTGATTTCGGTCACATCTAGTGGTTGACGAGCGCCTGTCATACGCTATGGAAATATCCGTTTGAGATTTTTCCGATAATGGAGCTCTGAAATCACTCCGTGCCTGAGGTATAGATTTCTAGCATCTATTCTTCTACTTGAAGTTTATTTTTTCCCTGATGGCATTGAGGTAATCGATCATGTTTGGAGTTTTCGAACGTTGGGTGGGATTAATTTTTTGGTTTTAATTACGAAAAATATTTGTTCTCAGAATAATATTTAAAGGGGGGCACGTGTGAAATTTGAGTCTTCGACTGATGGAAATAACTATCGAACGACTTTTTATGTATTACGGGGTACCTAAAAAACTGAGAACAATTCGGTGCTCAACCCGTTTTATTCCATACGTCAATCGAAAACGTCGTTTTTCACAATTATCAGTCGATTGAAACTGTTTTGCTTCCGAATAGAAGCTTTGTAATCGGTCGATTTTTCGATTCTCTAATTTTGCTTGGAAATTACTTAGAATGTCATGAAACGTCGAAATGCGATGTTTTTAGAGCATGTCTGTAAATAAAATCATTATTCATATTCATAATTTGACCAAAAATGGATTTGATGCCTACAAAAATTAAGTTTTCACAAGTTTAAACAATTTTAATTGTTTATTTATAAACGAATATGAAAAAAATTATTCTGTGCAAAATTGAATTTGAAGGGCGCTGAATATTTATGATTTTTTTTCAAATTTTTCTTATGCAATTTGATTGACAAATTTGATGATTGAAAGTGGTAGAATCTATAGAGTGGTCTGTACCAAACTGTGAACGATGCTTGAATATCGTTAAGACGAGAATTTCTCAATGTATTTGAATTTTCAGTGAAAACATGAATATTCAGTATCAAATCACATAGAATTTTCAATTAATTGAAAACTCCAGAATACATTTACCGGAATTTTACTAATTTCCATTAATTTTCAGAGAAAATCCAAGTTGATATTTGTATTTCTCATTGATTTCTCCATGAAATTCTGAATTTTCAGTGACAAAATTGCTTGAAATTTCAATGGAACAAAAATGTGATCAACATTTCCAACAAGTGCACTGGAAATTCCATCCAAAAACATTTAAGAATGTTTAGCCAAAACCCACATTATTCACAATAATTTTGATATTGTTTCATATCGCAGGTTCATATTTGAGCCACACGTTAGTTATCTTAATCCATCCATCGGGGCATCCTAGTGAGAAATTAATTTCTGAAAATCACTTCTTGTAACATTACGCTTAGGGAAGAAACGTGCCCGTGTGAACTTTGATCGAGATGTTGCATGGGTTAGACACTCAAGATATTGAAAAAAAAACCACAAGCCATTTACTTTAGACTATGGAGAATCTATCGCCGGCGAGAACAAGTAGGGGACCGGGCCATATAGGCGTGATATCTTCGATTGATTTTCGAATTCCTCTAAAAAAAATTGACCGCCATTACGAGTCGAGCAACGCGACAACACCGCGCAACAGCTGATCGATGTCGGTAAAGTCGGTGACGATAATTCAGTGCTGGAAGCATATGGACACGTATAACACACACAACCATTCATCTCACTATTGCAACCCCACTACTAGCCAAAGCGTGCGATGTTGCCCGATCAAAATTCGACTGGTACCGCCGCAGTCACAAGTCCTCCATTATTTACGAACATTTTCTTTAATTATTGTTTTTGAGACCGGAAAAGTACACCAGAACACTTCCCATTTTATGAGAAAAATAATTTGTAACATGAATGATGTATTCTGTCAATTTTATTTTTCTTTTCAACTGACTTGTCCACTTGATTGGTTAAACATCGTTAAGAGTGGTTCTAGGCCATAATCAATAATTATGCCAAATCATTAGAATTGCTTATCTTAACATGATTGAAGCATTGCACTGAATTTTCATACTGCAGTATCAGTGGAATCCTCGTTTAACTCCCACCCTGCACAATCAGAAACAAAAAGAGACTGCAATCAGTGCAAGCTATACCTGTATCACATCGAGAGAGCCATGGAATTCGCGACTGCGAGCAAAGTGGACTATCTCCTTCATCTTTCCGATTCCTCCCACGTTCAGGATATTCCGCGGATTATTCTCATCGTTCCTGCCTCTGAACAGGTTACCCGCCAGTGGAAAAAAGAAAATCTCTGAATTTAGCATACAGTGTCCATCGAATCGGAAACTGCTCTCGTTTCATTCTTCAAGAAACACGTGGCCCACGGGCTCTAGTGCATTCAAAGTATATTTTGCTCGTCGGACCACATTCGAGTTGAGTTACTTGGTCTGACTATAAATTGGGTCATTTAAATATTGCGCATGGGCGCGTCGCGCAGCGTATACATTATTTGTCATTTGTCGGATTATCAACAATCCAAATGGTTACCGGGACGCTCCACTGAGATCTAAGAGAAATGGGAAATTCAATGGAAATGTAGAAGATAATTATATTCGGAAGTAGAATTTTGCGAATTAAGATCATTCTGCTGTCATAAACAATGCTTCTCTTCACGCTTTTTTTCAGACTAGGAAAAGACGCGCGTTTCATGCACTGAGAAAAGAAATTATTTTTCGAGGGGCTATTCACAGACGAATTGGGTGACACTCCGATTACAAAATGTAATCGATTACCCAGGATTACGGGACTGATTACACTGATTACCACTGCCTATGTGATTACCGTGATTATCAAGAGCACAGAATGTGATTACATGATTACAAATGATTTCGTCGATTACATTCTGTGAGTACCAAACATCTGTAATCATTGAAATCACAAAAAATGGCCTCTAATTAAATATGAATTGATGGAATAATTGATTATTAGAATCTGCAAAGAAATGAGGAAGGAGGGGCGGGGATTAGAACAGAGGAATGCAGTCTCCATCAGTCCATCTAGAAATTTGGGCATTTGTAAGTGCCATCAGCAAAATAAATTTACTGAATATCTACCATTGATGGAGAATGAAATTTACCAGTAGATAATTCAGAGATAATTCAGTTGTTGGTTCTCTAGAATAAGAAGAAATGTTAACTCTATAGAATCACTCTGTGCAAAACGCATTCGCTATGCAAGGCTCTGAACCATAAACATCTGGGATTCCAAGAAAAATGGATCCAGGGATTTCTGACACATACCATTGGTAGAAATGACGCGCTCGAAAATTCAAAAACAAAATTCACGGTCTCCCTAGGAGCAACTACAAAAGATTACACTGATTACAAATAATTACGGCGATTACAAATGATTACCACTTGATTACAAATATGGCAATCATGTGATTACAATGATTACATTGATTTCACCGGGATTACAATTGATTACATCAGCGAGTGACACCACGATTACGTCTGTGAATAACCCCTCGTTATTTTTGCTAAATATCCATTCACTTGAGAGAAGCATTTGTTTTTTCAAAATCGTATTTATGCAATTCGGTCATTTCCAAGCGAGCCTGGTTAGGTTTGAATTATGACAATCATGTGGCTCTAGGGGATATAACCTCAAAATAAAGAGTGAGGTACTGTGAAGCCAAAAAGGGAAAGACTTTAGGGAACTTTGAAGGTATTGCCTTGACATCATTAATGGCAAATAAAAACAGTCATTGTTAATATTTCGCTTAATTTATGATCGTTCTCATTTTGCAATTTTAATATTCACGAGACCGAGACAAGACCGAGCCGAGATGATAATCTCCAATGCCAAGGATAATTTTTCTTTGGCTTTTCCTGGAAATGAGGAAGACAATTTTCTAGAAAAATACAACTTCTATGAAAAACTTGGATAAATACAGAAACCAATGAAAATAAGCCAAGTCAGGGCTCAATAAAAAATCAGTAAAGATAGAACCAACGTCTTTAGCGCACGTCAGAACATGGAAGATAAGATTGATATTAGGCAGTGATTGCAAAAATTCCGCGCCAAGGACGTTAGTTTTATCTTTACTGATTTTTTATTGCGCCCTGACTTGGCTTATTTTCATTAGTTTCTGTATTTTTCCAAGTTTTTTATAGAAGTTGTATTTTTCCAGAAAATTGTCTTCATTGCCTCATTTCCAGGAAAAGCCAAAGAAAAATTTTCCTTGGCACAGTGTTTTTTACAAAAATAATTATTTTTGTTTTTTAGGAAGATTTCATTTATTTTTGCAAAGCGAGGAAGCAATCAATTTTATATTGGTCTACAAACCGAAAATACATATAATTCATGAACTTAATTAATAATATTAATTATTTGAAAACAGGGTAAAATATTCTCGCAAAGAGCAAAATACCCTTGCATGTCACCTCATTTTTCATGTTTATTTTGCGTTTACAATAAGTAAATGAATCGGATAACAAAATGAGTGGAGTACAAGGAGAAGATAGAAAGAATAACATACTCTTTCTCTCTCCCTTCTTCACGCGCGACGCTGGTTCACACTGCTACCAACTTCGAACCCCAAAACTCACACACAGGGCTCGGAGATAACGTGAAATGCGAAAATGAAGATAGGAACTCATTGCTATGTGCGTAACTTTCTTAATATTGACTTGAACAAAAAAGTGGGCACATTAATGAAAAGCTTGTGAGCGATTTATATGATGCAACTAAGGGTATTTTCCATGTAGCTTGTCTCGTTTTTATTTATTGAATAGGCATGATCCGGAGGTAGTGGAAGGGGGAGTTACTTCGTGTATAGGTGTTGGACAGTCGGAGTCAAAAATTTTCCTTGGCCGATACGCTGCCGCGTATCTCGATCTGAGACTGAGATGATGCACTCTAAAGTCTCGCCTTGGCTCGTCTCGTGCACAACCCTAATATTCGGAATATCATGAGTTTTCCCGGTTTCCCAGACCAAAATAATTTCATTCCCTGACTGCAGAAAATGTTCGTAAGGGTCCAATGAAAGGGTGGAACAAAACGTGAGCAATACACTGAGAATTTTTTTTAGAAAAATTCATATGCTAGCACTAGAAACATTATCATTTTAGCACCGAAAATAGTACAGAAGAGGGACAGTAGGAGAGTGGAATTCCGGGAACCCCTATGCCCCCACTACGCGCGCCCATAGAGAGGAGAAAAATAGGGATCAGCGGGTTTTAACTAAGATACCTCGCTTGTTGCGTCCGAATTCAATGAAATTTTCATTTTTACTGAATGAATATCGATAACTAATCAATTTATATGGGTTCAATGTTTTGATTTTGTATCGCCCCCGTTTCCTTTTCTCATTAAACATAACCCCGCGCGATAGATTGGCAGCTGATGTTGGGGAATTGTTTCCGGACTCGAGAATAATCACAGACGAAAAATTACGATTTTTCGATGGGAAAAGTGGAAAAAAATCGATGTATATTTCTATTACTTGAAAAAAGTGGCGTGACCCCCGCTTAAGGTCGTGAGAGACCCTCATGATCACTTCGTTTGTCTCTCTCGCTTGACCCTTAACACCGTTTGATCCTTATAACTACTCTCTTCCCGTTGAAAAATGACCGGGGTCATAGGTATTTTATAAGAAGCCCGAGGAACATAAACATTCGGGAGGCGATAAAAGTGCCGAGAGTGGGGGTAGACCTCGAGCGCTCGGAGCGTGAGGTATCTTATAGGGAAGTATCTTATACGAAGCCTCTACTGTATTTATGTTCCATTGAAAATTCAATCAAGTTGTGAAATTTTCGTCTCACTGCCAATGAAAACTCATGAATTTCCTTGAATTTTACCTAAAACTTGCAATTTCGTAATTATTTTTCCCTCAAATCGGATTCAGTGGCATTCTCATGAGAATTACTACCATGTTTCTCCATGTGATGAAACATAAAAGTAAACTTCATGCAGCCCTACCCTTACGGTAAATTCAAAGATTATTGAAAAGTGCAAAAAAATTGCAGAAAACTCGATTAGATTCGAAATTCCAATTTTTTTCTCAATTTAATCGTTTTATTTCGTTTTGGTTTTTAAAAGAAGAAATGTTTAAAAATCAGAACTTAGCCCAGTGTCTCATGTGAAAATCAACATTTCCATTGTAATCAAAGATTAAAATCGTAATTTTTTTTTCATTAAATGTGAAAAAATCAAGAATTTTTTGGACACCTCATAAAAAATAATCCACCGTTTTGCAAACTAGTTTTATTATTTACTTATAAGCGGGAAATGTTTGAAAAAATATCAATTTTCTACAAAATATAATTTAGATAATACTGACTGGGTATGAATTTTTTCAAATTTTTTCCATGCAATTTAGTTGAAAAATTTAAAAACTGAAAATATCCAAAAGTACCGCGTAACCCAGCCGAAGGGTAGAGCTACTTTTAATTCGTATTTATGTTATGCGATAAAGTTTCACAAGATTTTCAACAACTGTCTGTCACGCTCACGTGATTCGAATAATTTGATATGTTTGGAAGATGATTCAATGCTGACGTATTAAACTTATTTCATTGTAATTCTGTTTGTAGGTGTGCGGTAAAGTGTTCAACAATGCCTCAGCACTGACAAAGCACAAGCTGACGCACAGTGACGAGCGGAAGTACATTTGCACGATATGCAGCAAGGCGTTTAAGCGGCAGGACCACTTGTGAGTTCATCTTGAGCTTCACTCCCTGTAATTACGGACTGTTCTCTCTAAACCCCATACAACTCGTATTCTCCAGCGAAATTTCTATATCCCTCACCCTTTCCCCATCCTTCAATCTTCCAGGTATCTAGTCTATTTCCAATCTGAAGATCGGGGTCTAGAATTGTTCCAGAAATTATACCTCCTCTATTACAAAGGAAAATAGATTCCACTATATCTAGAGTCGCGTAATGGTTTTGAGGCATGTCGAGGGAGTATCAGTATTCCCGTTGCTCAAGGTAATAATTTAATGAGCTTTTAATACCGAGTGTCATGAGGATTAATTGAACATATTGAATGAATGAATAAAACGATAGTCGATGGACAAAATCATTGAGAACATAGATCGGCATCAATCATTACTTTTATTAATATTATGAGACAGTGGACCTTATAGTAATTTCGATTTATTTATCGTAATTGAAATTTGAAAATTAGTATAATAATTGGTAATTTAATTTCTCAATTAGTGGTTGATAAAATAATTCGAAATTTGATATTTAAATTGGTGGTTATTTTTTTTATCAAAAAATTGGTGAGTAATATTAACAATTGACTTATTCCAAATTTAACTGTTATTCAAAATTTCAATTATGCAGATGTCTGATTGAGAATATCCAAGTGAACGTCGCGATTTTGAAAAATGAACTTTTTTCATAGAATTTCGTGGGAAATATTTGATTTGATTTGAAAAAACTAAAATTGTGAAAGATATTAAATTTCCTTCTACAGCTTGTCGAAAGACATTTTCATTTATTATGTTTTTTGAGGTTGTGTTAATCATTTGCAGCAAATCCAATTTTTTCATTTTCAAGGTAAATTCTGTAATTTTTTTGGCTGATAGCAGAACATATGAAACCAACTTCTTTGATGTTAAAAAAAATTAATTGTAATAGTCTCGCCCGAAATAAATGAACAAATTTTTCCTTATACACGGGCTCTTATGGGATTTATGTTGAAATTACAATTCACCTACTATAAGACTAAAAAAATATAAATAAAAATAGAAGGTAATGTGCAAAACTACACTGAATCGAATGACCAGAAAAAAATTAGGGGTACTCGCGCAAAAGGAGGAAATATTTGAAAGATTCTATACCATATGAGCACATGTTAGCGCATGCATTTGGTGCATTTTGTTCACTCCATTTCTAAATAATAAACGTGGGTTGGTGGATTGAAATTTGTATCAAGATAAAGGGAATAACTTCATCTCTTAGTTGAAAAAAAATCAATTTTTTTAACACTTGCGATTTTGGATAAACATCCTTAAGTGGTTTCATAGCGTACAGACGGCGCTTCAAAACGTCGTTTATTGCGGCAAATTTTTTCAATTCAAATAGATGTTCTAATCAATTTAATCTAGGGACCGGGAATTAATTTGTACATCTAATAGTTTTTGGTAGAGCTAATTTTTTCTCTGAGTATAGATAGTAGATCGTTGGAGAATGTTTAAGACCTGTTCAAAAGAGTGAAATCATGAATTCAAATACTGAAATCAGTGTGGAATCATTTTATTAAATCTCAATTAGAAGAAAAGACCAAAATACTTGGAATTGTTGAAGAATAAGACACGCTTGACTTTTTGCTATAAAATTCCATTGAAAAATTTCACAACTGAGTTATTATACATGAGGTCATTCATCCTAGAAAGGATGTTCGTGTATTATCCCCAGAAGATGAAAAAAAGTTGAGAAATTTTCCATAAAATGCAGGTTCTATTATCGAATGTCGACTTTCTCATCGTTTTTTATAAAAGCTTTTTTTATTATCAAGGGACCCAGTCGCCTCCTAACATCACGCAGAGCTCGCGACGCTATTATCAAGGGACGCAATCGCATCCCAACGTCAAGTAGAGCCCGCGACGCTATAATATACACGATCCAACTTTCCCCCTCCGCAATCCATAAAACTTTATTACTTTTCAGTACGAAAACGGTTGAACGGAATACCTTCCCGGAGGCTTGACATAATATATTCGAATATTTTTTTGGCGAAACACACTGAGAGAAATTTCAATGGTAATTTCAACTACAAGGGAATTGTCAAAAAAATAATAGTTACGGTAACAATAAACATTGTAGATTCAACTACTACTACTACTTTAATATATGATTGTTATATTAAAGTGAAAATTACATCATAATGTTGATAACATTATTTGACATAGTAAATCAAATGATGAAGCCCAGTTTAATCTACAAAGTTTATTGTTACTGTAAATATAATTTCTTTGACAATTCTCTTGTAGTTAAAATTACCATTGAAATTTTTCTCAGTACACAGGTTTTTCGATTTACTCTGTCTCATAATGTCATTGTCGTAAATTTTTCTGTCACAACATCTTGTTACAAATTTCCCAGTTTTACCGGTTTTTCGTTGCAAAATTCAACTTGCCAACGCGACCAACGCGGCCATCGCCCGAAGGTCCTCGAGTGCATTTTTCAGTTGACAATTCTGTGAAATATTCAGTTTGAAAACTAGTTGCAATTTTCAGATGAATGTTACGCGGAAAATTGTGATTGAAAAATTGGTGTAGAATTTTGGCCCGTCCACAGCTCGAACGTTCCAATCGAAAATGAATGTTGTCTGAAATCATTACAAGTCTTCATAGAGTAAGAAAGTAGTCCGCAGCAGGGCCGAAAGACAATTTAGAATTGGAAAGGTTTTCGAAAAAATCGGTGGAAGGGCAGGAAAGGTTTGGAAAATCGTTCGGAGGTTAAGGCACTTCCTCAGTACAGTAGACTCTCGTTATAGTCGCACTCACGGGGCTGTAGGGGCAGCCGATTCTGAGAATGGGACTGTATTTCTCTTCCCCCACCAGACGCTCACGGTAAGCCTAAAGTCCGGGAATCGGGAGCGATGAGAAAATAAATTTTACTCCAATTATTTTTCTCTTCAATTTGCATTGAACATTTTTATTAAATATAAAAATTATTTTCATTAAACACTTTTATTAAATTAACAAAATGAATTGCGTTGAACACTTTTAGTAAATTAATGAAATGAATAGAAATATTAATAACATCGCATTGTTCAATACACTCCAAAATTTATTCACTTCATTCAAATAAAAAGCAGGATTATGCACCACTGCAAAGACCCTCTCTTCGTGACAGTTAAGAGTGAACTGAATTTCTCTCTCGCAAATTCATTTTTCCTAAATTTTATTTCCCGAATTTCTTAGAAATGCAAAACAAAGCCCATTCCGAGAAAACACAGGGGCATTTAAATCCACACCTCGGTGGTGGTACGGAGTGGGGGAAGCGCTCGAGCTCGAAAAAATCGATATGAGGGGAAATGTGACTATAACGAGAGTCTACTGTATATCTTTGGGGTATAGAGTGGGGGTAAACCTCAAAGGTTCCAAAACTCCATCGTTCGAAAAAAAAATGAAAATTTTGAAGATTCAAGAGTGAATGGAAATTTTGCTGATCGGATTCCTTTTTACTTATGACTTATAATTATTCAGTCGACGATTTTTTTATCCTCAAATTTTTTTGTTAATGATTTTATTAATAAATTGAAACTATCGTCAGAGATCCGGCAACAATGCATTTTCGTTAGTCGAAGTTGGAGTTATTGTTCTTTGATATGAACCTATACTACACTATAGTAGCTGTGCTTCCATTTACTATAGGACCGTCGACCTAACCCTGTACATTCTAATCTTCTCTCGCCGTTGTCATGTCACACCGCTGTTTTCCCCTAGTCCTATTTACTAAAGATGAACGAAACGTGAAGTTGTTTTATATCGAAATATCTCGAAACTGCCTGACCGCTAATCCTTAAATTTGATTGGTCAATATGTGACACGAAGTTATTCACAAAAAAAACACGCGGCATTTTCAAATTCTTCAGTGACATAATTTCAAATTCTTCAGAAGTAAATTTTTTTTTCACGTCATATATATATAATATATATATATATTTCACATGTATATATATTATCGGTGAAATTAATCAATTCTGTCCTTTTATGGAGACCGATTATTTTAAAAAATTGAAGATGAGTAATTGAAAATGAAAAATTCTTTATAGATTCTTTTACTCTACTTCGCTATTCACTTCAATCATTAGTCGAATTTTCTTTGATTCATTATCAATATTTATAAGGTATTCATGAGAAAATGAAATTCAATGAATTCCATTTCTTCATTTCAACAAATGAATAGAACAGCGCGCGCGAAAGCGCGCGCATAGCACTTGTTTAACGAAAATTCATGATCCTGCGATATATTTTCAATGATTTCTCAAAATCTATGCAGTAATAAATTATGAGATTGCAGAGATATATTCTTGGAATGTGTTCGATGGTGTAAATCGGGTATTTGCATTGCTTGTACATTGTCGATGCTCACACTGAACATTTGAAAAGTGACTCTCATAAGACGCTGTACAAATGATATTTTTAATCATTTTCTTTACAAAAAACTGAGCGGTCAATTGTGTTCGGACTCCTTGCGACATATTTCTGGCTATTTCAAGAATTTTTTTCTCAAAAATTGACATGTTCTGTACGTTGTCGACTGTTCCCATATAACTGACTGAGGAAGTACTTTAAACTATTATATAACGACATATTCAACTCGGACAACTGAAAAAAATAGGACACAACCCGAATAATTCAGTCGAATCAGGACTTTTCAGATCAAAATAACTCGGGCCTGTGTAACAGCGAACTCTCTGCTATAGAGGCTCTGAAATTTCCCGATGTTCGCCAGTAATTCTTCCTATTGACTCCCCCATATTTCAGTGTCGTTCATATATTCCGCATTACGCATTCATATATTCGATACGTAGCGAATTTCCATTAATAAATGTCTCCTCGTGTCCATAGTAAAACGAAAATATATATTCTTCAAATTAATTTCACCAACTGATTAGTAAATACCGCCGTAATAATGTCACTTCACTTCCCTGAATAACATATTTCCCGAAGAATTCATGCTGCAACCGCTGACAAAGTTTGACTCAGACCAAAAAACGAAGCAGACGCAAGAATACCGAAAGGAAACAGCAGGTGGCGAATTCACGGAAGCGCTCTTGGACATAGGATTCCATTTTCTTGGACAAATAGGAAAAGGCGTAGAGGAGAATCGATAACATTGCACAGAAGAAGTCCGTGGGTGTCGTTGGCTCTTTCGACCTATGGCTCGTCTGTTCGCTCAACCGGATGAGTTGTATTTTTCTTTAGACATGGATCTCTAAATCCCGTCGTGCTGGCCTGCCTCTTTTCATTCAACGACGCCCAATCGGACTACTTCAACCCCCGCCCACCGTCCTGCGGATTTCCAAGTTCATCTCGCTTGGACAGCATTTCCGATCCTCTTTCTCTTGCTGTTTTTATCCATTCTGTTGGAGCCATCTAGGCTGTCTCATTCTGTGAATGTTGAAGTAGAATCAGTTGAAACTATAATACTTTTTTCAAATTCATGTTTTCCTCACGGCTATCAATTTTGAATTATGTCATTAATTCGAAATCAAACTTCAAAAAATTTTTAGAACTTTGCGAGAATTTTAAAATTCCCTGGAGAATTCAGGAGATTCCAGAATTCCTGTTTCGGGGAATCCAAAAATATTCACAAAGATCCTCAGATTTTCTGAAAGAATTTGGGAAATTTCTCGGATTTTATGGAAAATTCTAGAGAATTCGCAGGTTCTTTAGTTCTAAAAAAAATGTGTTGATTTAATTAGATCGCGACATGATTCAAGTCAAGCTCTACTTGAATCAGCTTAACTCAACTTGACATTTTTTGGAAACACTCCGTTCAAGTTGAGACTCATTCAATCCTATTTAGATCAAGTAGAGGCTCCGGATCGAATCAAAAACGAATTGTTTGTGTAGATTTTTCCCCGAGTCGAATAATTGGACCTGACAAATTCTACTTAGGTCTTTCCGTTCAGAACTGGATAGGTCTTGGGGAGCCTCTTCCCAAATGCTTCCGAGACCTTTCTACCTCTGTTTATGTCCCATTTCAGAACTTGTTAGGTGTAAGCAGGACTTGCATTCAGACTTTCCAAATCCTTGCCGGTCCCCGTAATTCTATGGGCCTATATTAAATCTGCGTTCATATCCCTGTTTACTCATGCGTTATTGAAATAAAAAATGCAATTATTGTTTTTGTTTAATCTCGAAAATCGACATTTCACGGGAGGGTGGAGGGGGGATGCATGTATGCGGAGGCTTGACATTTTTACCCAACAAGCGGAGAAGGTTGCAGAATCTATTCTAGCCACTCGTGCCCCTCCGCTTGCATGCATTGTGCAAATAAAAAATGAGAGTATTAACAAATCTGACCCTTGTTCCAGGTAAAAACCGAAAATCTGACCCTGTGGCCCCCGGTGAAAATTGTTTTTTTCAGTTTTCACTTTTTCCACATACTTTTGAGAGTTCTGAATAGCCCGTCGCTTAAATAGTTGGAATCAGCGTTCACCCGCCTAAAAAAATCGATTTTGGCCAAAAATCCAAGATCTGACACTTTGAACCTTGGGACCCTTGTGACCCTTGTGACCCTTGGACCGACTTTCCCCCTGGAAAAATCCAAGATCCGACACTTTGGCCTCCGGTGAACATTTTTTTTTTTCATTTTTCACTTTTTCCACATACTTTTGATAGTTCTGAATAGCCCGTCGCTTAAATAG
>NW_021680427.1:1733689-1774383 GCF_001412515.2 Diachasma alloeum
TCTGAATAGCCCGGCGCTTAAATAGTTGGAATCAACGTTCACCCGGCTAAAAAATTCGATTTTGGCCAGAAATCCAAGATCTGACACTTTGACCCTTGTGACCGTTGTGACCCTTGTCACCCTTGGACCGACTTTCCCCCTGGAAAAATTCAAGATCCGACACTTTGGCCTCAGGTGAAAAAAATTTTTTTTCATTTTTCACTTTTTCCACATATTTTTGAGAGTTCTGAATAGCCCGTCGCTCAAATAGTTGGAATCAGCGCTCACCCGGCGAAAAAATTCACTCTTGGCGAAAGTCGACTTTCCCCCTGGCAAAACCGAAAATCTAACCCTTTGGCTCCGGGTGAAAAACAATTTTTTTTAGTTTTCACATTTCCCACATACTTTTGAGAGTTCTAAATAGCCCGTCGCTTAAATAGTTGGAATCAACACTCGCCCGACTAAAAAATTCGATTTTGGCGAAAGTCGACTTTCCCTCTGGAAAAACAGAAAATCTGACTCTTTGGCTAGAGGTGAAAAACAAAATTTTATTTCGACTTTTGTCGCACCATCGGGGGTTTCATTAGCATCAGAATTGTTAGAAAATACAGAATCAACTTTCACTTGGCGAAAAAATTCAATTTTGGCGAAAATCGACTTTCACCCTTGACCCACGTGAAAATGAAAAATTTTTTTTCCCCTTTTCTGTCACCTCCGAGGGTTTCATTGGCATCAGGGGGTCAATAAATACAGAATCAACGTTCACTATTTTTTATTTAAACACCGCCTGCAAACGGGGAGATGAGGGTGGCTAAAATATATTCTGCAACCCTGTCTCCTCGTTGGCTACAAATTTCAACCCTCCGCATACATGCCTTCCCCTTCACCCGCTCGTAAAATCACGCGTTCTCGGTAGCATCGAGGAGGACTTCTTAGGACCGAAAAGAACTGAGGATTCGAAAGGTCTCTGGAAACGTTGCAGAACTGATTAGGACTTACCAGGTCCATCTAGGTCTGGAGAGATCTTGAAAGACCTGTGTACGTCCAATCAGAACCAAATCCTCGACTCGGGCCCTTCCTTGAAAACCACCGAATTTTCTAAAACACTAAAATTTTTCTTATGAAGGAATTTACCAGTACAACTCCAAGGGAGAAAGGCACTATGTTCCTAACCACAATCCCTGAAAAAACATTTTCCGTACTGACCTTCACTTTTCCTCATGCGGGAATTGCTATTGGCCCTTCCCCAAACTCGTAAAAGTGAAAATCACTACGGAAAAATATCGTTCACGACTAGTGCCACTCGCCCTGAAATATATTATTCGATTCGCGTTCACTGTAGTACACTGTTAGAAAGAAATGACATTCCATGGACAGTTGACTACTAATTTTCAGGATAGTGACACTAAATGCGATTTAGGGAAAAGAATCATGAAATTTCAGGTTTCACTGAAAATGCAGTAAAATACTAGAATGTTAAGCAGCATAAAGACGAGAATTCCTTAATTTATTTGAAGTTCCCATCTAATATGAATCTTCAGTGCCAAATTGAATTGAATTTTCAGTAAAATCTAAAATTTCATAATTTTTCCCCCCTAAGTTGCATGTAGTGTCACTGTCCTGAAAATCCCAGAATATATTTACCCGAATTTTCTGGTTTTCTGTTTCTTCTCAGGGAAAAATGGAACTGATACGTACAGTTCTCTTTGATGTTTCCACCAAATTCTAAATTTTCAATGACGAAACTCCTTGAAATATCAGTGGTAATTAAATTCGATGGAAATTTCCAAAAAGTGTACCGGAAATTTCAGATAAAAATTTTCAGCAGTGTATCACCAAATTTTCACTAAACTCCTCTTTCCCTGTAGGAAATCCCTCATTTTCTCTCCCAAATCACAGAAAAATGTCTTCCTTCTGTAGCCGATATCCCCCCCCCCCTCCTCAAAATTCACTCATCGAAAACAACCTCAAAGCCATAAACGTCTTTTTCCATCCCTTTGGCGTGAAAGAGAATCACGAGTTCTCGGCTGCGAAAGAGCGTTGAATCCAGTTTTGGTAGCTTCAGTGTTCGTGCACTCGACTGGTTATCATCCCCCTTCAATCTCCTCTGACTTTCTTTCAACTACCAAGAGAAGACTTACATCCCTTCTTATTCGACTGCCGTCGATACCCTCGTCCATAATTACCGACAACGACAGTCGTCTGCCTCCTCAAAGCAGGAAACATATTTCTGTTTCACTTTATTTCAGTTTCTCCTCCACTCTCCAGTGTCTCTGATATTTTCCCTCCTTAAAAATCCTTCTCTCGGTTCATTCCTTTCATTTCAAGTTGCTCGGTTGGACTGGGAAAAGTGACGATAGAGAGAGCCAGCACTTCTTGCGCTCCAATGAACCATTCTCCCTTTATCGTAATGCTGAAAGAAGTTCATGTGCTCTTTTGTTATATTCTAACGTTAGCCATGTTAAAAAGTTGAGTAAATTACCTTTCACAAATTAAAGCCGTTTCCATGAAAAAAGGAGGGCGGGAGGGGGATCAGTTGATGGAGGAGTGGAAATTGGAGGGAGGTTTTTCAACTTTATGGAGAGTCAGTAAAGTTTAAGGGGATCCCTTCTCATTCCCTATCGGTTGGCTATAAAACTCGTCCGAATCTCTTCCACTTTCTCGCATACCACCCCTACAATTCCCCTTTCCTTCCCTTCACCCCCTCTTCCCATTCACCCTCACTATTTTGGCCCTTTCTTCCGGGCTTTTTATCCATACGAAACCAACAGTTGAAATTTATTGGCAACGATATCATTCCTTAAACAGAGAGGTCAAAGCTGTATGTGGGTAGACATTCTGAGACTGAGTTTTCGTTCCTTTGATTTCATTGTTCACTCGTACTTTTCCGAATCTCTCGGCAAGCCGAATAACTGGGGATCAGGGACTATGGTCCGCTTTCATGAAAGGGATTTCTACCGAATTCTGCTCTGACCAATTCCGATTCTCGTTAAATTATGAAGCCAATTATTAGACGGTCTGAAAGCCCCTGGAGCTGTGGACTTATATCTACTCTGCCATTATTGGTTTCATCGGAGCTCTCGTTGTAATGATTATTCATTATCTCTGGGGGGTTGGAATTTTGGATTATTATGCGAAATTCAGGGTTATGTTCGGGGTATCAGTATCATTATAGTTTAGTAATTTCTGCATTCAGGGAGAGGGATTGTCAACTCGATTGGTCATCAGATGATTACTCACGCACGAAAAAATTTAATAGAAATACCTATCGAATTCGTTAGAAAATTCTATTGAATTTCTATTAAACTTTCTATTAGTTTTTGGCCGATTCTATTGACGTGTTCAGTAGAAAACATTCAATAGAAAAAGTCCACAGAATTCGATTTTTCTATACAACTTATTCTTTTCATATATTTTCTATACAATTTGCTCGACTCAAATTTTCAAATTTTTTTTCATTCTATTTTTCTTTTCCTCTCATCAAGAAAATCAAACGAAAATGAAACGAATTCGATAGGTTTTTCTATTAAATTTTTTCGTCCGTGCTTGATTGCGATTATGGTTTTCAATGCAGTCAACTGATTAACGGTGTTCAGGAGAGACGTAGGATATTCAAAAAATGCAGCCAATTGCATGAATTTTTTTTTCACATATTGTTGAATCCATTTAGGCACCCCTGCAAAATTTCAGAAACCGGAGGTTCAGGACAACAACAAAAATGAATTCTAAAGTTGCTACGTATACATGAGGCTAAAGAGAGCATCGATACCTCGTCAATTTTCTCTATATTATCAAGCAGTTGGCAATGTGGAAAAAATACTGAAATTATCGACGACCCATTTAACCTCATATAAAGGCAGCTACTTTAAAATTCATTTTCTTTGTTGTCCTAAACCTGGGGTTTCTGAAATTTCGCAAGGGGGGCTAAATCGAGAGGCTATTCACAGGCAAATTGGGTGACACCTCGATTAGCAAATGTAATCGATTACCCAGGATTACGGGACTGATTACACTGATTACCATTGTCTATGTGATAACCGTGATTACCAAGAGCATAGAATGTGATTACATGATTACAAATGATTTCGTCGATTACATTCTGTGATTACCAAACATCTGTAATCGTTGAAATCATAAAAAATGGCCTCTTATGAAATATGAATTGATGGAATAAGTAATTATTAGAATCTGCAAAGAAATGAGGAAGGAGGGGCGGGGATTAGAACAGAGGAATGCAGTCTCCATCACTCCATCTAAAAATTCGGGCATTTATAAGTGATATCATCACAATAAATTTACTGAATATCTACCATTGATGGAGAATGAAACTTACCAGCAGATAATTTAGAGATAATTCAGGCGTTGGTTCTCCAGAATAAGAAGAAATTTTAACTCTGTTGAATCAATTTTCTACTGACAAGTGGTCTGTACAGAACGCATTGGCTATGTAAGGTCCTGAACCATAAACATCTGGGATTCCAACAAAAATTGATCCAGGGATCTCTGAGGCTTACCATTGGTAGAAATGAGGCGCTCGAAAATTCAAAAACAAAATTCACGGTCTCACTTGGAGCAACTGTGAAAGATTACACTGATCACAAATTATTACAGTGATTACAAATGATTACCACTTGATTACCAAAACTTGATTACAAATATGGTAATCATGTGATTACAATGATTTCACTGGGATTACAATTGATTACATCAGGGAATAACACCACGATTACGCCTGTGAATAGCCCCTCGATTTCACTCGTATTTTCCAACAGAACCCTGTCAAAGTTGTAGAGTAAAATATTCACAGGCCTAGAGTACTCATCAATATTCCTTCTTTTGAGAAGAGAACTTCAGAATGAACGAACTTCGTTATGATGTCATTAATTTTGGGAATATCGATGTAGCAAAATCCAACTTTACCATCATAAAGTGATTACTAGTTATGCCGTCGAGACTAGTCGAGAATTATTTTGAAGAAATCATCACGGTTTGGAAAAACATCGAAAGTTTTGCAATCGTCGCAATTTCGAAAGACATTGGATCGGTGCATCTCGACACAATTCCGGGAGGATTTATCTTGTCTGGATCTCGAGATTTTTGGTTTTTTAAGCTCACGAGACGAGACGAGACAGATATCGAGACAAACATTTAAAAAACAGATAATACTGAAACTCAGACGTGATGGATTCTTCCAAGTTCGTGACGAGATGCACCGATCCAATGTCTTTCGAGATTACGACGATTCCTAAACTTTCGATGTTTTTTTAGACGTGATGATCTTTCCAAAATAATGCTCATTTAGTCTCGATGGTACCACTAGTGATTACCGCTTCTTTAAGTTGTGCAAATTTCATCTGTCTTCCAATAAAAAGATTTCAAATATTCTGGTGCAAAATATTCACAAAGCTAGAGGATTTCCTCCGAAGGGATCTGACTATACAAACTAAGTATTTTCTCAGCGTCTGTGGAGCACCTCATAGACGAAATAACCCTGTCTCCTTTTCGTCTTTCTCATAGTTGCCCTCAACACCTTGATACTCCGTGCGTAGAAAATGAGTATCTTCCGGAACTGCAATGAACTAGATGAGCAACAAGTAAGCAATAGCGATAACTAAGGGCTGGAAATTTTATGCCAGCCTTCAGCCAACCCAAACTTGCATAGAGTAATCTGTGTGTCGGGTTTACCAATATACTCCACATCCCTCCTTTTGACAAGAGAAATTCAGAGCGAACTTCGTTATGATGTCATTAATTTTGAGAATATTGATGTAATGAAACCCAACTTTACCTTGGTAGAGTAATTACCGCTCCTTTAAGTTGTGCAAATTTTATCTGTGTTCCAATAAAACATTTTGAAATGTTCTGGTGTAAAATATTCATAAAGCTAGAGGATATCCTCCGAAGAGATTTGGCTATACAAACTAAGTATTTTCTCAGCGTCTGTGGAGCACCTCATAGACGAAATAACCCCGTCTCCTTTCCGTCTTTCTCATAGTTCCCCTCAACACCTTGATACGCCGTGCGTAGAAAATGAGTATCTCCCGGAACTGCAATGAACTAGATGAGCAACAAGTAAGCAATAGCGATAACTAAGGGCCGGAAATTTTACGCCAGCCTTCAGCCAACCCAAACTTGCATAGAGTAATCTGTGTGTCGGGTTTACCGATATACTCCACATCCCTCCTTTTGACAAGAGAAATTCAGAGCGAACTTCGTTATGATGTCATTAATTTAGAGAATATCGATCTAATGAAAACCAACTTTACCATCGTAAAGTAATTACCGCTTCTTTGAGTTGTTCATTGAAGAAAGTAGACGAAGAGGATTGCGTCTGGGAAAACTGATACTCTTTTCAGATCTTCTTCATTCAATCGATGAGACACTCGTTGCAATCCACTGAGAGTGGTTTTATTCGTGAAGAAAGTGCTTCGATGAAGGAGATGTAGATTTTCGTGACTTTTCGAATGACTATCATGAAGATGTGGAGGACTTTGACTACTGAAAATTTTTCGCATCCAAATTTCGGCAAACAGAAGTCCTCAGTAATTTTCGCCATAAAACGACAATGTACTAGCGAACTGAATTCGTAACATAGTAATGAACAATGATAAAAGGAAAATTGTGAAAAAAACTCTGAGTAGCTTTATCGTTTCGTTCGTTTTTAATTAAACGTTCAAATGTCTGCTTATACATGGGCTTTATGAATGCTATTTTGTCTCTTACCCCTCAGCCTGTTGACAATGTGCTAGCCAACAACGGAAGCGACATTTATCTATATTAAACCCTCAAAAACAAGGAAATGGAGTTTCATCGAGTTTTGCCGTTAATTTGTTGAATAAATTAGCGATAAAAATAATTGGCGCAATGTCTGTCACTATCCAACGTACGCCATGTTTGATATTTCGTCTCTCTCGAAAATAACCTCACTAACTTACCCCTGGAAGGCTCTGATCCCTTAAGGTACTTCCGCAGTATAACTTTGGGGTATAGAGGGGGGGTAAACATCAATGGTGCCGACACTCCGCTGCATCGTTCGAAAAAATATATATAAAAATGTTAAGGATTCAAGAGTGAATTGTGGTAACTAGGCTGGATAAATGAAATTTTAAAAAAAAATCGTTTTCTTCAGATTCATATTTCTCAAGTTTTCTCGGCACGCGTGAGTCTATTTTTAGGTAAGAATCTAAGCACCTTGTTGTCAAGCCCAATGTAGATTGCATAAAACCACGCCTAGAGACGACACATTTTTCTTCCTCTTTTCTCTCATGATCGTTTCACGTGATCGTCTTCCGATCGCGACTCACACTGACCATCGGCTAAAATTAGAAAACAACGCTAGATCTCGTGGAAAAATCCAGTTTAGGTATGACTATATCTCATCTGAACAACTAGCAACACCCCTATGTCTCTAGCCTATAAAAGGAAGAGTACAAGCCCAGCAATTCACTTCCAATTGTACTTTTTGAGCAGCAATTGCTGACTCTCATTATCTCAGTTTTTTTAAACCAACTTTGTATTTCAAAAACGTAAGTCAAATAATTAATATATTAAAATAAAATTCAAAAACCTCTTAAAAACTGCTTACATGGCCATAGAAGCCTCATTATCGAAAATTCTATTAAAATCAATTAAAACTATAAAACTCAAATTAAATTAAAATTGGATAAAAGAAGAAAATCGAAGGAAATAACGAGTACATCGTATCCATTGTAACTTGAGAATACAGTAGACTCTCGTTATAGTCGCACTCACGGGGCTGTAGGGGCAGCCGATTCTGAGAATGGGACTGTATTTCTCTTCCCCCACCAGGCGCTCACGGTAAGCCTAAATTCCAGGAATTGGGAGCGATAAGAAAGTAAATTTTACTCCAATTATTTTTCTCTTCAATTTGCATTGAACATTTTTATTAAATATAAAAATTATTTTCATTGAACACTTTTATTAAATTAACAAAATGAATTGCGTTGAACACTTTTAGTAAATTAATGAAATGAATAGAAATATTAATAACATCGCATTGTTCAATACACTCCAAAATTTATTCACTTCATTCAAATAAAAAGCAGGGCTATGCACCACTGCAAAGACCCTCTCTTCGTGACAGTCAAGAGTGAACTGAATTTGTCTCTCGCAAATTCATTTTTCCTAAATTTTATTTCCCGAATTTCTTAGAAATGCAAAACAAAGCCCATTCCGAGAAAACACAGGGGCATTTAAATCCACACCTCGGAGGTGGTACGGAGTGGGGGAAGCGCTCGAGCTCGAAAAAATCGATATGAGGGGAAATGCGACTATAACGAATGCGACTATAACGAGAGTCTACTGTATGTTGTTGCCATAACTGACCTACAGCCAGACGACATACTTATCGAATAAAGAAGATGTATTGATATGCTTAAAAGACTCTTTAAATTACATTGGATTAATAAATTGGCAAACTTTATTTCCTGAAATTTATTGACATCCGCCTAGTATCCATCTAGTTCTATTCTCAACAAATTGAATCAACAGAAGGCATCAGCATGCCTTAAGGACATTTGACTTTAGTCTCGGTCCGTGGTGTAAAAAGCATATTTTTTTTGCTTTGACCCGAAATAGAGACCATCAGTAAGTATTGTGTTTGGACGTAACAGAATGGAAATTTTGCTGATCGGATTCCTTTTTATTGATGACAAATTTTTTTGTTAATGATTTTATTAATAAATTGAAACTATCGTCAGAGATCCGGCAACAAGGCATATGCGTTAGACGAAGTTGGTGTTACTGTCCTTTGATATGAATCTATACTACACTATAGTAGATTCACGGAAAGAAATTTTCGATAAAAATTAGACCTCCAGAGGGCCAAACGTGGGACGAAATGACATTCAACCACTTTTTAGGTTAAGTTTTGTCGGAAAAATTAGACTTGGGAGTTTAATTTTTGCGATTAAACTAACCTTCGCCCCACGTTTCGCCCTCTGGAGGTCTAATTTTTATCGAAAATTTCTTTCCGTGTTTGCTTCCATTTACTATAGTACCTACAGTCGAGCTAACTTTGTACTTTGTATTCTAACCTTCTCTCATCGTTTTCATGTTACACCGCCTTTTTTCCCGAATTTAACGAAAATTCATGATTGTATGATACATTTTTAATGATTTCTCAAAATGTGTTCGGACTCCTTGCGACATATTTCTGGCTATTTCAAGAATTTTTCCTTTAAATTTCACATTTTTTATACATTGTTGACTGTTCCTACATAACTGACAGAGGAAGTACCTTAAAGTTGTTCTTAGGTATAAGGCTCCTTGCAAGGGTGCTTCCAATTATCAACGATTATCGCACAGCGGATAGAGTAAAGATATAGTTTCACCTTTGAGTTGAACCCGGGAAATCCTCCAGTGTTACAATTTGTATAAACAGTACTTGACTGTTTCAGACTCACGAAATTCGTGATAATTAATGTCAGAACAGCCAGAAATAGTAACCTAAAATTTCGAGAGTAATTTTCCACCAGTGTATGTTTCAAATTACACAGCAAGTTACTTTTCATAATATGAGGATCGATGAGCCATTTCCACCACGAAAATTCTTCAGTAAATAGCACTATTTCCGATACCTTCCTGATCCTGCGGTTTTCAACATTCATTAATGTGAAATCTGATGGAAATTACATTTAATTAATTTTGATGAGAACACACGCATATCAAACATCTCTCTGTCTACAGGGAAATAATGGGAGTGAGAATCACCCTCCACGTCCGGTCCACTGATAATAAAGAGTCAGATTCCGCGCAATTTACAATTTACGCAGCAAATATAGTAGATCAGATCATTTTTAATATAGGAATTCCTGTTTGTGAAGGGATTTTGCAAACAAAAAGATTTTTTTTTCTGCTCTCTATTTTTTCCCTCGCGGGGTCATGAAACATGTTAGTGGTTCTCTCTCGCACTGTTGCCGGCAGTCTCTCTGAATTTCCCCACCTCCCAGTCTCGACTCGCCGCTGGATGCAGGAGCATCAACGATGTGGCAACGCTCCCGCCTGAATATCATTGCGGCAGATCCATCGCGACGTGACCAAAATTGTTACGTCGCGTTGGGTGACCAGTGCAGGGTTTATTGGATAGTTATTGGTACGATTGGTTGAAGATCACACCCGCTCCGATGCGTGCTTAACAATGCACTCGATTTTTATTGCCGTCAACATTGAGAAAAAGATTCGAGCGGCCATTCATTTGGGAATCCGGTGACACAGCGATTACTGATTTCACGTAATTTCATGGAGTTTTCCATGATTTCATGCAATCATTGATTTCATGTGATTGCCCGGAATTTTTTGGTGATTTCGCGATTTCAGACGATTTTATGTGATTTCAAATTTTCGATTTCATCTATTTCGCGAAGGAGGGGGAAAAGCGTTGAAGGGAATGGGGGTAGAACCCGGAGGGAAAGATGTATCATATTAATACAAAAAGGCTGAAGCAAGAGAGTTACAAGGGGATAAATGTAGGGATGAGACCATCAAAGTAAAGCAATGAGAATCAAATATGTATATTTTCTTCATTCATTAGATTAAATACCTATTTATACCGCAGTCAAAACATCCAACGTCGTATGGGAAATTCTCACAAAATATCGATTGTTGATGTTGTATTTTTGTTTTGTTTTTTGGCTTCTCCCGCAGATAGTGTCTCTGTTGTAACACGAAGTTTCAATACTGTCTGAGGATTTCAGGAGGTTGTACAAGAAAATCCACGTTTTTTTCAATGATTTGTTTTTTTTTCTATGTGAAAAATAATATATATAATGGGCAACGTAGAAGGATACACAACAAATAAGTCGAAAACGTTCCTTTCTCTGTTATGTATTCGAGAGGATCTCATGAGTTGCTAATTTCGTGATTTCATGAGATTTCACCGATTGCAAGTGATTTCAATTGAAATCGCCTGAAATCGATTAAATCCCAGGATTTCAGTTTGAAGTGATATTGATTTCGCAAATGAAACTGAAATTTCATGGACAACTTTTAGTCGAAATTTTCAGGAGAGCGACATTTAATTCCAAACGGGATGGGGGTCATATGTAAGGAAAAAAACCCTGGATTTTGCGAAAAATCACCTCATAATTCGCTTGCATCCCTTTTCCGTCACTGAAATTGCCTCGGAAATTTACTATTCTATATTTTGTTCCACAGAAACGGCCACATGTTGACCCACAGAAACAAAAAGCCATTCGAGTGTAAAGCGGAGGGATGTGGAAAGTCTTACTGTGATGCACGTAGTCTACGCAGACATACAGAGAATCATCATGCTGGAAGTAAAGTTAATGAGAGTGTGAGTCCAAGTAGTCCAACAACGGGACCACATACGCCCAACACACCAGGCAGTAATCCAAGTACGCCAAGTACACCTGGAGCACCAACAACCCAAAATGGTCACGGACACACAGCGCTCAAACAACTTTTAGCGAGTGAACCTACACAAGGATCGGGGCATAAGGTGAGAGAGGCAAAATTATGGAACAAGTTTTGAGTTTATCAATGCATGGAAGAGAAAGTTGAAGGAAAATGACTAAAGAACGCAAATATTAAGAGGAAAAATGGGAAAAATTATTTGATTTTCTTCGTTTTCTCTATAACTAATTACGGCCGGACATGTAATTTATTCTAAAATGATGAAATTTATCCAGAATTCTATAAAAAATTACGCCTGAAAACGTAAATAATTACACAAAAAAAACTTATTTCAAGATTCCAAGTGTCTTAAAATAAGATATTCAAAATTCTTACTTTGTAGCCTTTATGGCATAGAAGCAGCAAAACATGCTGTAGGCGAAATATATTTACAAAGTACATAGCGTATATGCTTATGTAGGTGAAATATATGCAACGACATTATTGGCTTCCGGATGGATGCCGCTAATCAGCTGTTGNTGAAATCGATTAAATCCCAGGATTTCAGTTTGAAGTGATATTGATTTCGCAAATGAAACTGAAATTTCATGGACAACTTTTAGTCGAAATTTTCAGGAGAGCGACATTTAATTCCAAACGGGATGGGGGTCATATGTAAGGAAAAAAACCCTGGATTTTGCGAAAAATCACCTCATAATTCGCTTGCATCCCTTTTCCGTCACTGAAATTGCCTCGGAAATTTACTATTCTATATTTTGTTCCACAGAAACGGCCACATGTTGACCCACAGAAACAAAAAGCCATTCGAGTGTAAAGCGGAGGGATGTGGAAAGTCTTACTGTGATGCACGTAGTCTACGCAGACATACAGAGAATCATCATGCTGGAAGTAAAGTTAATGAGAGTGTGAGTCCAAGTAGTCCAACAACGGGACCACATACGCCCAACACACCAGGCAGTAATCCAAGTACGCCAAGTACACCTGGAGCACCAACAACCCAAAATGGTCACGGACACACAGCGCTCAAACAACTTTTAGCGAGTGAACCTACACAAGGATCGGGGCATAAGGTGAGAGAGGCAAAATTATGGAACAAGTTTTGAGTTTATCAATGCATGGAAGAGAAAGTTGAAGGAAAATGACTAAAGAACGCAAATATTAAGAGGAAAAATGGGAAAAATTATTTGATTTTCTTCGTTTTCTCTATAACTAATTACGGCCGGACATGTAATTTATTCTAAAATGATGAAATTTATCCAGAATTCTATAAAAAATTACGCCTGAAAACGTAAATAATTACACAAAAAAAACTTATTTCAAGATTCCAAGTGTCTTAAAATAAGATATTCAAAATTCTTACTTTGTAGCCTTTATGGCATAGAAGCAGCAAAACATGCTGTAGGCGAAATATATTTACAAAGTACATAGCGTATATGCTTATGTAGGTGAAATATATGCAACGACATTATTGGCTTCCGGATGGATGCCGCTAATCAGCTGTTGATCAGCTGGTCAATTAAAACCATACGATTGGCTGACCCCCCCCTTCCCCTTCCCCCACCATCACAGGGGAAGACATAAGGACAGCCCCCAAACATCGGAGCTCAGAATCGGAGCTCATAGCCCTGAAGATGCAGACTGCAATGTTTGCCAAACGTCGGCGCAATGTTGAAACCAAACGCGGCATCCATTCGGAAGCCAATAATGTAATTAATAATGGCCGTGAAAGTCTCAAAACTAATATATGTAACGTATATATTTTTCAACTTTAGAAATGTATTTCACGCATATATTCATTTCCATGTGGAAGTAGTCATTATTTACTTTACAAACCCTAAAAATTATTGAACATAAATTATTAAATTACATGTCGCTAGACGCTTACTTTTTGGTACCGGAATTTGCCGTGATTTTCTGGATAATTTTTCCCGAACTTTTTCCTCTGCGTACATGCATATTAATTTTCAAGCGGTTGGGACAACTCTACTTCGAGATAATTTTGAATTATTCATAGATTCTCCATCAAATTTTGACGAAAAAATGGAACGAGTAGAGATTAAAGTTTCTCGCATCTCCTATTTTAAAGTTTGATACAGAGGATGGGATCCATTAGCACCTCCATTAAGTCGGCTAGAAACAAGTGGAGTATTACGGCAAATCCATAATGGGATTATCACACATCCCTGGAGTTGGAAAATTATTATCGAATGCATTATGGTTCTCGGAACGTGCGCATCAGATGAGGGAGAATTATATCATTCTTTTTATCGATGATTTATGATTTATCGAATGAAACGCTTTTATACAGTTGGCAGCCCACATTATGGTATTCCTTCGAAATTTAGTAGAATCGTTTGGTTGTCGATTGTAGATATTTGATTTGATAGTGAAGTAGCATCCGTGGGCTACCAAATTATACACATAAATTTTAAATATTCAATTGCACGGCTCACGCCCAAGCTGATAGGGTTCTATAATTAATCTGCGAAGTCTAGAAATAAATTAATTCATATGAATACTTCAATAACTTATAGTACATACTATTGAACATTCATATTTAATAATTTCGATGTCTCAAAGAGGTTGAGATTGAATTATAGACGACCAGAAATAAATAAGTGAGACATTGCTTTCGTCGCAACATACAGTAGACTCAGGCTACTTGCGCGCCCGTTAGTTGCGCGTCTTCCCCTAATCCCCTTCTCGGACGTTCGAGCGCTGCCCCCCCTACTCTCGGCCGCCTTATCGCTTTCTTTTGTCCACCGTACGTAAACACAGATCAAATAAATTTATTCGAAAATAAAACTATTCATTCCCTCTGATTTTTAATCAAGAAGGAACATGAGAGGCCAACTATCATAATCCGTATTAAACAATAATTCTTGCTAAATATCCCATCAGTAATCTTCCGTAACGACAGTGATAATTTTTGTCTAGAAATTTCGAATCTCTAGATTATAAAAATCTAGATTGACTTCTGGTGATGAATATTTGGTACTCGAAATTAAGAATTCAAAAATCTACTTAAGGGTCAAAATAAGGGTTACGAGGGTCAGAATAAGGGTCACGAGAGTCAGATTAAGGGTCACATGGATCAGATCAAAGGTCACAATTTTAAGGGCTACAAGGGTCAGATTAAAGCTCTAAGTGAGGGTCACAAGGATCAGATTAAAGTTCAGAGTAAGGGTGCAAATAAGGGTCATAGGGGTAAAAAACCAAGGGTCAGAAACTAAAGGTCATCAAGGTCAAAATAAGGGCCACGACGGTTATAATAAGGGTCACAAGGGTCAGATAATGGTCATCGACAGCCAATTCGGAGCATTCAGGGGCCAAATAATGGTCATCGGGGTCAGAAACTAAAGGTCATAAGCGTTAAAACAAGGGTCTCTATCTATATTATAAAAATCCCAAAAAAAACTTCCGGTGATGAAAATTTGGTTTACGAAATTAAAACTCCAAAATTAAGGATCAAAATAAGGGTCGCGAGTGTCAGATTAAGGGTCACAAGGGTTAGAATAAAGATCATGGAGGCCTTATGTGGGTCATGTGGAGGTTGGCGAGCGGAGCGAGCAGAGGTCGTATCCGCCTAGTTAAATATAAAAATCAACTTTCGAATATAATGGAGTGTTTAATATAATGAACATGCTATTCTCTCAAGCTTCTGTAGTATTGATAAATTTTGTTATCAAATTATTCTAGATTGAAATTAAGATCTTCATTGAATTCAATCCTTTTTGCACGAAATAGTTTCTCGAAATTTATCACTCAAGCATTCGCTTTTTTCAAATTCCTTATTCAATTATAGTGATTGGATACGACAATTATATTTCTACCACTCATCCTCGACAATGTATTAAAAACTCCCTAGTTTGACTCCACAAAATGCTATTAATCACTTAGTTTTAATTAATAGCAAGTCCACAATTTCCCTGCCTTTTTACTCCTTCGAATTTTATGACCTCCGTCACAGTGCTCTCTCATTCCCCTTTTTGACTATACTCATTCGTTCTCATTACGAAAGTTCCCAGGTCATCCAATGTTATTAGCTCGACTTTAGCAAATCCCGCATACACCCTTCCACTCACTAACTCAATATCCGTATATTCTCAATTTTATTTAACTGCCCCTCAACCAAAATTTCTCCTCTACAGTCGATAGCTACTTTGAACCACTCGTGGAAATATAAAAGTTTAGAGTGGAGCCGGAAAGGTTAGTGTTCCTGCGAATCTCAATATTAGTTCAATAATGTGACATTTCACATATTCATATCATAGAAAAATGTTTCTTGTAGGAATAAAGTTCGAGCACTTGAATGATTTCAATAGAAATTTAACTGTTAATGATTAATAATATTCAAGTTCTCCTACAATTTTTTTTCAATCCTTCCCTGTTAAGGCTCCATTCGATCCAAGGATGATAAATAATGTTCAATTATTTTATTATTAAAACTTTTGAGGTCTAAACTTGTTGCTATGTTTTGAAACGCCAGGAAGAATGTAATAGTTTCGAAAAAAATACAAGACTACTTCTTGAGAAAGACGCATAAAATTATGGAAAAACCACAACAGGGATAGGCAATAATATTAGATTTTGACGATATTAAAAAGGGATTACCTCCTTATATTGTTCAAAGTTCAACTATATTTAACAAATTTAAAATATTATAGAACTTATTAGCTAAATTTTTCGATTGATGGTGAATAAAATATTTGGTAATATTGAAATATAATTATTTATTTAACAAGCTAATTCTAACTTTAGGTACTTGATTTTCGATTATCCAAATAATCGTCAATCTTCCCACCTCAATTATTGGTTAATAGAATATTTCGAAATTTAAATGTATAAATTGATGGTTACTTTAATATTCACAACTTCACAATTTAACGGTAATTATGATTGATTGATATGCCTATCACTGAATCACAACTTTCCATGATTTCAAGTGTTTTTTTTTCTCGGGAATGGTTTATGAATAATTTATAAATAGGAAAGTTATTTTAAACCTCTCATAAAAATATAAAAGTTTAGAGTGGTATAGGAAAGATTACTGTTCACTGTTAGAAATTTTTTGAAACTTCATGGAAGAGATTATAGTAAATGTCATAAGAGTAGCATTGAATTGAATTCATATTTTCAGTGGGAGTGAGATGAACATTTCACAACTTGATTGAATTGTCAGTGGAACCTGAATATTCAGAAACAACATGACATGAATTTTCAAATTTTTCCTGAATTTTTTCTGAATTTACTGAATTTTTACAGAATAATTGAAATGAAAAATAAAGTATTTTATTGATTTCCAGATCATTTGAACAGAAAATCAATGGAATATTTGATTTTTCAATGACAAAATTTCCTGAAATTGTTCAACAGTGTTTCTAAGGATCTCAATACTAGTTGAATAATCTCACATTTCAAACATTCATACACTTCTATAAATTTTCGAATGTAAAATTCATGAAAATTGAAAATTCAGAGAAATCTCTCTCCTTGAATTTCAGATTCCTCAGAATTTTCAGGGAATTCCTTCAAAAATTTCTGGAATTCCAAAAATTTTGAAGGAGTTTCCTGAAAATTCAAGGGAATTTGGCACTGAATATTCATTTCCACTTGAAAACTCATCTAAATTGTAGAATTCCCGTCTGGCTGCTGCTAAAAATTGAGACTTTACTTGAATCTTCAGAAAAACTTGAAATTCCCTCGACTTTTTCCCCTTATATCAAATTCAAGGTCCTTTTCCGAAATTGTAAAAAGTTCTTCACTATTTTTGATGACGTACCTGTTTCATTCATACCAAATTTTAGGGAAGAAACATCACGAGACATCTTTGATGAAGAATCCATTGAGCTCTCGACGAAGTTTAACGTTTATTTCCAATAGCACTCAGTTTTCGAATGAAAGGTTTCATTGGATCCATTTCTCACTTCATTATTAAATTCCTCCAAAAAATTTCCAATCTCCTGAGAGAATGTCAACGTAATTGAACCTCTGCTCTCATTCCTAACATTCTCCATAAAAAAATGAAAAGTGCTCATAAAAAAACTGCAATCCGAAAGACAAATTTTCCGCATTAAAATTGCTATATTTTCCGTCGCCAATGGACCGAATAAAAGTATCAGTTCTCTGGAATTGCACCTCACCAAGAAACCTTGAAATTACCTTATCGTTCAATTTTATAGGTACAATGCATTATGCCAATATCGTAGGAAATCAAATCTCTGGAATTCTCATCGAGTTCTGAATTAGTTCCATTTTTTTCCTCAGTTCGAGGGAATGAAATAACCCGCACGTGACTGTTCGTTATTACTGGTGAAAAAAAAAAATGCGAAAATCGAAAAACGTGGATTGGTGAGGGGTTTTAACATGGAGTGGTATGAGGATGAACAAACGAAAGCACTAGAAGTGGAAGTTTAGGGATGGAGTGGGGTTAATCGCACGAGTATTCGTAGATTTCGATTTACAGGCGATTGCGACTGAAACCCCTAGTCCACTGCACACCTGGCACCTAAGCTTTTTACGAACGAAAGGGCTCTCGTTATCCACAACGCCGGGATCCCGAACATTCTGCCAGATCATTAATCTTCTCTGTGATATTACGCTGGAAGAAAAACTGACTTTTGACAGAAATGTACAGTCGTGATTCAAGAAATATTTTCTTGCAGACAACTTTAACTGCAAATGGTTATATTTTGTGAGTATTGTGTCATTACTGTGCACAGTAACACCTAAACATAAATTATGGTTAAGAAATCGACTTTTACGCTTTCTACACTGCATTTTACGTTTGAAGTTCCACGCGGAAACATTTATACTCAAAAAAGATATTAAAAAATATCTTAAATTGACCCAATTTATGTAAAAAAGTATATAAAATATGTTTTATATATTTTTTTTATACATTTTTTATAAATTTGAAAAATATATCGAATTGGCCCCTATTATATTTCTTAAAATATTTTTTGATGGGGGTTGATGCGTAAATTACACTCAACAACGTCGTCAATTACGCAGAAAGAATATAAAATTATTTTTTACTGCGAGAACATAATAATTCTTAATATGAGATATGAGAGAATCACGTGATCATGGCAATCACGTGACTCATAGCACTGTCGCAGGGAGGGTAACAGCTGACCCGTTGCGCCGACTGCTCCGAAATTGCTATTATAATTTATAATAAATTAACGGTACATTTTGGGCTATAAGTTCCTAATTCCCCCCGATAGGACATTTTCTCAGCTACAAAGAAATATTTTTTTTTTCCCATCTGATGAGGTTAACTAAAGATATCTAGGATTGAAGACGGCCTGTCGGCAATTCCCAATTGTTTATAACAAATTGTGAATCACCCCGGTAAATTTGAGCATATACTTTTTAAAACATTAATAATTACACTTTTAGCTATCGATTGGTGTAATTTGGTACCCTTTGGTTAATTTCGATGTTAAAAATCTAATTTGACTGGACTAATTACTATGGATCATAGTAATCATTACCCTGGCACATGGTAAATATTACTATGGACCACAGCACGCATTACTATGGAACATAGTAAGCATTACTATGGAACATAGTGAGCATTAATATGGAATATAATAACCATCACCATAGGACAGTAGAAATTACTATGTAGGGGCAGTTGAAAATCCTTTTACTATACTACCATAGTAATCTCTCCTATGGCCATGATACTATTTACTATTTAATTCCCTCCGTGCAGACTTTCCACGAAATTTCACTTCTATCCAACAGCTGCACTACACTATGAAAACGATTTTACTCATCAAAACATCGAACGAAAAAAGGAAGAATTACGCGCCATCAAATTGAAAATCTAGTGGTCTGCATTCCAATCAATTAATCTTGACATGTCCGCGTTAATCATGGAATTCGGTTCTTGCTGAATCGGAACAAAGCAACAGAGAATGCGATTGATAATACCCGACATACCGGTATAATTGATAATAATTAAATGAACATTGTGGAACGAAACGCGAGGGAAAAGAACTGTAGGATCCTATATCGCGTGTTTCGCATTCTGCAGTGTTGAGAGTAAAAATTTTGACAGAGAATTCGGATGTTATTGAAAATTCTTCAATAATATAGGAAAAATCCGGGGATCTCGTTAATAGTAGCGCGCTTCATACAACTCCATCGAACAATTGCCTATTTAGTTGCAGATTATACAGGTACAAATAGATCGTACTGGTGTGTACACGAAAGGATTGCCGCGGAGGTCACCACGTACTCTAGTTATAAACTGAATTCTTTGTAAATTGTCGTATCCCAGTCAGCTAGACAGTGAATGCAATGGCATCGATCCCCTTTTTCAGGATTTCACGGGGTATCTTCATCCGTTTATTGGAGAGCATTGTAATCCTGCTGTATGTATGGAAAATAGCAGACAGACAATTCGTCATGCTTTGGGGAGATTTAAATAGAAATCCAGTGTGGATTCGTAATTTTCGTTACAATGAACTTTCGATGATTCCGTACATTTCACCAATTGGGAAATGCCGGCGGGGTCAGATGGGAAATATTCGATTTCAGTGGGCAGAGTCCCAGGAGGTTCTACATTTCCGGAGATTGTTTATGGTGATGCGATCAGTATGCTTTGTTATCGTATTCCAGTACCATTTTTGAGGCTAGTTTCGAAAATTTGCAGAGGATTCAATACTGTTGGGGGTTGATGAAAGGTATAATTAGAGAAAAATGGATGAAAATTAATGTACACTGTTGAGGTAACTCTACCCTTTCGGTTCGAGTCATGGCATCTTTTTACAAAAAGAAATTCTGAAAACTATCGTTTTTATGACTAAATTATTGGAATTCATTATAGAGGTCGTTAACAGGGATAGCCATATCCATAAATCATATTTACTGCTGAATTTTGACACCGCCATTTAGTTAACACTAGATTAGTCCGCACGCTTCGCGCGCGTATGTCCTACTACATGGGGCTTAATGTATGTCAGTTGTAGTGAATAGTATTATATTAGATTTCTGAAGTTAATATCAAGTCTTCCGAAGGAAAAGTTTCAGGAATGTATTGTATTTTTTTAAATATATAACACATCCTTTGTCACGTTTTCAGATGTCAATGTATTCGGCGTATTGTTATTAAATTTTTTATAAATGATGATACCATACATTAAAGATATTACGATAATGCTATATTAAGTTCTATGCTATACTATATTATATATACTATGTATAATGTACAATATATAATAGAGTACTATATGTATTATAAAATGGTATAATATAGAATATAATATAATATAGCATTACTGTAATATCTTTAATGTATGCTATCATCATCATCATTTATAAAAAATCTAATGACACAATACGTCAAATAGATTGGCTTCGAAAAACGTTACACTGGATTTTTTATGAAAGGATTACTTTCATTTAAATAACCATCAATTTAAATAGGCGAAGATTGAAATATTTTATTAACCAATAATTTAGGAAAAAAAAAACAATAATTTAGGTAGTAAGGTTGCTGATTATTCGGTCAATCGATCATCCCCTTTAAGAAATTAGAATTATTTAATTAACGAAAAATTTAAAGTTCCATATTATCAAATATTTAATTCACCATTAATCAGAAATTTTAAATTAACAATATTAAACTATTTTTAAATTTTGATAAGTATATTTAAACCTTTACCAAGCTAAGTCGTAAATCCTTCTAATATTCGTGAAATTTAATATTGATGGCCATCTCTGGTCGTGAACATAAAAATTATCTCATTTTTTTCTTTATTAAAAGTAGGAATGGACAGTTTTTCAATTGACTCGTTTGAAATCACTCGTGGCAACACTCACATCGAAAAATCTGTACGTAAATTACATTTAAGAAGTCGTCTTTTCCGCTTTCTGAAGCGTATTTTACCGAAATCGCTGTCACTCAGAACTGAAATTGATTGAATCAGTTGAAATCTGTGAAATCTCTTGGGCGAGCTCTTGGGATTTCATTGATTTCAGGTGATTTCAATTGAAATCACTTGCAGTTGGTGAAATCTGATGAAATCATGGAATTACCAACTCCTGGGACCCTTTCGAGTACATAAAAGAGAAAGAAACTTTTTCGACTTATTTGCGGCGTATTCTTCTACGTGTGCCCATTTGCGTCTATTATGTTTCACATAAAAAAAACCAAACGGTGAAAAAAAATGCGTCATTCTTCTGAAAATTACCGGGTCAAATGCCCTTGAAATTTCATTCTTTTCCGAACGATCCACAGGTAATTGGAGAGCAAAATTTTATTGCAGTAGTTTTTGTTTGAATCCAAAGAAAAAAATATGAGGCCAACAATAAATGTTCCACTCTTTGGGATCATTTCCCACAGGCAAATAGTAAAACAGGTGAGTCCGTAATTGAAAGGTTCACTAGAGATTAATAAACTTTGCAATCTTTTTCAATCAACTTATAAAATATATGGAATATATCGATGACGGAGAACCTTTCCTAATTTTTCCTTACAGAGAAAATCCATTTCTCACATAAATCAATGTCCCATATACCCCACAAAATGACGCATATCTATACTTATATATTGATTTATTTATACCGGGAACTATATATATACGGCCATGCGGAAAATTCCTCAATTGCCGATAAAATTGACGGAAAATATATTCATAAAAAAGTAATTTAATTCTCTCCATCAACCACTTTACCCGTTTGATCATATTTTAACGAATTACGCTTCAATCAAATTCCACCACATTCACAACCATTCCCTCACCTTCCCCAGAAGTCCCGACATTCCAATTAATTCCATATACCCCCGTCAATTATCGAAAAACCAAGATGAACGTTGCAAAAATGAAAAATTGAAAGCTCCGGATTTCGTAACCCGAAACAAAAATGCCGCCGCCGTTACAAAAATGCGAAATCCCAAAAATCTCATTCATCTCCCATGCCTTCATTAGAACGCACCGCCCATAAAACCCTTCCCTCATTTTCTGTAACACGAAACAAACAAAGGGACCAGTTTTCATTCAAATGACGTTTGAATAAGCCAAACGTAAATTCCCGGTCGAGTATTCCGGCGTGATTCAATTGGTGAGCACGAACATGTCAGCACACACTCACAAATTAAAGCCCAGTGCTCCAAATATAAATATGTATCAGCGAACTTCTATACTATACCATTGAGTGATTGTCATCTCACTGTTCTTATAATGTTTCATTGATTTTTTCCTTCGCGTATTCTTCATCGAGTGCTTGTTCTTGTTATTCAACTAAAAAATGTTGAATAATTGCGTTTCAAATCCTGGTTTTAATACATGAATTACACTTATGAAATCTATCGATAGCGGAGGACTTTTCTCTATTTCCCCTTACAGAGAAAATACATTTATCGCATAAATCAATGTCCCGTATAACCCAGAAAATAACGGGCATGTACTTCCATGAGGAAAATTATTCTTCCTCGATTGCCAATAAAATTATTGGAAAATATATTCATAAGAACGTAATTCAATTCTTTCCATGAAGTACTTTACCCGTTGGATCATATGTTAACGAATTACGCTTCAATCAAACTCCCCAGACATCCCGACATTCCAATTAATTCCGCATACCCCCGCACGGAAAAAAAATATCCCTGAATTATTCAGTATATTATATTTTGTACCGAAATCAAGTATACGCATAAACCTGAATCAAGTATATAATATATTATTCTTAATTCGAGTAAAAAATATACTTTCTTTAAGACAATTTCGTACTTTGTTCGGTGATGAATCTGAAAATTCACTGAATGTTTCAGATTTCTTCTCTTCCATTCCTATAAAAATTGCCGGAAAACGATTCCCCATTACGGATTACGTGAATTGTTCCATAATTTTTACTGAATATTTCTCTCCGTGCATACTTGAATCAAGTATATTTTATTGTTGACAGGTTTATGCATATATTGTTGAAAATTTTTGTCTGAATTTTCCGTGACAAATTCCGGAAATTTTTATAGTGTCAATTCCACTAAAATTTAAGGAAATCTTGTCATTAAATATTCTGAATTTGGTGGAAAAATCAAGCAGAACTGTAAATTTCTGTTCCACACGGAGAGAAATGTTCAATAAAAATTACGGAACTCACAATTCGCTCACCGATTACGGAATCGACTCAGAAAATTTAAGTGACGGTTTCATAATTTTTCACAAGAGATTCAGATAAAAATTGCGGAACGCTCTGGAAAAATTCCGTGACAGTTCCGTAAAATTTCCTCCAACCACAATATTTCTCTCCACAATATTCGTCTCCGTGCATTTTTCCCTGAAAATTAATAGAAAGCCAAAAAATTCTGGTAAATATATTCTTGAATTTTCAGGACAGTGACATCGAATGCGATTTAGGGGGAAAAAATCATGAAATTTCCGATTTCACTGAAAATTCAACGTAATTTGACACTGAATATTCATATTACATTGGAAATTGAAAGAAATTGAGAAATTCTCGTCTTTATGCCCCTTAACATTCTGGAATTTTACTGAATTTTCAGTCAAACCTGAAATTTCATGATTTTTTTCTCCCTAAATCACATTCAGTGTCATTGTCCTGAAAATTGGTAGTCAACTCTCCATGAAATTTCATTTTTTTTCTAACAGTGTATACTTGATTCTGGCATAAAATCTCCTCAATTCAGGTATATTTTTTCCGTGCGTCAATCATCGAAAAATCAAAACGAACGCCACAAAACAAAAAAATTGAAAGCTCCACATTTCGGTACCCAACCCCGTTCCAAAAACGCGAAATCCCAAAAATCATTCATCCCCCATGCCCTCATTAGAACGCACCACCCATAAAACTCTCCCCTCATTTTCCGTAACGCGAAACAAACAAAGCCACCAGTATTCATTCAAATAACGTTTGAACAGGCAAAACGTAAATTCCCGTTCGACTATTCAGGCGTGATAAAATTGGTGAGCGCGAACATGTCAGCACACACTCACAAATCAAAGTCCAGTGCTTCAAATATAGATATGTATCTGCCTAAAATGGGGCAGTTCAGGGGGGGGGGGCGAGGTAGTACGTGAGCCAGAGGAAAAGGCATTTTCGTATCCCCTGAGCGTAAACGAGAGACCAAAGCGATCTAACATAAACGATTCAAACTGTACACAGGCGTGATATTCAGTCGATTGCGTTCATTTGATATACAGCTAATTAGAGATCCGAATCTGGATGCGTTGCTTGCTGGCACCGTACACAGAGTTCTAATACTTGGAATCGACAGTGGACTGAGTTATGTATAAAACCTACTGTGTGTAACGTAACCCCTCACCACCCCCCGGCGGGTTCCTGTTGCCGCATGAGAGATGGCATTGCACGTTCGATCGACCATTCGTTGGCATAAAATACAGCCGCTCGTGTGGCGATGCAGTCGAATGTGCGTTTACGCTTACAAAACACACTCGAGTTATATCCATAGGTAAAGCCCTTCGACCACTCGTTTTGCATCGCACTGTTCCCATGTATATGAAGTACATACATACGGATAAATGGATATATAAACGTGAATAGACCATCGTGTTCGGGTACCGACGATTTATAGGATTTTTTTTTATATTCTGAAAAATAAATGGACCGGGGATAGAAGCACTCGCACTAGATCATATTCTCCATTCTTTTTGGATTTTATTTTTTTCATTTTTTTTTTGACGATTGCAGCAGGAAAATTGACAAATTCGGGGAAGCTGTATTTCGGGTTTGATGATATTTTATTTTGTGGATAAAATCTCCGGAAGTATGAGTGGAAATGCGGAAAATGTTGCAGACGGTTTAATTAGTTGAATAGCAGGTTTTGTTTATTCGAATGAGAGAGTGCGATTTTTTGGAAATGATTTGACAACCTGTCATCGCATTTTGCCTCTCTGTCTCGCGGGATTTGAATTTCGGGTAATTCGGGTGGGGGAAAAAAGACAAGGGAGGGGGAAAAATATAGCACAAAGGAGATTGGATGAGAGGTTTTATCAATGCGGTTGTATCGGCCCTCTATACATGCATATCTCTGTATGGTACCTCTGCGTTTGGTGGTTAATAAAGCCATGCCGCTGGCTATTCCAATGGCGGCTGGATGAAAGTTCGTTACGGAAAATACGCGCGTTGGTGGCTAAAGCCCCCAATGCATATAATATATATGTAGGAATGAGATCTGGAATTCTGTGATACATGTTCTTTTGATTCCCCAATCTCTCGGCAACTATTGCCTCATGGCGAAAATTTTACGACTCTCTCTCTCTATTTCTCTCTCTGTCTCTTCATCTCTCTCTCTCTTTCTCGCTCGCCTTTCAGAGGTCAGTCGATGTTCCATGATTCAGTTAGTACGAGGCTGGGGAACGGAATGGGAACAGTGGATGTACTGGCCGTTGATTTTCCACCCGGGATTCCAAACTTGTACCTTGGAGATTCGTTGGGTTAATCAAGTCGCAGATTGTGCGATATAGCATCGTTTTATCTACCCTTTGTTTCCGTTGTCACGTGCTAAATTAGGGGGTAATTGAGTTATCGAGGTGTTTCTTTTTCATTTATCGTCTTTCATGAGTCAATTTTTTTCAGGAATGTGAAATCGATGGCGTGTGGTTGGAATTTCGAAGGTGTATCTTTGATACAGCTGGAATTTTACGGGGAGATCAATGTGGTCTCGATTTGTCGGAAGACCACTGGATTTATTTACATTTTTTTGGGAAGCTCCCAATTTTCCATAATATAGCAGACTCTTTCCTGTATCTTCTGAAATATGTAGAATAAATTTTTCAAAATTTATAGCAGTTTTCACGTTAATTACTGCAGCAAGCAGAACTCTCGTCTTGATGTGAATTTCCAAGCGGTTTCAAGATTAGTCTGAAAAACCATTGCAAATTTTCTCCAATTTTATACAAATTAGGAGAATTTTCCTGAGTTTTTGTAGAGAACCCGAGAATTTTCTAGAATTTTTTTGAAAACCGCAGAATTTTTTCAAATGTTCTAGAAAACCAGAGAAGTTTCTGTAATTTTCTAAAAAATCTAGAATTTTGTAAAAATCCGACAGATGGCCCAGCGGCATAAAAGCTTTTCCCTAAAATGGCATTTATTATTTATTTCATTTTATTAAAGTGACTAAAAAAGACAGAAACAGACAGTTTGTTGTGGTTCTTCTTTAGTTTCTTTTCAACTAATTTTGTCAGATTTTAAACTTAGTTCAATGTTATCGTCATCATTATTCTTATTATCTCTTTCTTTTATACAACCGAAAGCCTTCATTACAGTTCTATCTCTCCCCTTAGCTCTTCGATAAAATATTAATTAGAAAAATTTTTTTTATACATACTTGAATAAATTTGAAACATCACATTTAAAAAAACCAAGAGAAAGCTGTTGAATTAAATTTAAATTAATGTCGATCGATAGAGCTCAACAACGCCTATAATACATTAGAAAAAAAAATTCCATCCATTCATTAGCGAACAATTGAAGAAAAACGTTGTTACATACGTCCACACATACACACACACACGTATGGCCGAGGTTTAAGATGGCATTTTTGGACTTTTTGAATCATACTGGGTCGATAGAACACAAAAACTCCCAAACTTCAATTTGAAAGATTACAAAACGTCCATTCGGGAGCAAAAAGAGCAAAGGGGTCTTAATTTCGGACACTACTACGCTATTACTGCTACGCCCATGTTTAACAGAACCCTCCTGGGATCACATTTAAGCTCCCGCGGCGAGCCTTCGAAGCAGAGAGGAGGAAAAATTATTCATAAAAAAAAGTAAAAGGGCGATAGCGAATTATCTCTCAATTAATTGTTACAGATGTTTTTTCCCCATTTTTATGGGGAAAAAACATCTGTAACATTTAATTGAGAGATAATTCGCCAATAGTAGATAATTCTAAGAGATAAGTAGATAATTCTAAGAGAACTCGAATTTAGAGAGAAAAAATTTCCGCTTCACCCAGCCGGGAATCGAACCCGGGTCTCCCAGATACGCGCCGGGCACTCTTACCGACTAAGCTACCAGGAACCACAGAAATTCACTCTCAAATTCACCTCAAACACCGCCTAACCTCCTTTAGGCATTAAAGAATTCTAAGAGAATTCGAATTTAGAGAAAAAATTTCCGTTTTACCCAGCCGGGAATTGAACCCGGGTCAATAATCGGGTAAAAAAGTTACAGATACGAGACGATTTTTTGTTCATCCTTGGGACTCAAGTAATTAATAGCCAAAGTTGCATATCTCGTAATGGACCTCAAAAAAGGGCATTTTTTCCGACATTCTTCGCCATGAAATGGAACCCATTGCTTTAAAAAATTTGAAACTTTTTGGAGAAATGCAATAATAATGCGAGAATGAAATGAAACCTTTCTCATATTTTTCCCATTTTTTTGTTTATAATGTACATGTTCAACGCCAGGGGTCTATACTTTTCAATTCGATAGAAGTTGTTCTTTTCACTAGTTTTTGGGTTTCACACTAGTTTTCCTGTTCATGAAGGACAACTCAAAATAGGTTTATGAAGGGATGGCCTCCAACATGTCCGTATTGTCAAGTTGTCATTGTGTAACGAACTTTTTGAATTATTAACGTCTAGAATTTATTTTCCCCTGTGTTAATTTTGTGGTGCTCATTGCTGAGAAGCCAGGGTCCTAAATAAAAATTAGAGCAGAGGTTCGACGTGTTCGTTAATTATTAGTTCTTCGGATTTCTATTCTTGTTTCTCTATTTCCAAATTTTCTGTCTAAATTTTCCTCGGTGTTCGGAGATTCTTTCTGGTCCACACGATGTTCGGGTCTCACGGATAATCAGCCAGGGCTCGGATAGCTTGTCGTCAGTGATAACTTCTTGCCACGTCGCCGGAAAAATTCGGGTTGCGAGTACGGTTTACGACGATGACCCCAAAATTATCCCTGATTAGCTAAATAAACCCCAGGATTACTACTTCAGATTCTTAAGAAAATTATTCTCATTATCCATTGAATTTCTAAATATCCAAGCAGAGAATTTCTAGTTTATCCTATCCAAATTTCTTAAGGCAATTATTCTCGTCGTCCATTGAATTTCTAACTATTCAAGCAAAGAATTTCTAGTATTCCCTATTTACATTTCTCAAGGAAATTATTCTCGTCATTCATTGAATTTCTAAATATTCAAGCAAAGAATTTCTTTCATTTCCCCGGATTCTCGATTAATCTTACGGTAAACTCTTAAGACCTTTATTTTCATCACTCATCGACTTTCCAATTAGTCGAGCAGAAAATTTCTTCATTTCGTCAAAATTCTTGAATTCAATATTCGTTGCATCGAGGTTTTGAATATTTTCCATGTGATTTCAAAGTTACAAATGTCGGAATATGACTTAAAATATTTGGGACAATCGAATGCATCGGACCGGGATACACTATTGGCGATATGCAGCTCGGGTTCGAATTATGCACATGTACTGAGCGCACTCCACAACGAATTCACGCCTGGAACGAGTGAGCTGGATTCGGGGTACACCGGACCCAGCCTTAGCCACAAGCTCCAAGGACGTTAAACCCGCAGGGCAACACAGGTTCCAAAAATGCACAGGGTTCGATATATTTTGCGCCACTTACATCGAGTGCACCGATCTCCGGACACATCTAATTATCCCCGGGTTACTCTACTTAAATCGGATTTTAATCATGTTATTCTACTATGTTTCTAAATGTTCGATCTAAAATCGGGAAATGTTTCTTGCAATTAATCGGACTTCATTTACTCTACTAGTAATTTTCAATTAATAGAAAGAAGCGGATTTTTCAGGTTTCCGGAAATGACTAGCAGTCAATTTCACTCTTTCATCATCGGAATCATAGCTTCTCTCACTCTCTTTTATTATCAAATCGAACAAAATTAACATTTTTATTTCATTCAAAGATATAGAATCAAACAAGCTGTAAGAAAACATATAATGTCTACTCTATTTAACATCAGTTCGGAACGGAAATCTTTCTACTTGGCTCTTAATTAATTAAGTAATATTAATTAATTAATTACTCTAATTTCTAAATCAATATCAAACTACCTGAGAACTCAGCATTATCCCTTTTCAAATATTTAATCATCGTCGGTAAACTCGTACCTCACAACACGGCGCGTCGATAAAACAGAATCTTGCAAAAAATCAAATTGGTAAGTGGGAGAACGAGCGTCAGCTGTTCCCCCTTCAAAGAGGCGAATATCCCACCCCTGTAAAGACTCGACTGATCCGCGGGCGCGACCACCCCTGCGCGAGACTAAAGGAGGGGATTCCGGGCCCTCCGCAAACTGGCTTCTACTAGCTTCGGTGCCTTCTCCTACTTTGCGTGACTCGATGAGCAGTCCTCAAGGGTCCGCCCGCAAAAATCTAAGAGAATGACCTAATTAAGAGGCATTCCCATCAACGCGTGACTCGATGAACAGTCCTCTAGGGTCCGTCCGCAAATGACTAGCTTACACAAGACGTGTACGAAGCGAAGTGACGGATGTGCGCTCACGTCGAGCCTTTAATAACTCTCAGCGATACGGCACGGGAAGACGCGAAAACTACCTTTTGCCCTCTGGTGCGCGCCGTAGCACACGCACCGATTCAAAATTTCTCCTCGGCGGTTCTCTCTCTTTCTTTTCTCTCTCTCTTCGGATTCTTTCTCGTTTGCATTTCAGTAGATTCTCAATAACAATTCTAATTCTTGATCAATAATTCCGTGTGACGGCTCATTTGAAAGATCTTTTCAACGTTCAATTTTCCCCATCAAGTACATAAAAATAATAATAATAATAACTTATGTGTTTTCAACAAAAGAGTGAAATTAAATTATTTTCCAAAAACTTATTTTTCGTAAATTTTCTTCATTTACGATTCTCAATCTGTATTTTCATCAATTTTCGGACTTTTCTTAATAAATTATTTATTCTGCAATTCTATAATTTGTGAGATCCTCACAATTGAAACACTCTTCCGTTTGATCGCTTGATGACAGGTTTGATATTGGACCATCATGTGGAGTTCATAATCCACATGATAATTATAGACGTTAGTTCCACGGCTCTGGAATAATTACAGCCCTTCATAACCATGTGTACGAATGACCATTTACCATCACGCAACACACCAATAATTGATTTCAAATCATGCACTTAACGGTCATCGCGCACTAATTTTCACCGGCTCCATCGTAGTCCTTTGAGGTCAAAATGTGTTAAGAGCACCATTATGTGATGTTCAATGTTGCAATTAAGGTCGCAATTGTCGGTCGTCTGTGTATCGGATAATATTGTTATTGATGGATAGGTGGTTATGACTTGTATCAGTCTCGATCTCACGTATGAAAAAATGTCATAGAAAAATCTAGCGAACTCGCCCAACATTTCTATTACACTTGCCATTTGTTTTTGACCGATTCTATTGAAATGTTCAATGGAAAATATTCTACAGAAAAAGTGAATAGAATTAGATTTTTCTGTACAACTTATTCTGTTGAGATATTTTCTGTAGAATTTCCTAGGCTCAAATTTTCCACAGAAACAATGAAGATGAAACATCTCTTAACAATAGTCATAATGTAGATTGAATTGAAACTGCAATGACTTTAGTCGTTGAAAATTCACCATTTTAGTACAATTACTCCACAAAAGTGAATAGTAAGCCGGACAATTCTATATTTTTCATAATTTTATACTGAACTAGAGCGCTACATCCCATGTGATCCACATATGATTCCCTGATGGCCCCCATGATCCTTATTCTGAGCCTTGTAACCCTTAATCTAACCTTCGTACTCTCATTATACTCCTCGGGACCCTTATTTTGACCCTTCATATCTGACCTTTAATTTTGGAATCTTAATTTCGAGTATCAGATTTTCATCACCAAAAGTCGATTTGGATTTTTATGATATAGAGAGATATAGGACCCCGTATCTTGACCCTTGTGATCCATAGATTCTGACCCCCATGACCCTTACTCTGATCCTTGTGACCCTTATAACCCTTATTTGGACCCTTAATCTGACCCTTGTGGCCCTCATTATACCCCTCGGGACCCTTTTTTTGATCCTTCATATCTGACCTTTAATTTGGGGATTTTAATTTCGAGTTTAAGATTTTCCTCACCAGAAGTAGATTTGGATTTTTATGATATAGAGAGATATAGGAACCCGTATTTTGACCCTTGTGATCCATAGATTCTGACCCCCATGACCCTTAAACTGATCTTTGTGACCATTCTAACCCTTGTGGCCCTTAAACTGACCCATGTAACCCTTGTGAATCTTAATTTGACCCTCGTGACCCTTACTCTGGCCCTCATGACCTTCATTCTGACCCTCATGATCCTTATTCCAACCCTGATTCTAAGAAAATCGTTTTTTAATCATTTTAACAAACGATTTTTTGGCACAAGTACGACTTATTATTTCGGAACTTTGTTGTTCTCCTTTCATTGCACGTTTACTTGAATTGTTCGGAAATTTTTCTCCTACTTTTTCTCCGTGTATTGTAGCAACCTGAGAAATTTTGTACACCATTCCAAATATCGCAGAAATTGTATTTGGACTCTCGGCATAATGAAAAATCCTCTCCTTTCTCATAAGGAAACTTGGATTCAAAAGGAAACTGGAACAATGGAGACGAAACATCTCCAGAAAATAGTCATAATTTAATTGGATAAATTCCAGCAGACAACTCAGAAAGATAAAACAGAAGAAAGAAGATATTTGAAAAGCTCCGGAAGATGCAGAGAAAAGTGATTCTGAAATTCTAAACCCATCAGAATGAGTGATCTTAGTGGTGTTGAGGAGTGCAAAAGAAAATACCATGGCAGTCGAGCCGAGGAAAGGAGAAGAATAATGGTGGGTTATAGCGAAATCGTGGGAAAAGTTTCAAATGAAAATTGACGCGCCGCAGGAAAAATATGCACGAAGCCCGAGAGAGGGAAACGAATGAAGTTCGTGGCACCTGGCCTCGGTTGTAATGAGCCCTCACGTTTCACCCCTCACGGTGCAGCATCGAAGTCGTACGCCTAAACGAATTAAAAGTATGTATAAGGGCTACACCAGCTTTTTGCGGAGGAGATGACTTGGGGAAGTTCATCTGGAGCTATTTGCGCCTGGAAAAGAGGAATTTAGTTGCTATTAAAATATACATGTGGAGTTGTTCGTCTCTACTGTGTCCACCATCCAATATTCAATCTTATCTTTCTCTCTGTATATTATACAAATCTAACTCTCAATGATACGACAGCAATGTTATATCACTATTAACATTAACATACGGCTTCGTTAAATCGCATTCAATGTCACTTCTGAAAATTAATAGTCGACTGTCCACCAGAGATAGCCATAATTTAGAATTTCCGTTAAATTTTGAACTTGTCAATTGGTTAGTATTACTCTACGTTTTTTAATTATTAAATTAATCATCAATGAAAAATAGAAAAATTCTGAATTATTTTATCAATCAATAATTTATTTAGGAAGATGGACGATTATTTGGTTAATTATTATGAAATTTAGTATTAGGGGAGGGTGGGGCAAAACGGCCCCCTTCAATTGTCAATAACTTGTGAATGACATTGTGAAAATTCCCAGTTTCAACTTCATTTTGAAGATAATTTTTCATTCTCCAAAACGAGCTCTAACTCATCCCAATCGGATTATTGAATCGGAAAATATTGACGGTTGAAGGGGGGCCGTTTTGCCCCATCCTCCCCTATTTATTCAAGAGACAATTGACAATTCCATATTACCAATTATTTTATTATTTTAAATTTCGATCATTAGAGGTGAACCTTAATCAATGTGAGATTCAACTTCTCTTAATATTGAAGAAGCCAATGATTGATGGCCATCCCTACTGTCCATGAAATTTCATTTTTTTTCTCACAATGTACAAGGCTAGAATCATTCTGCGAAATTCTTATCCCCATAGATTTTTCTTCGACAGATGACATATTTGGCGAAAAAAAATAATTTTGTGATATTAGATCATTTTTCCACCGCAATCATCTCTCATCTCCATTTGAATAATTGTGGTTTTCTCAAATAATTATTGAATACACTGGTAACATTTTGTGTCTAAAATTTCTGGTACGCTTTTTGGGAATTTTTATCGAATTTAATTACGACGGAAATTTCAAGGAATTTCGTTATTGAAAATTCAGAATTACGTTGAAAAATCAAACAGAACTGTCAATTGATTTTTCCCCCTAAATCGTATTCAGTTTCACTATCCTGAAAATTATTAGTCAACTGTCCATGAAATTTCACCTTTTTCTAGCAGTATAATAATCCAATGATGTAATTTTATTGATAATGAAATGATTTCGCTATCCCCAATGAATATTCCAGTTCATTTATGACGAATTTATCTCCAAAAAATGGTAATGCTATCTTTTTTCTCCTCCATACGAAATTTTTTTCCACAACCCCAGATCCGACGGAAGCTCATAATGTATTCGCAAGTTAAGAGGATTATTCTGCCTGTATGTAATAAGACCACTGAAGCCCATCTCTCAGTACCTTGACTTTATGAAATATAGTTTGACGTGCAGCATCACAAAGTGAAGAGGAATATTGGATCAATGGTTCATTCTGAATTAATTTTCCAGCTGAATTCTACAGTCAATTGGTTGAAATTCTGATTTCTCTATTTCCGGTGGAAGTGCCTGTAGTAAAGTTTCGTTTATTCCACATATGAAGTCCTTGATAGCATTCCTCAAGTGTGTGAACGACTCAAAGCAGGGATGTAAACCAAGGAAATTGTCCCTTATATCTTATATCCCCGCTGAGAGCAGTTGATAGGATATGGGGACGCGTAATGTGCTATCTTGCATGTAGTTAAATGTCCCGTAAATAATCGCTGGAACGTATGAAAAAGAAGCGTAAATCAACGCCAGGGCACTATGAGGTAATCTTTGAATCAAGTCCAAAACATCAGGTTGCTGTGCAGTTCAAATTTCCGTCTGTCACGGAATTTTCAACATTCTAGTAAATTTTGTGATTCGTAAATCACAATTTGATGAGAAAATCAATGGAAACTGTGAATTTTGGTTGAATTTTCCAGAGAACATACGTAAAAATTCAAAAATTTTGAAGGTCTCGGGGTGTTATTCCTCATTATTTATTCTCTCAGAATTTTTACAGTGATAATTTTTGATAATTCTTCATTATGCTCAGTTATTTATCATAACAAACGTTTTTTTAGTCATCGTGAGACACCTGATGTTCGAAAAAATTTAATAGAAACTTTTACGAATTCGCTAGAAAATTGTATTGAAATTCTCTAGAAATTGTATGGAGATTTTATTAAAATTTTCGATAAAATTCTGTTTGTTTTTCGCGCAGATTCTATTGGACATTTGGTAGAAAAAAATCAATAGATTTCGTTTTTTTCTGTTTGAATTTTTCTCTTGAGATTTTTTCCATTAAAATTATTGCACACGGATTTTCTAGATTTTCCGATATATTTTGTTTTGCATGACAGGATCTGAGTGAAAAAAACTTAGAAAATTCATGCCCAAGTATTCGGTAGAAAAATTCCAAGAGAATATGCATGTAGTAAAATCGAAATCTATTGACTTTTCTCTATCAAATATCTCATAAAATCAGCGCAAAAAACAAATAGAATTTTTGCAAGAATTCCCTAGAATTTTAATAGAATCCCAATAGAATTTCGGGAAATTTCGTCAAGTTTTTCTATTGAATTTTTTCATGCGTGATCGATTAAAGATTCAAAATTATTAATTACTGTTTTATTTTTTATTCATCTCTATCATTGAATTTTTTTTCTATGTATCATTTATTTTCCTAATGCATTTGTAAGTGTATGAAAGTTAATACATTCGAAATTTGAGTGAAAAAAAGAAAGCTTCTCACAAATGAATGAGTTGAAGGATCAGCGACTGCTTCAGCACGAAGAGGAAAATTAAGATAAAAATTACCAGAAAAAAAAGTAAAAATTTCCAACATATTAACGTTCCGACTGTAGTTTCTTCCATAATAAACGTTGGGGGGGTTATTATGGGAGTAAAAATTTCGTTTCGAAACGTAATCCGCGAGGAAAATAAAATTTAATAAAAAGTGTGAGTCGGAATTGAAATTGTACGAATCGCCACGTAAATTCTACGATTTGTTCCGTAAAAATTAACCACCCGTCTGATGACTCACCGCTATGGGGACAAATCGTTCTGTATTTTTCCCCAACAATTGAGAAATTTTACGGAACGGAACGTAGAAATAACTCACCAGTTTCATAAAAATTGTTGAACGTTCAAGAATTTTTGATTTTGGATCTTGGAGATGGATATTTCTGTAAGATTTTACATCTTCGGGAAAAATCACATAACAATTTCGTACTTTGTTCGGTGATGAACCTGAGGATTCACTGAACGTTTCAAATTCCTTCTCTTTCATTCCTATAAAAATTGCCGGAAAACGATTCCCCATTGCGGATTACGTCAATTGTTCCGAAATTTTCACTGAATATTTCTCTCCGTGAGGGCCAATAATTATCACCAGTTACTGTCAGATCTGGAAATTACTACTGAACTGCTGGCCCTCCTTCAAGATAAAAAATAAAAAACCTCACGTTAATTAACGTCCACGAGCGAAACGACGAGATTTGAGGTCATAAACAACCATAGATAAATCCAACTCTATTATAGGTACTACGCAATATCGTGCAGAATTGATGGACTTCAAAGTACTATATAAGCCCTCTGTTTAAAACAAATATGACCTATCTCTGGACTTTGCATTTCACCGTGATTTTCTGCCCACACATACCCACAGTACATCCATCGATGATTAATAAATCCACCGAACCAATGAGAGACTATTCCAAGGCTTCAAATTAAAACGAAAAAATTCCCTGTATTTGAATGCAACCAATCCCCAATTATTCGTGTTTTACCTATTCATTACCCGGTTTTTTTTTTCATACAAATGCTTTCAAAGGTTCTACCCGCTATTCATCGAAATACTCTCTAATCTATAACGAATTTCCCCAAAGCGAATTTTCATCCACCATTGAACCTGTATTTTTCATTCCATTTTACAGAATTCATCATCACCGGGAGGCAGCAATGATGGCTTAACAAAGCAGCAAATCGAACTCATCCAACAAATAATGCAACAGACCCAGCAACAGCAGCAGCCAGCTAATTGCCAACAATCGTCAACAACCAGTGGTGCTGCAATTTCAACGCAAACAAAAAACGGAAAACCATCAAACAAATCCGCTCATTCACCAAATGGTAATTCTACACCCGGCAATCCTAGCTCTACAAATACCACCAATTCTAGTTCGAAGACAAAGATTTGGAATCAAAACCAGGTAAATACATTTATTTTTTTATTTTATCAGCATTTTGAATAATTTTTTCGTTTGAATTCAGAAGAATTAGTGACGTCGCAAGACTGTATCAACATTTTGAATTATTTTTTCGTTTGAATTCAGAAGAATTAGTGACGTCGCAAGACAATAAAACAGACGAGACGAGACAAGAGAACATTTTTCGATTGTATATGAATAGCAAAACAAAACAAGATCTCGAACAAAAGACAGAGGAGAGCAAGAGTAACAATTTTGAGGCAAAAAATGAAATGAGAATGAGAAAGTGAACAATTCCCAGCATTTTTCATCTTCAAAATTTTTCTTAGTCGCATTTTTCTCAGCTTTCTTTGCCTAAGTTCAACATTTTGAGCCCTTGATAGTTTTGGTGAGAAAACATCATTATTAAAATCAATCCGTTTTCATTGTCCCACACGTTGCATTTTTATAAAAATTATTATTATACCCATGAAAAAAAGAGCAAGACATGTAAAAAAGCGGGTGCCTGTACCGCCCACTCGTATTTCTCAGGATTGGCAGCGAAAAAAAAATTATTCTTTTTTTATTATGCAAATATTTGATAATAACAAGTAATTTGCACAGAAATGTTCAATTTTCTACCGTGGAAACATCGTTAAAAGCATCCAAATCATTTCCTACCGAATTCCTAAAATATTTCGACCCCGGAATTTAAGATTTTTCAAATTTCCAGTTGGTCCATAATTGAATGAAGTACGAAATATCTGTTCGTTATACATTTCCACATCCGTCGCGAACTTTGTGATAACAAAACAACATCTTCATCAGTTATTATTGGCTATTTTATCAGCCTACTCGTTTCTGGGTAATTCCGCCCAGAGTTTGTGGGTAATGCCACCCAGGGTTTCTGTAGGGCTGCTAGACTCAGCAGCTAGAGGGCGGTCGAGAGACAGCTCGATTGTTTAGGGTAGTCGGTGGCCACTGCAACATGGGGTAAATTCAGGATAATTTATTATTATTCACGTGAAATCTTTCTCAAAATGGAGCCAAAGAATGGAAACGAAGGATGAAAATAGGAAAAATTATAACAGTTGGTCTGCATTGCTCAAAAAAGTCATCAAATCAAGATGAGCGGTATAGGACGAATGTCGGGCGGTATTACCCGCAAAGTTCGATTCCATCGCTCACTGGCCGATGGCAATTGAATTACATAATTAAATATGTTTAATGTTAATAAAAAATCTGTCCTCTTGACATCTTCAAGTAATCACCTCGAAGAACTCATTCTAACCGTTTATGACTCCTTGTAGAGTGCGAGGCTGGAAAAAAAGACTCATTTCCCTTAGGTGGGCGGTACATGCACTAGCTCATGTATGAGAGGCAAGACAGAACAAGAGGACCGTGATTTTTGTTGTGTCTTGTCTTGTCGCATCACTAAGAAGAATCCAGTAAATTGTGGAACAACCCTCCATTTTTAAGTGAATAATCACTTGTTTTCTATTTATCATTGAATACTGTTACCTTTCCATAATTTTCTTGAGGAAAAATTCTTCACTCAACAAAACAATGTGTTTCATGAAATTGTTGTAATCTCAGACATCCCAATCGCACGTAAATTATTAATTCTGAGAAACTCAAGTTTATTCCTCTAAAAGAGAATGTAGACATCAATTTGGAGCTGTCGAAGTGCAGAAAGGCTGCATGACACGTCTGGTTAAGAAACACAACCCATTCCTTGTCTAACAATTTCCGAAAATTTATGATGTACATCACAGGTCGTGAAATCTTTTTACACCCAAACACCATTATTAGAATGGCCTTTGTTTTGAATCAAAGCAAATGCCGCTATTCGTCGTACCTCGAACGAGACGTGATTGAAATTTACGAACTTCCGTGATGTTTCTCCAGTACTTACTCAAAAAGTTATGAGACCGTAGCTCCTCCGTTCGTTAATGCCGTCATTATTACCAGAATTCCGGCGCTAAACTTTCCTCCACTGGTACGTGAGACTTTGATCATTTTTTTGCACTACACTTTCATGGGTTTTATTAATGATCACAGAGGCAAAAAATTGGTTTTCAGCGACATGTCAATCCCTATCAATCTATCCCTCCCATTTAGGAATTTGTGATTGTAAAATTCAACGAGTGCAAAATTCAAAGATTTTGTGATTTTGTCACCAATTTTTAGTAATACAAGATCTATGCGCGCGCTCTCGCGTGCGCTGATCTATTCATTTGTTGATCTATTCAATTTCTAAGGTATCTTATAGGAAGCCTCTATTGTACATTTTTTCTTGTCAATTTTTAAACCATAAGTTTCTTGATATAACTAAAGACGTAGTTCACAAAAAAACGTGTTCTTCTCAATGTAGAATCAACCCTGCAACTTGAGTCATGAATCATTCAGTCATAATTTTGTTGCGTCTATGTAATTCCAAATCAACTTTCAAATTGAAAAATATAAGATGTTGACTCGAAATAGTCGAATACCGCGCCTTTTCGTTCGCTCTTTGTCTTCCACTTCTTCTTCCTCGAATGAAGAATCGCAATCAACTTTATAACGCTGACAAAGAAAGTGCAGCTGTAGTGAGGACAAGTAGAATCGGGAAAGGCGCCTTTAAGCTTGAGACCGCCTCGTGCGACCTTTCATGTTCAATGCTTTCATCAGGTTTGATTAGTTTTTCCTCCTTTCCAGACTGTGAACACTTTTTTCCCCTCCAAGTTCCTTTCGCTGGCAGTGACTTCTGTACTGACTTCTGACAGCTGTCCCTTTCAGAGTTATTAGAATCAATTGAGGTTTTCAGGATTTCTGGAGCAACTGTGGACAAACAAGAATTCTATATTTTTCTCCAACCTCGAAACTAATAAATAGTGTTTATTGTTCTTTCTATTGTTTGCCACGGCTTTCATCAGGATAATATTCAACCTTATTATATTAATCCAGAACTTGAGTAGATCAAGCGGTTCTTTTCCATTGTATAGATTCTTCAGAGAAAATTGACTGCATGAAGAGAAAAGCCCGGGAATTTTTATGGAGAAATTTCGCAGACAATTCTAGTTTTTCGTGCAGCATAAAATTTTCTTTATTTCAAATTTACTTTCCTATGTAAATCAATGATTGAAAATTCTGTTTAGTATTAGTTAAATCATTGTAGGCTGTTGTGAATAGGAATTGTGATGTTGAAGTATATATGTTATTTTGATAGAGCTGCCCGAGTCGAATAATTGGACCTGACAAATTCTACTTAGGTCTCTCCGTTCAGAACTGGATAGGTCTTGGGAAGCCTCTTCCCAAGTGCTTCCGAGACCTTTCTACCTCTGGTTATGTCCCACTTCAGCACTTGTTAGGTGTAAGCAGGACTTGCATTCAGACTTTCCAAATCCTTGCCGGTCCCCGTAATTCTATGGGCCTATATTAAATCTGCGTTCATATCCCTATTTACTCATGCGTTATTGAAATAAAAAATGCAATTATTGTTTTTTTTTTAATCTCGAAAATCGACATTTCACGGGAGGGTGGAGGGGAGATGCATGTATGCGGAGGCTTGACATTTTTATCCAATAAGCGAAGAAGGTTGCAGAATCTATTCTAGCCACTCTTGCCTCTCCGCTTGCATGCATTGTCCCAATAAAAAAAGAAAGTGTTAACAAATCTGACCCTTGTTCCAAGTAAAAACCGAAATACTGACCCTGTGGCCGCCGGTGAAATTTTTTTTTTTCAGTTTTCACTTTTTCCACGTACTTTTGAGAGTTCTGAATAGCCCGTCGCTTAAATAGTTGGAATCAACGTTCACCCGGCTAAAAAATTCGATTTTGTCGAAAGTCGACTTTCTCCCGAGAAAAACGAAAAATCTGACCCTTTGAAAATTTGAAAAAAAAAACTTTTTCAGTTTACACTTTTTCCACATACTTTTGAGAGTTCTGAATAGCCCGTCGCGTGAATAGTTGGAATCAACGTTCACCCAGATCCGATCAATTAGCCCCTCATGTATAGATATTCCAAATTT
>NW_021680427.1:1777540-1838966 GCF_001412515.2 Diachasma alloeum
CCTTCCCCTTCACCCGCTCGTAAAATCACGCGTTCTCGGTAGCATCGAGGAGGACTTCTCAGGACCGAAAAGAACTGAGGATTCGAAAGGTCTCTGGAAAAGTACGTCGCAGAACTGATTAGGACTTACCAGGTCCATCTAGGTCTGGAGAGATCTTGAAAGACCTGTGTACGTCCAATCAGAACCAAATCCTCGACTCGGGATGCCTAGGACTTTTATTTTAGAATTACATTACAGTTATTCTAAGCTCAAACGTCATCACTGAATCATGTCTTTTATTCACCCTTTTTCACACATCACAATTGATTCAATATCATTGGTTGATTTCAATTGAAAAACAGGGATAATGTTAACAACATTTGGTTGAATTTTTCGAAAAAAGACTTTGAATTCGATTTAAGGGGAAAAAGATGATGGAATTTCAAGTTTTTCTATGAAAATTAAAGTAAAGTGCTAATTTTTTAGTGCCAGAAAGACGGAAAGTCCATACTTGAGATGACTTTTGAAGTGAAAATGCACATCTCGACGTTTCATGACATTCTAAGTTATCTCCAGGCAAAATTACAGAATCGAAATATCGACCGATTACAAAGTTTCCATGCGGAATAAAAATGAGAACCCATTCGAAAACAAATTGCTAATTTATTAGCAACAATACCTATACTCATTTATAAAAAATATTATCCACTTGTTTCATACACTGATCCTTAGCCACATTATCAGTGCTTTGATCGTTTCCTCCGTACGAATTATCAATTCCCCTCTCTCCCCTTTCCAAAAATGGCCCTCGTCAATTTATCAGCATTCATCAACATTGTCAACCAATATCAATTAATTTTTCAACAGATTGAATTATCCCACAGCAGTAAGCCCCAACATAACCCAAATTTATCATAAATTCACACGGACATTGTATCGAGAGAAAATTGAGTAGATGGTCATGAGTTTTCAAGTTGAGGTCTATATCTGCCCCTCCTCGTTCATCGTGTAACTTCATTAAGTTAATGGCATAATAACCACCTGCGGTGTCGCAAATGTATATACATAGGTGCCCTCCGCGTATATAGAGTAAAAGAGGGAGATAGAGCGCTTCGTGCGCCGATATTGAGAACATGGCAATGTCTGTAAATAGACTAAGAGGACTAGAAGCTCACCAGCCGAAAACCCCCGCACGGGTAAAATCGATCGATTTCTCATTAATATGTATGAGATCTTCAGGTTTGCGTATATAATGAGAGAGGCTCTGTGCTCTAGGAAACTCTCGCTAAGAGACTTGGGATATAACTTGCTGGTTTCGGGCGCAGTACTGCTATAAATGACCAGCAATTAATGATTGTGAAAGTTTAAAACGTAGAATTACGAGGGAAAAAAAAACATTGGGACAAGGAGGGGAAAGAAAAATAGAGGATGGGGGGATAGCGAGGGGCGGGGGCATAGGGGGTAGGGGGTAAAGTGTGTGGGAAGGACGATCGATGGACCTCATGAATATGTATGGCCTTCTCGTTATCTTTCGGGGGAAAAGACGGAACTGCGGGAAAACTTTGGTGGAAAAGTTTTTCCTTCCGTCTTCAACTTTCTTTTTACCCATTTTTTTTACAGCCTCTCTCGAATAGACTAAAGTAGTTGGCAACGATAATAAATAATCTGCGGCTTATTCGCGTTAAACTTTTCAATGCTTGTGACACCGGGGACTTTTCCAAGTGAGTTAACTTTCATAATTGCGGCGGGAATCTAATAAAAGTGAAAAATGAATTGTTATTGATTCTGAGGAGATTAAGTGGGAATTTCACTGCCCTATGGGAAATTTCTTTGTCATTTCCGATACATTTTTTGAGAATTTTCATTATTTGCCAAATGACAACTCCACTGAAATGTAAAGGAATTTCATAATTGGAAATTCGTAATTTAATTGATAAATCAATGAATTGTGATTGTTTTGAATAATTAAATAATTGCAAAATATCCGGAGACCTGGAATGAAATGAAGTTTAATTAAATTGAAGCTCTCATACGGAGAGAGAATTTCGAGAAAAATTATCTAGAAAATCTCGCTCTTTATGATCCATACAATCCGAATATGCAATTGTTCGGTAATCAGTCGGTGGAATTGATTCATTTATTATTCTCAAATGTAGGTATTGTTGAGCTCCATCCACCAACGTTAATTAAACTTAATTCATTTAATAATGTTTAAAATTTTAACTTTTTCCAAAAATGTTATGATGATTTCAACGTGGCTTATGTAGACGACAAACCTGTGAAATGAAAGGCCGATAAAAAAACAATTTCAATACCTATAAAACAGTTGAATGAAAATATAAACACCAACATGTGAATAGGAAATGTAGCTCCTGAGATAAATGCCACGTAGTTATGACGAGAATGCTAACCTGTGAAGCAACAAAGGCGTGAGGGGAGTGAGATATATTTGCGGTACTATAGTACTGTAAAACAACAATCGGTTGTCTCTTTATATTATAAAAATCCAAATCGACTTCTGGTGATGAAAATTTCGTACTCGAAATTCAGATTCCAAAATTAAGGGTCTCAAGGCTCAAAATAATGTTCATGGGGTTCAGAATAAAAGTCATCAGGGTCAGAATAAGGGTCACGAGGGTCAGATTAAAGGTCACGAGGGGAATAATGAGGGTCACGAAAGTCAAAGTAAGGGTCACGAAGGTCAGAATCAAGGTACAAGGTCAGGGTCAAGTTGAGGGGCTGATTCAAGGTCATGAGGGTGAGATTAAGGGCAATAAGGCTCAGAATAAGAGTCACGAGGCTCAAAATAACGGTCAAGAGGATCAGAATCAGGGTCATAAGGGTCACGAGGGTTAGATTAAATGTCAGATAAGTCAGATTAAGGGTCACCAGGGTCCGATTAAGGGCCACAAGGGTCAGAGTAGGGATTATGGGGATCAGATGGTAGTTGGCGAGTGGAGCGATCTGGTAGCGCAGCCCCCTAGTATGAAATAAAGGAACAATAAGAATCATGATTATGCTAACATTCAGCTAAGTTGAAAATCTGACACAATTGTTTAAAAATAAATCTCATTGAATTTAATAACATAAAGTAAGCAATGGATTGTAGACCATAGAAGAAAATGATGTGCAAAATAACCATTCGGAAGCATATTGCTAATTTATTAGCAATAATAACTATACACTCTAAAAAAAGATTACTTCTGATAAGTAGGAAAACTACTTGTATTCAGTACCGAGGGGTTTCTGGAGAAAAGGTAATTTTTTTACTTGGTTCAAGTCGAAAATCGACTGAATACAAGTTTTATGCTCCAAGTACAATTGGTACTGGTGACAAGTACCAACTGTACTCATCATCAGTACTAAAAGTACGTGTACTGAGTACCGAGCTGTACTTCTCAAAAGTAGAAAAAATACTCGAGACAAGTAGTAATAGCACTCAAATCCAGTACTAATGGATTTTCGCGGAATATTACAGTAAAATTTATCATACACTAGAGATCGCTGAAAAACGAAGAATTAATGCAAATAAAATTATTGTTTATTGTTCATTTGCCCCTCAAACGCTTGAAAATTGAAATGTAGTCCAATGTAATAAATTCTCGAGCTACAGAGATTTTTTTTTCAAAATTTTTCAAAAGATGTGTAGAATAACAATTACCAATTAATTTTTCCAAATTTAATTTCCAAATAGTCCTTTTTTTAATAACAAAAAATGTAATATTCATGCGAAATAGCCAGTAAAATGATCCTCAAAATAATTGTTATATTTTATATTGAAAAAAAAATTGAAGTATTAATCTTTTGAGCTATCTTGTATAAAAATTGCAATTTCGTTATGCGACAAAGAATAAAATTGCCTATTTAGAAGTCGAATTCAAAAAAATTATCTCGTAATTGTTATTCTACACATCTGTTTAAAAATTTTGAAGAAAAAATACGTCCGTAGGTCAAAAATTGAGTACACTGTGCTATTTTTCTTCATTTTCAAGGTCTTGGGGGCAAATCAACAAGAAATAATCGTTTTTTTCCCCACTTATTCTTCGTCTTTCAACATATATAAATAATCGATCATCAATGTGTAATAAATCTTACTGCAATATCTCGCGATTTTGAAACTCATCGTAACCTCCCCTTGATGAAATTTGTTAATTGTCATCTGAGAATGATAATGATAATGAGAATGATAATTAATGATATGAAATTCCTCAACAAAATAACCAACCAAAAGTACTGGAATCAAGTCATAAAAGTACTCGCGAGAAGTAGAAAAATTACTTGCTCCAAGCATCAAAGGTACTTGTGAGAAGTAAGAAAAATACTGACAGGAAGTAATAAAAGTACTTCCTCCTAGTACTTTTCCTACTTGCTTAGTAAATATTGTACTTCACCCTAGGACATGAAAAGTACTTGGGACAAGTAGTTTCCCAACTTTTCACAAGAAAACTTCTCCCAAGTAGAATTCAGTACTAGTGAGTAGTAACTTTTTTTTAGACTGTACCAATTGACTCACTATTTACTGCTTTTGATTATTAATTGCTTTTGATTTTTGCGACTACGTAAGCAAGTTTATTTTCATATCATACCCCCCTGTATAATTGGTACCATTTACCAAAACAGTATGAAATAAATAAAATAACTGAATATCGATTCTTTTCATTATTCAATCATTCTTTATTGCCAGGGTCGATCGGTAAACAGTGGACGATTACAAGACTCGAATTCTGTGAATTAATGTGATACCGAAACTATTAATCATCGTAGATAGAAGGGCAATCACACACATCGTGTCTTCCTGCTTTGGCACACTTGGGGGGCTCCCCGTTGTAGTCATTTGGATATGCCTTCCGGCAGCCCTCCACCGAACACCCCTTTTCCGGTGTACAACCTGAAAATAATGGTAAATGGTGAAAAATTATTCCTGCCAAGGATTGATATTCTCGTCAGAAGATAATATTTTTTCAAAACGAATTTTTCCAGGACAGTCATTTTCAGAGAGTCCAAGTCTATCCTCAAAAATTAGAGTGATATTGAACAATCTGATTATTATGCTACATATGACCTTGACAAAATGTTCTCCGATATCTTCCAGATTTTACAAATTAGCGATTTTCTCAGGTAAAGAAAATTGGAATAATTCCAAATGTTAATAATTATTATTGGAGTTTCTTCGAGGTCATATGCAGAAGAATATTCTTATAGATCACCATAATTCTCGCGCTTGGAACTGATTTCGGAGCACCTGGAAATGACTGGCCTGGAGAAATACGTTCCAAAAGAGCTATTTTCTTCTACTAAGAGCATGAAAAAGATATCACCAATAACATTTTCTTGGAAGGAATAAATTTTTTTCTGTGTGGCGTTGAAGCGAGTGCGACCCAGTGAAAAAATCGCAAATATGATATCGCCCAACATTTGATTATCACTCAAAAAAAATTAATTTCAATCAGTAGTAATACCCCAAGAGCTTCAAAATTATCGGGTATTTCCTGATAGCTTCGTTGCAAATAAATGAAGGTGTCAAGTTTTGCAGGTTAAAAAATCCCGAGCGATTGCGCGAGGGATTTTTCTGCAAAACTTGGCACGATGGTTTGTTTGCAGGGGAGCTTGAAGGAAATACTCGATTAATTTTGAATCTCGAGGGGTATTTGGCGGATTATTTTTCCCAATTGGATTTTGGCCAAGCAGAGTGCAGTGGACAAAATCAGAAGGTGAATTGGGGAAGATTTGAACAAATTATATTAATAGAATAACCCGATTTCCATAGACTGTCAAATATAAGATTCTATATGAAATGAGCTGAAAAAATGAAGAGCTATTGCGAAATATTCCGGTAAAAAAATTAAGAACTACTGGGAAATATTCAAAAGCTAGGAGGAAATATCCGAAATAATGAAACTGTCGGGTAGCCTCAAATACTGCGCTCTGATTGGTCGAAATCCGATTGGAAAAAATAATCAGTAGAAGAAGTACTTCTACCCACTATCAGGGGTTTTTGGGGAAAAGGCAGATTTTTTACTTCTCGAAGTCACAAAAGAACTGGTGAAAAGTACTTCTGTACTTGTCACAACTACTTTTGTTACTCGGGACAAGTAAAATAGTACTTGTACTGAGTACCTGGCTGGTTGTTTTCAAAAGTACCAACAGAACTCAATATAAGTAGCAATAGTACTCATAATTTTTTGTCAGAAATTCATTCAAGATCAGAAATGAAGATCCAAATGTTGGAGCACAAGTGAACACAGAAAAATCTGAAGGTAAAATACGGTTTTGAAGTGGTAATTAACGTATTCAAAAACGTAATTTACGATTTTTTCAAACGGGCAAATTACGCTTTTGAGATCGTAAATTACGGCCAGAATAACGTGAATTGCGATTTCAAGAACGTGAATTACACAATCTACTGATTTTTTCCTACAAAATATCTTCTCCTGAATACTTCTATTCACAAAAATGCGCCAGAAAGCTCATTTTATCTGTCGATAATATTCGCTTTTCTCAATGAAGTAATCAATTGAAAGTACTGAAATTAAGTCATAAAAGTACGAAGTTAAAAAATTACTTTTCACCCGTACAAGTTGATACTTGTCAAAATTACTAAAAGTACTAGCAGAAAGTAATGAAGCTACGGAAATAATCATGTTTTGATGAAAACTTTATTGTCTACAACAAAATTGATTCAACACGACAAAAGATCTCGGCAGAACTAATTTTTTCTCTCAGTGTTCATTCGTTTGCAAGGAAGCTCTCATGAAATATCCGACCATTTTTAAGGTCTCGTGGGATTACAATCGATTATTGCCTCGACACATCAATCATTGATAGTTATTAATTGTTCTTCAAATAATCATATTATAAACTTTATTTGTACTGAGAAGATATAACTTACCGTAGATGGTTGCATTAGACACTGCAATGTAGATCATCGCGAATATAGAAAGAGCCAGGAAAATTTTCAACTTGCAGCTGACCATGGTGATGGAGAAGAACGTAATATTGCGTCGGCGAAGGAAAGTATGAATCACTTTGTCGAGGGTCTACGACAAAATGCTTTGACGATTCCATAAAAATGCAGCTATAGAGATAAAAGTGCGGTAATTTGACCAAGGTTCTATACCTCACGCGAACCTGACAAGTTTGCATGACCACTTATTGTTGATAACGATTCGTTATCAACTCGTTCCCCTCGTTTCATATTCGAATAGTGAGAGTTACCGAAAGTTGTAAACAACATTTAGTTATTATTTTGATCGTAATAAAATGGAATACTCTCCTGAGTCGAGGATTTGGTTCTGATTGGACGGGCACAGGTCTTTTCAAGATCTCTTTAGACCTAGACCTGGTACGTCCTAATCAGTTCTGCGACGTAGTTTTCCGGAGATCTTTCGAATCCTCAGTTCTTTTCGGCCCTGGGAAGTCCTGTTCGATGCTACCTAGACCTTGGGATTTCACGAGGGGGTGGAGGGGGAAGGCATGTATGCGGAGGGTTGAAATTTGTACCCAACAAGGAGAGAGGGTTGCAGAATATATTTTAGCCACCCTTATCTCTCCGTTTGCATGCGGCGTTCAAATAAAAAATAGTGAACGTTGATTCTGTATTTATTGACCTCTCTAATCCCAGTGAAACTCTCGGAGGCGCCAGAAATGTCGAAATAAAAAATTCGTTTTCCGTCCCGGCGGGCGCAAAGTTACATTTCCCTCCCGCTTCGCGGGAGGGAACTCTGACTTTGCGCCTACGCCGAGACGGAAAATCGCGTTCTAACCACGGGAAGTAAAATAAAGGACCCTCAGCCGCGTGCTTACCAACCTCGCCTTCGGCTCGGCTGATTGCACTGGCGGCTGAGGATCCTTTATTTTCCCTCCCTAGGTTAGAAATATACTATTCTCACCCGGAGCCAAAGTGTCAGATCTTGGAATTTTGCCGAGGGAAAGTCGACTTTCGCCAAAATTGAATTTTTCCGCCAAGTGAGGGTCGATTCTGCATCTAGTGGTGATTCTGATGCCAATGATACCCTTGGAGGTGGGGAAAAGGTCGAAATAAATTTTTTTTTTTCACCCCGGGGCCAAAGTGTCAGATCTTGGATTTTTACCGGGGGAAAGTCGACTTTCGCCAAAATCAAATTTTTTCGCCAAGTGAGTTGGTTTCGAATTTATTGACCCCTTTAATGCCAATGAAACTCAGAGGCGCCAGAAATGTCAGAATACAATTTTTTTTTTACCCGCGGCCAAAGTTCAGATCTTGGATTTTTCCCCGAGGAAAGTCAACTTTCGCCAAAATCGATTTTTTCACCAATCGAATGTTGATTCCGAGTTAATTGGCCGCTTTAATGTCAATGAAACCCTCGGAGGCGCCAGAAGTATCGAAATAAATTTTTAAATTTGAAATGTCATAAGATTATTCCCCTTAATTTTCACAATCGCGGTCAAGAAAGGACCACAACGAGAAAAGCAGTCTTATCAGTTATCCTCAAAAAGAAGAGAAAAAACGGTGGTGTGGAGAAGTTGGTGAGCTTCTCATTATTCCGTCATGCTTGATGAATTGTTACAACAATGCGGTTATTCAGAACATTCAGACGTTTTTACCACAATCCGCTTTGGCACTTCACGCCGTAACAGGTTCGCCGGGGAACGATTCATGATGATTGTTATGAAGTCCCTCGCAATAATGATGAAGAATAATTCGGATTACGTCGTACGATATCAGGCTATCTAACGCCCGATAGATTTGGCAATTCGATCATCAAATTTGTCAATGAAAGTGTGCGCAAGCAATTTCTTTTATTTTCTTTTTTTTTCTCTTATAATTAAATAATGAGAATTGTTAAAACTTTTCAAAATCTACTTTAACGTTTCGTTTTTTTCTTATATTTTGATATGTTGATTTATTTTATGTTCTGAGAATTGAAATATAGCAACATGATTTCTTCTTGTGGTTTTATCGCCTCATTGTGGCAGGGGCACGTGCCCAAACAATATGACTTCATATTTATATTTATATTATATTTATTTATATTTATATTTATATATATTTTATATATATTTTTTTTAAATATTTGTCTTTTGAGAAAATTCCGATGAAGTTTTCCGTTCCTCAATACCTGAAATACAGTTTTCCTCAGTCGCTCCGTCATTTTTGGACCCAAACATCTGATTATTATTGCGCCAAAAAAAAAATCTCAAGGAGGCCATTTTTTTTTGCAGAACTTTCAAATTTGGGTAGTGTCCCCCCTTAATTTCCGTGGGATAACTCATCTAAAAGTAGTTAATAAAATGATGAATTTTCATTCAATAGTAAAATTCAATTCCTTGAAATTTCAATTGAAATTATCACTTGATGGATGTTTTCTAGAAGTGCGCTATCTCTTGAAAATTTGTCGACAAAAATTCAATCACCGAATCAGAAGGAAAGTTGGAACAGTTTTCTAAAGGAAAGACAGCTGGGCTCAATGAAATAAATATCGATTGTTTTTCCATTACTCAATCACTTTTTCATTGCCTATACACTCTAAAAAAAGATTAGTGGACTCTGGTTAGAGTCGACTGTTTTGCGGGATAGGGGAAGCGAATTCGGAGAATTCGACTCTATTTCCCTGCCCCCACTACGCGCTCACGCCGAGCCCGACTTCCGAGAACTACGAACGATAAAATGAAAATGTGTTTACTCTCCGGCTTGTGTGGTGGCAGAGTGGGGGAAACGCTCGAGCGGCGAGAAAAAAAAATTGAGGGGAAGTTCGACACTAAACAATATGCCTCTAACCAGAGTCCACTGTACTTCTGATAAGTAGGAAAACTACTTGTATTCAGTACCGAGGGGTTTCTGGAGAAAAGGTAATTTTTTTACTTGGTTCAAGTCGAAAATCGACTGAATACAAGTTTTATGCTCCAAGTACAATTAGTACTGGTGACAAGTACCAACTGTTCATCATCAGTACTAAAAGTACGTGTACTGAGTACCAAGCTGTACTTCTCAAAAGTAGAAAAAATACTCCAGACAAGTAGTAATAGCACTCAAATCCAGTACTAATGGATTTTCGCGGAATATTACAGTAAAATTTATCATACACTATAGNCTTGTGTGGTGGCAGAGTGGGGGAAACGCTCGAGCGGCGAGAAAAAAAAATTGAGGGGAAGTTCGACACTAAACAATATGCCTCTAACCAGAGTCCACTGTACTTCTGATAAGTAGGAAAACTTCTTGTATTCAGTACCGAGGGGTTTCTGGAGAAAAGGTAATTTTTTTACTTGGTTCAAGTCGAAAATCGACTGAATACAAGTTTTATGCTCCAANCAACTGTACTCATCATCAGTACTAAAAGTACGTGTACTGAGTACCGAGCTGTACTTCTCAAAAGTAGAAAAAATACTCGAGACAAGTAGTAATAGCACTCAAATCCAGTACTAATGGATTTTCGCGGAATATTACAGTAAAATTTATCATACACTAGAGATCGCTGAAAAACGAAGAATTAATGCAAATAAAATTATTGTTTATTGTTCATTTGCCCCTCAAACGTTTGAAAATTGAAATATAGTCCAATGTAATAAATTCTCGAGCTACAGAGATTTTTTTTTCAAAATTTTTCAAAAGATGTGTAGAATAACAATTACCAATTAATTTTTCCAAATTTAATTTCCAAATAGTCCTTTTTTTAATAACAAAAAATGTAATATTCATGCGAAATAGCCAGTAAAATGATCCTCAAAATAATTGTTATATTTTATATTGAAAAAAAAATTGAAGTATTAATCTTTTGAGCTATCTTGTATAAAAATTGCAATTTCGTTATGCGACAAAGAATAAAATTGCCTATTTAGAAGTCGAATTCAAAAAAATTATCTCGTAATTGTTATTCTACACATCTGTTTAAAAATTTTGAAGAAAAAATACGTCCGTAGGTCAAAAATTGAGTACACTGTGCTATTTTTCTTCATTTTCAAGGTCTTGGGGGCAAATCAACAAGAAATAATCGTTTTTTTCCCCACTTATTCTTCGTCTTTCAACATATATAAATAATCGATCATCAATGTGTAATAAATCTTACTGCAATATCTCGCGATTTTGAAACTCATCGTAACCTCCCCTTGATGAAATTTGTTAATTGTCATCTGAGAATGATAATGATAATGAGAATGATAATTAATGATATGAAATTCCTCAACAAAATAACCAACCAAAAGTACTGGAATCAAGTCATAAAAGTACTCGCGAGAAGTAGAAAAATTACTTGCTCCAAGCATCAAAGGTACTTGTGAGAAGTAAGAAAAATACTGACAGGAAGTAATAAAAGTACTTCCTCCTAGTACTTTTCCTACTTGCTTAGCAAATATTGTACTTCACCCTAGGACATGAAAAGTACTTGGGACAAGTAGTTTCCCAACTTTTCACAAGAAAACTTCTCCCAAGTAGAATTCAGTACTAGTGAGTAGTAACTTTTTTTTAGAGTGTACCACATGAAAACAAGAGCAATTTCCTCCTTGTTTTCGTGTTCCGCTGAAATGTATGAGAAAAGCAAAAAAACCGCGGATACGGCTAACGGATATCCTTGACGGTGAAAATTGGTAAAAGAAGATTGCATTAGGAATTCTCGTTGTCGTAATGTCTAGCCTCTTTCCATACATTCTATGATTGTTTCATCGTGTAAACTGCTCACAACCGTTCACATCTGTTGCTTTCACCGTTACTGATACCTATATGCTCATTTCCCCCTTGCCGCTTGGCAATTTCATGACGTGCCATTTTCCGCGGAATGGTAAGACTGCGAGGAATACTCACAATTCCGTCGTTTACGCTTTTGTTTTCGTATTGTCATGCCATTAGGGGAGGGACTGACTCGTCGTTATCGCAGAATAATTCAAGTCATTCTTGTACCTTAAAAAAACGTTATTACACCCTCCGGGCTGAGAATAATCTCAATCCTCTAGTTTCATTTCGTGATGCAGGAACATTAGGAAATATCGGGAATTCGACGTATCGAATGGAATAATGTCTTTTCAATATTCATAGGTTCACGTGAATGTTCGCTAATGGAGCCTAAGGCAAAATATAATGAATACACGAGTTGATAAAAAATTCCTCGTATGCTTATCGTTATGTGGTATTCGGGGAATTGAATAATAGTCTGTATTTTTCCCGTGTGAGTTTTACATGGAGAAAAAGGTGAGAATAAATTATTTGGAAAGTCTTTGAATTTTCCTGTTCGAAAGGTAATAGTAGAGTGAAATGTGATTTAATACAAAAAACTGGAAGTGGCGGATATCTTACAATGCACGGTAAGAAAAAATTGAGTCCTAATATCTCCGCTGTGAGGGATTGAATACTCCGGTATTCCATTTTGAACCACCAATATTGCCAATTAAATTGCGTGAGAAAATTTTAAAAAAATCGTGAATATTTAACGTCATTCAAATTACGTTTTCCACAGAATTATTATATTTTTAAAAATTCGATGTTTACAAATTAATAATTGAAATTGTTTAAACTTTCGGATACCTTATTCTTTTGGGCATGAAATCGATTTCTGGTAAAATTTTAAATGTGAATAAATTTGTTACCATTCCGAAAAAATGATTTTTATGATAGAAAATTGATTGTTTATAAATTATTTATAGAAAACACTCATAATTTCCAAAAATTGCATTTTTCTAATGATTTCATCAATCTTCCAGAAAAAGTAAAGGCTCATTTTTTTTAAAGATTTTTGAAATGTTTTCCAACGGTTCAATATCGAGATTTAAATTCAGACCTGCAAAGTTAAAATAATAAAATCATTTTAAAATTTTCGGGAACTTAGTATTAAATAGGGCTTCAATGAAAGCTCTGATATTCGACTGCAAACGTAGAAAAGTATTTCACTGGAGAAAAACTCGCTAAAGTACTTGAATATTCTCAGCCCCGAGTCAAATTTTGTTACGAAATGAATTGGATTGACCCATACCCCCGTCTAGAAGCTTGCATTTTATTACCTAATTCTTGACATTCATGAAGAGAACAAATTACTCCCAACAGCATTATTTGTTCCCATGTTAAACGAAATTCCACGTGACGCGACGTTGCCGGAAACTCGCTGAACGCACCCGGGCAATGTAGAGTGAATTCGGCAACGCTGTAGCCTAAATAACGCGGCGGGGAATCCCCGCGGAGATGACCAAAGTCACACGGTCGCGTGTGGTGACCAAACTACGATTAATAACATTTCTGGCACAGAATAAGTAGATTTTCGGGACTCAATTTCGACAATTGTCTTCCTGAAATTGGATAAACAGGTTCATGGCGTAAAAACAGAGTGCATCTAGAACCACGAGTTTCTGAAAATGAGTAACTTTGTTCTGAAACCTAGAAACACCCACCCTCCATTGAAGTATAAAATATACTCAATTCAATTTTTTTTTCCGTGGAATTTATTTTTACGCCTGAAAAAGGACTGCATAGCGCCGTCCTCATAATGAAAACTAAAAGAGATAAAACGTAATCCTCCAGATTATTCTTCATTGATAAATCTAAAATTATGTTTCGAGAGTATTTTCTTATATAAAAAGGAGATGTCACACATTTATTCCTAAATGCCTGAAAGAGAAATCGTACACATGATGATGATAATACTGATTTTATTGATAATGTTGATGTCGCTGATGGCGCTGATGATGTTATTGGTGTTGGTGATTTCCACCGAAGTATGTATTGATTCTCAATTGAAGTTTTTATGGATTTCGGCGAATTGTTCAAGGACTTTTAATAGAACTTTCGATGGATATCTATGGAAATCCTTCGCTTTCTAATGCAAGTTTTCCTGCCTTCGCCGTATCTCATTGACTCTCAATGGAAATTTCCATTCATTTGCAATAAAAAAAAATCACGTTTGTTCAATAGAAGTTTTCATCGCTTCCCACGAATTTCGCCTTAGTAATACTATAGAAATTCGCATACGTAAAAGAACATATTGATTCCAAACAACTTAAATAACAAACGCAATGAATCACATAAAATTCATCAATGTCAGTCATCATTGTCAGTCGCCTTCGATCTCGTTAAAATTAAAATATAAAAAGTCGTCCTCCGACGCTGTCAACATCTCTGGACATACCTCTGCCAAGTAATTCCCTTCTGTAGGCTGAGAAATGTGCGGTCGATTCACTTCTGAATATTTAGCGCCACATGCAACAGTCGTCAGTCGTTCTCTTCGCAGGGGATCGCCGGACCGGTTCCCGCCACAATTTTGATTTTTACCCGGCGTCTTTACCCTCGCACAGGTACTGGCTATTCTCACAGTCAAACCTGTCAGACTGCTGATACCAGTCTCATTCAGAGTAAGAAGAAAAAACAAGACCCCCAGAGAGACCCCCAGCAAGTCAGGAATCTCTTTCAACTATCCTCGACCAATGGACGTGGATTTTTTGGAATTTCCGGAAAGGAATCACAGTCTCTTTGACCAATCCCTGAACAAGCTTCGCTGTTTTTCAAAGGACGCATACGGTGATACGCGAGCAACTGAAAGACGCAGCTGTCTTGATCGTGCAATTTTATTTATTTTTTCTCTTCATGTTACAACAGAATGGTTGCTTCCTCTTCCTAGTTCACGTGTTTCGAAGTACGTTGGCATTTTTTTAAAGTGCCGTTGGATGTGTTTTGTTCAGACATTTAAAGAAGGTCCATGCAAATTCTGTAGGTCACCGGGACCGTTAGGATACATGTATTAATTGTGGGGTGGATCGATATGCGAAAAGAATATAACTTTCAAAATTACGATGTTGGCAGTGGAGGGGGGTTATAGTGAAAAACGAAACGAATTTGGTTTATTTCATCTGAGTTATCCTGGTAATGAATTTCTTTTCGGGCGAACGTAAAAACACTACATTTCGCCACCTTTTATGATGCAACCTCGAAAATTTTGGCCGAGTCCAACGATTCTTTGAATTTGAATAAATGAATAAACAAAATTTTCACCAAATTTTTTTTTGTCAAGTGGGGGATTCATTGAGAAATAAATATAATTTAACAAATGTTCGAGGGGTCATTCATTTGGAAATCGGGTGGCACAGTGATTACTGATTTCACGTGATTTCAGGGAGATGTTCATGATTTCATGCAATCATTGATTTCATGTGATTGGCTGGCATTTTTTGCGATTTCGCGATTTCAAACGATTTCAAGTGATTTCAAATTCTCGATTTCATCTATTTCGCGAAGAAGGGGGAATGGAGTAGGAGGGTATGGGGATAGAACCCGGAGGGAAAGATGCAGCATATTAATACAAGAAGGCTCAAGCATGAGAGTTACAAGGGGGGTAAATGTAGGGGACGAGATTATCAAGGTGACGTCATGAGAATCAAATATATATATATATTTGTCATTCATTCGATGAAATATCTATTTCTACCGCAGACGAAACATCCAACGTCGTATGGGAAATCCTCAGAAAATATCGATTGTTAATGTTATGTTTTTGTTTTTTTTTTTGTCTTCTCCCGCAGAGAGTGTCTCTGTTGGTAACACGATGTTTCGATACTTTTTGAGGATTTCAGGGTGTCGTACAAAAAGTACGCGTTTTTGCTCCCGAATGGAAGCTTTGTAATCATGATTTTTTCGATTTCCTGACTTTCGGTGGAAATGCCTAGAAATGTCATGAAACGGCAAGAAATAAGGTTTAAAAAAATATCTGTATGTGTGCACGCAGGAAAAAATTCAATAGAAAAATCTATCGAATTCGTTAGAAAATTCTATTCAATTTCTATCGAACTTTCTATTGGTTTTTGGCTGATTCTATTGACATGTTCAGTAGAAAACGTTTGATAGAAAAAGTTTCTTTCATTCTATTTTTACTTTTTTCTCATCNCTTTTATGATGCAACCTCGAAAATTTTGGCCGAGTCCAACGATTCTTTGAATTTGAATAAATGAATAAACAAAATTTTCACCAAATTTTTTTTTGTCAAGTGGGGGATTCATTGAGAAATAAATATAATTTAACAAATGTTCGAGGGGTCATTCATTTGGAAATCGGGTGGCACAGTGATTACTGATTTCACGTGATTTCAGGGAGATGTTCATGATTTCATGCAATCATTGATTTCATGTGATTGGCTGGCATTTTTTGCGATTTCGCGATTTCAAACGATTTCAAGTGATTTCAAATTCTCGATTTCATCTATTTCGCGAAGAAGGGGGAATGGAGTAGGAGGGTATGGGGATAGAACCCGGAGGGAAAGATGCAGCATATTAATACAAGAAGGCTCAAGCATGAGAGTTACAAGGGGGGTAAATGTAGGGGACGAGATTATCAAGGTGACGTCATGAGAATCAAATATATATATATATTTGTCATTCATTCGATGAAATATCTATTTCTACCGCAGACGAAACATCCAACGTCGTATGGGAAATCCTCAGAAAATATCGATTGTTAATGTTATGTTTTTGTTTTTTTTTTTGTCTTCTCCCGCAGAGAGTGTCTCTGTTGGTAACACGATGTTTCGATACTTTTTGAGGATTTCAGGGTGTCGTACAAAAAGTACGCGTTTTTGCTCCCGAATGGAAGCTTTGTAATCATGATTTTTTCGATTTCCTGACTTTCGGTGGAAATGCCTAGAAATGTCATGAAACGGCAAGAAATAAGGTTTAAAAAAATATCTGTATGTGTGCACGCAGGAAAAAATTCAATAGAAAAATCTATCGAATTCGTTAGAAAATTCTATTCAATTTCTATCGAACTTTCTATTGGTTTTTGGCTGATTCTATTGACATGTTCAGTAGAAAACGTTTGATAGAAAAAGTTTCTTTCATTCTATTTTTACTTTTTTCTCATCAAGAAAATCAAACGAAAAAACTTGAGCCGAGGAAATTCTATAGAAAATATCTCAATAGAATAAGTTGTATAGGAAAATTGAATTCTATTGACTTTTCTACTGCATATTTTCTATTGAAAATTTCAATAGAATCGGCCAAAAACTAGTAGAACAGTTCAATAGAAATTCAGTAGAATTTTATAACGAATTCGATAGGTTTTTCTATTAAATTTTTTCATCCGTGCGTAGGTGTGTGTGTGCGCATTCATGTCCGGTTGTCCAGAATTGTTCCTGTAACTGTAACAATGAAACAAATAAGTGAAAAAAGACCATTCCACCCCGAGCAATGTAGTTTTATCCTCGTTTTTTCACTGAAATTGCTTGTATGCATGATAACTCAAAAAATAATTGAGATAGAAACTTGAAACTTCGTATGATTTTAGGTCTTATGATGACAAAGTTTGGGATTGTAGATGAACGGAATCGGAGCATTAGTTTCGGAGATGTTCAACTTTGTATGTGAAAATCTTTCGGTCAATATCTCAAAAACTACTGGTCCGATTTCATTTCTTTTCTTTTCAAACTGTCCGTCTCGATGTCATTTATTTAAATCTAACAGAATATGTGTACCATCCCATTGAAAAGTTTAGAGATATTTACGTTTTTCTATTTTTTTTGGTTGGAATTCACTTTTGCGCATTATGACATGGGTAAAACTCAGGGAAACCTTTTGAAACTTTGGCTTGTAGTTAGGATTGTCACTCACGAAAATGATAGAAATTTCCAGGAAAGTCAAGGAGTGTCCAGGAAAATTGAGGGAATTGATGGTAATCCTTATGTGTTCATTTTTTAAAACGACAGATTGAGATCCATTCGGAAGCCTACTACCAATGAAATTGGTAGAAATGAAAATAGGAGAAATAAAAGTACGTAGCAGTAATATGTAATCTGTCAAATGGTTTCTGTCGCATTGCTTGTTTTTTCACTGATTTGTCTTTTTTTTTCTATGTGAAAAAGTTTCTTTCGTATTCGAAAGGGTCTCATGAGTTGCTGATGTTATGATGTCATGAGATTTCACCGATTGCAAGTGATTTCAATTCAAATCATTCTAATGTTATTTGAAGGGTTATTTTTTCATCCAAACTTTAGCCAATAGAATAATCGCACCATTCGACGTTATTTTGTATAGTCAACACGAAATTCAACTGATAATTGCTCATGTTGCCTATATAAAAAACGAATGATTTTCCAATCCAGTTAATCGAATTTGACAGATTGAATTTAATTGCGCCAATCCGAGAGTTTTTATACAAAATGAATAGATTTGGAGATATTTCTCTGCAAAAAATCGATGAGAAAGTTAAGGGGAATGTACCCATCAACACGGTAATGTCGGGAACGTCGGTGTGGAATCAGTTTTCTGCCTTTTGTGAGCAGATAAATTACGTGTTGAGGGCAGACACCACTGAAGAGGAACTGGCGGATATTTTAAAAGACTGGGCATACAACATGAAGAAGTTTAATGGACAGGATTACAAGGAAACTTCGCTAAAGGCAATCTGGAATAAGACTGCGAAGTTACTCCAGGATAAATATTGGGACGAATTCAGTGTGAGGATTTCGTCTCTTGGTGCAATTCTTTTGGCCGAAATTTGGATGGAAAAATAACCCCGCGAATACCACTCGACCTTCAAAATTAATCGTGTAATTCCCTCCAGGTTCCCTGCCCACAAACGAAATCGTTAAGTTTTTCAGGAAAAATCACTCGTGCTTCGCACTCGTGATCTTTTAACCTGAAAAACTTGAATCCTTCGTTTGTTTGCAATGAACCTGTCGGGAATTACCCGATAATGTTGAAGCTCTCGTGGTATTACTTGCGGAAAAACACTTTTTATCAGTATTTTTTCGAACGCTTTCATTTCTAACCCCTATTTTTCTAACTGCTTTAAAATTATACTTTACGACCGTTATTTTCAACATGATTAAAATTAGCAGTGAAAAATGATGGACTCTTCTCATGCAACATGGTCGACCATTGAAGAAAGTTTAATGAAGTGTTTGAAAAAAAATGAGATATCACAAATTTAAAACAAAAGACACCCAGAATGTCTTGAATGTTTGTTTTAATGTCTCAACATAAAATAAAACATAAAAATGACTTTCATTTGAGAACACAAACGTTTTAAAAAGAGGGCAAAGTGTCTTAATTCCAGACATTAATTTTTTAGTGAATACTGTCATTCTCACCCACAGAAAATTAACAACAATCACAAGAGGAAATGAATTTGAATCCTCCACCAAGAGGAATGTAACTCAAAGTATTGGTCCCAAACAATCAGTCCAACACAAACGTGCGATCACTGTCGGTATTGTGGATTATTCACATTGGACCTCTGGGTACACAAGGGCTCAGATTGTTCATACAAGACGGTAATTGGAAAATACTTGGCGCGCTTGCAACCTCTCTACAACTGATACGACCGTTCCAATTACATCCCTCCTTCCACTCAGCAATTTGTTTGACAATACATATGCGAGAAATTACAAGAATTCATCTGTATTGGAGGATACGACGGGTTTATAGTATACACTAATTTCGTCCCAGGTTTCTCTCTCCCTCTCTCTCTCGCACGCTCTCTATTCGAGGCAAAAGTTTGGTTTGCGGGTTCGGAGCATGAGGTGTAGTTTGATTGTCATAGTTATGCTTTACTATCATGACGCACAACTTTGGATGTCGGCATGAGGTCCATGGAGTTGGAAATAGGCAATTGCCAGGGAAATTCTTTCACGAATTCTTTCGTTTGTGATGGGAGATGTCGCAGTTTTATTTTTTTCCGCTAAAAATCCTGATTTTCAGGGAAATTTGCAACTTTTTCTGGGAGAATTTCCCTTGAAAATCAGAGAACAAATTATAATTCTCATGATTTTCACTGAAATTGTAATTTTCTTAATTTAAGAAAAATCTTCATTCATTATTAATGAAGAATTTATTGGAATCAAATAAAGATGTATTGATAATTCAAAAAATATGCAAAACACGAAAAACAAAAATTCTGTTTTCTGTCTTTTTGTTTTTTATAACAAGACTTTTCCTTTTTTTACTGAAAAGAATATGTATTTTAAAATACTTCACAAATCGAAGGGTTTTTTCTTTGAAACATTTTTCCCTTTGGCTCACCACATTTTCTCAACCTCACCCTCCTTGCTAAAAAAAAATAATCACAAAAATTAAGAATTCATACACTCTAAAAAAAGATTACTTCTGATAAGTAGGAAAACTACTTGTATTCAGTACCGAGGGGTTTCTGGAGAAAAGGTTATTTTTTTACTTGGTTCAAGTCGAAAGTCGAGTGAATACAAGGTTTATGCTCCAAGTACAATTAGCACTGGTGACAAGTACCAACTGTACTCATCATCAGTACTGAAAGTACGTGTACTGAGTACCGGGCTGTACTTCTCAAAAGTAGAAAAAATACTCGAGACAAGTAGTAATAGCACTCAAATCCAGTACTAATGGATTTTCGCGGAATATTACAGTAAAATTTATCATACACTAGAGATCGCTGAAAAACGAAGAATTAATGCAAATAAAATTATTGTTTATTGTTCATTTGCCCCTCAAACGCTTGAAAATTGAAATGTAGTCCAATGTAATAAATTCTCGAGCTACAGAGATTTTTTTTTCAAAATTTTTCAAAAGATGTGTAGAATAACAATTACCAATTAATTTTTCCAAATTTAATTTCCAAATAGTTCTTTTTTTAATAACAAAAAATGTAATATTCATGCGAAATAGCCAGTAAAATGATCCTCAAAATAATTGTTATATTTTATATTGAAAAAAAAATTGAAGTATTAATCTTTTGAGCTATCTTGTATAAAAATTGCAATTTCGTTATGCGACAAAGAATAAAATTGCCTATTTAGAAGTCGAATTCAAAAAAATTATCTCGTAATTGTTATTCTACACATCTGTTTAAAAATTTTGAAGAAAAAATACGTCCGTAGGTCAAAAATTGAGTACACTGTGCTATTTTTCTTCATTTTCAAGGTCTTGGGGGCAAATCAACAAGAAATAATCGTTTTTTTCCCCACTTATTCTTCGTCTTTCAACATATATAAATAATCGATCATCAATGTGTAATAAATCTTACTGCAATATCTCGCGATTTTGAAACTCATCGTAACCTCCCCTTGATGAAATTTGTTAATTGTCATCTGAGAATGATAATGATAATGAGAATGATAATTAATGATATGAAATTCCTCAACAAAATAACCAACCAAAAGTACTGGAATCAAGTCATAAAAGTACTCGCGAGAAGTAGAAAAATTACTTGCTCCAAGCATCAAAGGTACTTGTGAGAAGTAAGAAAAATACTGACAGGAAGTAATAAAAGTACTTCCTCCTAGTACTTTTCCTACTTGCTTAGCAAATATTGTACTTCACCCTAGGACATGAAAAGTACTTGGGACAAGTAGTTTCCCAACTTTTCACAAGAAAACTTCTCCCAAGTAGAATTCAGTACTAGTGAGTAGTAACTTTTTTTTAGAGTGTATGCTTTCCAACCTACAAAATTTCAATTTTGTTGAGATTTTTATGTATTATGTTGTTATCAACATTTAAAAGGCTTCGAAAAATTATTTTCAATTTCTTTTCAATTTTGTTACTCACAAAACGAGAATTAATTGGATTTTTGAATTTTTTACGAAATTCGGTTTTTAGAAGAGGTAGAAAAACATTTTTGAGTTCTTATACTCAATTTATATTGAGTTTATTTGGTATTTTTGAAAAGAACCAGCCAGGTAGTCAGTACAAGTAATTCTTTTTTTAGGTGTATAGTTTTGATAAGAAAAGTTTTGTTTTTATATTGTTTTCCTTTGTTATTTTTCTTTTTATTATTATTTTGGTTTTTGTTTATTCAAAATAAACAGAACCTCAAATAGTGAAAATTTTTTAATTTGAATAGAAGCTTTATTTCGTATTACTTAAATAATCTTATTTATTTTATTCAAATAAATCATTTTACTGGATGGATCATTTTTCCACAAAAATTCCCGTACATTTCTCTCTATACACTAAATAGCTTCCCAGGTAGACTGGAAAATTCCAATTCCCAATCAGGAAATTAAAACAAACGGAAAGACAACATTTTTCCATCGAAATTCAATATTTCTATTTTCTCGTTTCTTCCCCGCAATATTTCTATATTAATCTCGTCTCGTCTGTTCTCCTTTCCTCTCTTCATTTCTCTTCGCCTTCCCCGCACCCCTTTCTCGAATGCAACCTGCCAATTAGTTTCTTCCTACGTATCCGGTTATACTTTGAACAACAAGACCCGCAGTAGCAAACGGATACTGATATTGACTTTCAAGAGTATTCTCTGCACGCTTCGAGTTTCAGGTACCATCTCTATATACTATGATCTCGATATACATCCTTCCTCCTCTGAAGTTGAAACACTATACTCACGTTATTTTACACTAGGTTTCATGGATTACCAGTGAATTTTGGACGTTGAAAACAATAAAAACTTTCAGCGAATGTTGGGGGGTTAACATTCACGTGTTACATCCGCTCTAATGCATTAAAATCACTGGTGAAATTCTTTTTCAATGTTTCACAATCGGGAAACTCTCTGAAATCTGATATTTTAAAATATTATGACAATGGATCTATGGGGAGCGATTCCTCATCAGTTTTAGCTGCGAGTTTGTCTGAAATTTTAATGGCTGTTATATTCGATGAAATTTTGAATGAAAACATTTCAATGGGGGTTCGAATTACTCATACGAGGAAAATGGAACAATGAAAACTTTTCATCACTGTTAGTTCTGTTCAAATTTTACATCCTCCACCAGACTTTAGCATCAATGAGCATCTCACGTTTCAAATGTTATTGTTTTAAAAAATATTTGATACGTTGTACACGGAGAAAATACGAAATTGAAAAATAACTATGAGAACATAGTAATCGTGAATCATATCGGAAAAACTCTGAAATTTGATTCATTTGAAACGAACGTTTGCGATGTGAAAATCATTTTTTACGATTTAATATAGAAATTTTTAACGGATAAAAGATTGGAAACATGTTGAAAATGCTTTATTTGTTTACCAGTTTTTAGTATTGAACAATGAGAAGTTACTCAAATCGTATGAATTTTTATTATGTTAATTATTTTCTCTTATGATTTAAAACTTTAGTTTATACTCTTGCGTCTCCTACATTTTACTTGAGTAAGTAACAGAAATTACTATGTTGACCTCGTAAAAACTCCAACGGACGCCGAGAGCGTCGATTGTTTTCAATTCATTTCTCTCCGTGTATCCTGAAAAGGCACCGTCTTGTATGAATAATCCGCCTGAGCCAAATATTTCGTTGTTTTTGAAAGCAGAGCAATTATTCATGTTTGAGACATTCGAATGAGAATTTCGAATCAATCAATTATTTTGTTTGAGAATTTGACCATTTTTTTGTCAGACGTCTGCCTTATTCTAGCATCTTAATTAGATATTTTTGAAAATTATTTCTGGCGCGAAGGCATAAATGATAATATCATTACACATGTGACCATCGCATTCCATCTAATTAGTGGCAGTTCGAAATTCGAAAAAATGTGAAATTGAAATTTAAAAAATTGTGACAAAAAAATTTATAGCAGTCACATTACATCTAACTAGTTGATTGTTATACACGGAAATAATTAACACTTGATTCCAGTATATTATTCTTGATTCGAGTGTAGAATATAATTGACTAGCGTATATTTTATACTTGAATGGGGAACGAATGTTTCAATTTGAAGACCAGTCTCAAATATAAAGGCCTGGAACTAAGTGTAAGAATATTTTATTTATTTTTATTGTGTATTGCTTTCAAGGGTGTCCCGATAGCAAGGGAGGGGGGTACAGGAAGGCGAATTGGATACATTTATAATGTTTTTTACATAATCAGTTCAAATTTCAATTACAATATTATTATTTGTTTTATTTTCCTCCTTTTTTTCTTCTTATTCTAACGGAAATATTACAGACTGTTTGATATGGCACGATTGTAAAAAAATTTCAAACTAAGTGTAACTACCCTAGTGGAAAAACATAAGGTGGAGGCGTAACATGCCTGATCAGAATTTCGGATCGGACTTGATCAGTTTCTGATCGAGACCTGAACAGAGTTTCCACTCGGGTAAGTATAAGAATATAAGAGCGAGGGGCTATTCACAGACGAATTGCGTGACACCGCGATTACAAAATGTAATCGATTACCCAGGATTACGCGACTGATTACACTGATTACTATTGCCTATGTGATAACCGTGATTACCAAGAATACAGAATATGATTACATGATTACAAATGATTTCGTCGATTACATTCTGTGATTACCAAACATCTGTAATCATTGAAATCTCAAAAATGGCCTCTTATTAAATATGAATTGATGGAATAGTTAATTATTAGAATCTGCAAAGAAATGAGGAAGGAGGGGCAGGGATTTGAACAGAGGAATGCAGTCTCCATCACTCCATCTAAAAATTTGCGCATTTATCAGTATTATCAGCAAAATAAATTTACTGAATATCTATCATTGATGAAGAATATGAAACTTACCAGCAGATAATTCAGAGATAATTCCGTCGTTGGTTCTCCAGAATAAGAAGAAATTTCAACTCTGTTGAATCAATTTTCATTGATTCATTATTTCCTAGATTCAAATAAATCATTTTCTGAATGCGGGTAAATGATCAACAAGTTCTTGAATGAAGACTGTTCATTTAGCCCCCACTGCAATTACATTGATCATCGCGTAACTACTCCGACGCATCCGTCACCTCCGTCCAAGTCTAAATATAAATATTTTCCTCCCATCGACATCAACTTGGATCCCGCGAGATAGTTTCCCCATCGGAAATACGAACTACATTTTTACGACATCCAAGAGTGCCCCTGGGAAAACACGAAACGTCCGTATCTAGGCTCGATACACCGTCTATTATCCACCTATACGGATAAAAACGCAATTGAATGATCGCGCGTACGATTTTCCCCTGCGGTTTGACTGCAGCATATATGCATACCAGGAGTGATTCACCGCAATCATAAAAAGACGAGGCTTTTGGTTTGTGAAAAAAAATGAAATGACGGGAGAGAAGAGAATTCAATTAGTCCATGGAAAAAAAGACTATCACGAAGACCTGACGTGGAGCCTGTGGGATTTTCCATCATGGGCGTTAAACACCAGAGTCAGCTGCTCCGTATTAACGAACCTCGTTCGATTTTGAGGTTATTCTATATATCCGGTATTAATCCATCGTAAAATTAAAAAATCCGGTGACTTTCTCCTACTCCAATTACTCATCTTGATTAAATTTTAATTTTTTAAAAAAGGGGAACGAATCTACTCACACATGATATTTTCGTTAATTAGGCAATAGGGAACTTACATAGAGTCCACTTTTCAAATATTTTTAATAGAGTTTTTGAATAGAGTCTTTGTAGTCTATAAACCATTTCAGAGTAAAATGTTTTCCGAAAGGTGGTCTGGATATTTTCTAATAACTGATTAAAAATGCATCAATTTTGAACACTTTTTTTAGGGTCATGATGTCAACTCACCGGAATCAAGTTTCCCTTGTGACTACTAGCAGCGCTATTGGGTTATTCTAGCCTCTCAAAGTGCGAGACGTTCAACCAAAACAAATCGAGGGGGTTATGTTTGAAACAACTATTAAAAGTGGATAAAAAAAATATATTGGCACTAACAAATGAAGTTTGCGCTGAAAAATGATTTTCAAAAGGCGTGCTCGGGGAATTTACCAATGACAGACGTGACTACGTTGATAGATTTTATGGGTTTAAATCTGTGTCAAAGTGTCGAAAGTCGTGGTTGTATAATTTTCACGGTTGTATTTTTACATCCTGGTACAAAACAATATTTATAAGGAACTTTCATCACTCGATCCGGTTTTTCTGACATTTTAGAGCCCAATACATGTACAGAGTATTTTCCTAGATTTCAGCAGCTGTACTGAACCGCTTGACGGCGCCACACGAAAATTTCGGCCTTCGGTGAGTTGACGTCACAGGCCTTTTTAAAACGTTAAAAAAATGCAATTTTTAAAAGCAAATGAATAATTATTAAACTATTTTAAAAACTATATTCAAAAACATGCAAATTCCCTATTATTATAGAGAAATTTTAGTAGACTTTATTTACTAGGAGACTTTCTACAAAAGGTCCCGGGGCGGATTATTCTAATTTTAATTGATGCTCATACAGAGAAAAAAGTTGGAGAAAAACTATTTAACAAGTTAAGTAATCGTGGAGCGAACTCGATTTTCAGTACTTTTTACCCTACACTGTTGGAAATTTATTTAATTTCCAGTAACGATTGCAATTGAATTCTCAATGTTGCGGTGTTTAATGTAATTTAAGACCGCTTCATTCATGAGAGTTCCCATTCATCTTGAAAATTCAATAAAATTCAGTTTTTCATGGTGAGCTGTTATTGATATTTCAAGGATCGCTGGCATTTTAGACCTCATTAGGAAAAATGAATATTAAATTCAATAGAATTTTCAATAAATTCAGAACTTTGTAAAATAATGGCCTAAATTTTTGTTATTTTCAATAGTTTTCGTTTTCGTATGGACCGGGAAATTATAATTTCATTTAATATTCTAAGAAGTTATCTGATATTTCAGTAACAAAGTAGAGACAAATTTCATGTATACTTCGTGTTGATAAAAATTTCAAGTTTTTTAATTTGAATTTTTCTCCGTTGACCCGGAAAAATAAACTAAATATGAGCGTAATTTCTGGCGAAACTGTAAAATTTACGCTGCATTCCACCAAAAATTATCCCAGTGAACGTGAAAGATCGCTCAATATTGCACCGAGAGAAAAAACTACTTTCGACAAAACAGGGTTTACTTGATACAAGAAAATATTCTCTTGTTAATTTTAAAAATCGTGAAATGAGAGAAAAATGTTTCCAACAGGAAATAAGAAATTCAGGGAGAGAATTTTCTAAAGGGACGCTAGATCTGTTATAAGAAGGGACTGTACAGGAAGATAATTTTCGCATCCGTAGATGTTTTTTTTACCACAGGAATCGTAAAATATTCTCCACAAACAGGCATTTTTTCATTGAAGTACATTTCGTTCCACGATTACCTTTCGTACAGCAAAACTTGCCAGGATTTTCTAGATCATTTTTATGCAATTTTTCTCTCCGTGCAAAAATCCCAATTCATCGAGAATAGAAAATGTGATTGACAAATAATCCAATATTGTACTCCTGTAAATGTTTTGAAACAATTTAGCGAACAATGAAGACTTTGCCCTCACAACTTCATCCCTTACAATTTCGACGTATTTCATATATTTCAGTGACGTCACCCTTGGTTCTACAAGACATTCGTGCCTTCCGCGATTGTCCTTTCTATTCCACTTGAATTCCTTGTACTTCAATGGATGCAGAAACCGGTTCTCTACTTCCCTTCATTCACTGCGAAATAGAGATTTCTTTCTATTATTTATCGTTTTATATTACTTTACAAAAACCATTGTTATATTTATTCATGCCGAGAATACTTGACTACAATTATTAATCATTTTATCTCAACACGACAAGCTTATTCACTCGTAGATGATCATAAAGTTGAATGAAAATGATTTTTATTAGAAATTTTTCTATTAATTTTGACAATATTTTTGTTGGACATTAATAAACTTATATATTTGCTCCAATGGAAATTTTTGAGTTAGATCAAATTCATAACTTATGCGTTCTAAATAAATCCTTCAATAAAATTGAAGAGATATTGGTTTTGCTTTCAACATCCCCTACACCAATTACTCCTCTTCATTAAATTTTCATTAATTTGGCAACTATTATAGAGAAATTTCAGTCTCGAGATGGATTGTTCTATAATAATTTTAATTGCTATTCTGGAATCCCAACTCATCAAGAACAGAAAATGCGATTTAAAAATAATCTAATATTTTTTCTATTCATTTCAACAATATTTTTTCTATTCCTCTCCTGTAAATGTTTCGAAACAATTTAATGAACATTAAAGACTTTTCCCTGAGCGAATTAAGTCCCTTACAATTTCAACGTATTTCACATATATTTCCATGAAAATTTTTATTAGAAATTTTTCTTTTGATTTCAACAATATTTTTGTTGGAAATTAATAAACTTATATATTCATTCCAATGGAAATTTTCAAGTTAGATGAAAAACATAATTTACCCATTCTAAATAAATCCTTCAACAAAATGAAAGAGATATTGGTTTTGCCTTCAACATCCCCTACACCAATTACTCCTCTTCATTAAATTTTCATTAATTTGGCAACTATTATAGAGAAATAACATTATTGGTTTCCGGATGGATGCCGCGTTTGGTTTCAGCATTGCGCCGACGTTTCGCAAACATTGCAGTCTGCATCTTCAGGGCTATGGCTCCGATTCTGAACTCCGATGTCTGGGGGTTGTCCTTATATGTCTTCCCCTGAGATGGCGGGTAAGGGAAAGGGGGGGGCAGCCAATAGTATGTTTTTAATTGATCAGCTGGTCAATTAAAAACATACGATTGGTAGACCCCCCCCTTCCCCTTCCCCTTCCGCCACCATCACAGAGGAAGACAAGGATAACCCTCAGATATCGGAGCTCATAGCCCTGCAGACTGCAATGTTTGCGAACTGTCGGCGCAATGCTGAAACCAAACGCGGCATCCATCCGGAAGCCAATAATGTCATTAATAATGGCCGCGAAAACCTCAAAACTAAAATCATACAGAAGTTTTAGTCTCGAGATGGATTTTTCTATAATAGTATTAATTGACGTTTAGATATCCCAACTCATCGAGAATAGAAAATGTGATTGAAAAATAATCCAATATTTTTTCTATTCAACTCCTGTAAATGTTTTGAAACAATTTAATTTTATTTCACGTATCTTTCAATGACGTCACACTTGTAACTACAAAAGACGTTCGTGCCGTATGCAATTGTCCTTTCAACTACACTTCAATTCCTTGTACTTCAATGGATAGAGAATAAGCCGGTTCTCTACTTCCCTTCATTCACTGGGAAATAGGAATTTCTTCACCGTTTTATATTACTTTAGGAAAACCATTGTTACGTTCATTCATTCTGAGAATACTGCAATTATTTGTCATTTCATTTCAACACGACAAGTTTATTCCCTCGTACAAGGAGAAAAGAGTTAGAGACAAATTACCGAACAAGTGAAGTAATCGTGGGCCGAACTCGATTTTCAGTACTTTTGTATCCCATATCGGGTGAACAATGCGAGACGAATAGTGAATTTTTCTCCGTTAGCTCGAAAAAATTTACTGAACGTGAGAGTAATTTGTGCCGAAGCTGTAAAATTCACCTTGCATTCCATAAAAAATTATTGCAGTGAACGTGTATGATTTCTCCAGCAGCAAAAACGAATGTCTGAATTTCACACAAATTTTGTATACATTTTTCAGACACTTAAAACGTCTGAATAAAATGAAAATTTGTCTGAATTTCAGACCAACAGGTGCCTAAACATCTTAATTCATGTTTGAAATTCAAACAAATTTTCATTTTATTCAGACGTTTTTGAGTGTCTGAAAAATGTCTACAAAAGGTGTGTGAAATTCTGACATTCGTTTTTGCTATGAGATTACGTACATTTTTTCCGCAACTTCGGTCGGGAAATTGAAAATAAAAAATATATAAAAAATACACATTATGCAAAAATTTTCATAAAAACAAGTCTGCAAACTATTATTGTCTCCAAATTACCTATTAAACTCTTCATAATTCTGCCTAACCAATGTTGTCCAAACCCCAAAAGCACAAAGTAAAAAAACAGAGTATAACTCGTTCCATTTCACCTACAAAACCAAAAATCATTAATTCAAATCACGTTTGTCACTCAAACAAAATATTCATTGCCAAAAATTCTAGAAAAAAGTTCAAAACTCTGTGTATACAAAAACTATGATTAATAGCTAAAATTCATCAAACGAATGTATTTTTTAAGGATATATAATATAAACGATTAGATAAATAATGCGCATAAATTCGACATTTTACGGAATGATTCAGTTTTGTCCTATCATTTTCATTACAATTTTTTTCCGGGTCTAGTACACTCTAAAAAAAAGTTACTACTCACCAGTACTGAATTCTACTTGGGAGAAGTTTTCTTGTGAAAAGTTGGGAAACTACTTGTCCCAAGTACTTTTCATGTCCTTGGGTGAAGTACAATATTTGCTAAGCAAGTAGGAAAAGTACTAGGAGGAAGTACTTTTATTACTTCCTGTCAGCATTTTTCTTACTTCTCACAAGTACTTTTAATGCTTGGAGCAAGTAATTTTTCTACTTCTCGCGAGTACTTTTATGACTTGATTCCAGTACTTTTGGTTGGTTATTTTGTTGGGGAATTTCATATCATTAATTATCATTCTCATTATCGTTCTCATTATCATTATCATTATCATTCTCAGATGACAATGACCAAATTTCATCGAGGGGAGGTTACGATGAGTTTAAAAATCGCGAGATATTGCAGTAAGATTTATCACACATTGATGATTGATTATTTATATATGTTGAAAGACGAAGAATAAGTGGGAAAAAAAACGATTATTTATTGTTTATTTGCCCCCAAGACCTTGAAAATGAAGAAAAATAGCACAGTGTACTCAATTTTTGAGCTACAGGGGTTTCCTTTTGTAAATTTTTCAAAAGATGTCTAGAATAACGGTTACGAGCTACTTTTTTTCAAAATTCGACTTCTAAATAGGCAATTTCATTCTTTGTCGCATAATGAAATTGCAATTTTCACACAAGATAGCTCAAAAGATTAATACTTCAATTTTTTTGTTCAATATAAAATATAACAATTATTTTGAGAATCATTTTGCTGGCTATTTCGCAAGAATATTACCTTTTTTATTATTAAAAAAAAGGACTATTTGGAAATTAAATTTGGAAAACTTAATTGGTAATTGTTATTCTACACATCTTTTGAAAAATTTTGAAAAAAAAATCTCTGTAGCTCGAGAATTTATTACACTGGACTGTAGTCCAGTACATTTCAATTTTCAAGCATTTGAGGGGCAAACGAACAATAAACAATAATTTTATTTGCATTAATTCTTCGTTTTTCAACGATCTCCATTGTATGATGAATCTTACTGTAATATTCCGCGAAAATCCATTGGTACTGGATTTGAGTACTATTACTACTTGTCTCAAGTATTTTTTCTACTTTTGAGAAGTACAGCTCGGTACTCAGTACAAGTACTTTCAGTACTGATGATGAGTACAGTTGGTACTTGTCACCAGTGCTAATTGTACTTGGAGCATAAAACTTGTATTCAGTCGATTTTCGACTTGGACCAAGTAAAAAAATTAGCTTTTCTCCAGAAACGCCTCGGTACTGAATACAAATAGTTTTCCTACTTATCAGAAGTAATCTTTTTTTAGAGTGTAATCTTATTGTCTCCCACAAATCAATTACGTTTTTGATTTGAGTTTACCAAAATTCAAACCAAAAACGTAAGACCTCCCCTAAATACTCCAACCCCTTAGCCAAAAATTCCCAAAAATATTTCTCCCCCGACTATTCCCATCATTCATTAGCCTCCCCATAAAAATTCCTGTAACCCACTATAAAACCCATCCACTAAACCCCCGGAATAACTTCTGATAGAAATTTTTCTGCACTCACCCTTCCGCATCGCGAGAAAACAAAAGCAAAACTCAAACATGTGAAACATACTTGACCATTCAGGAAGTACCACCGAGATACTAGTTCCCAGATTAAATTCAATTCGCTGGGGGTTCCCGCAACCCCTTCGATCCCCCGACTGCACCTTTCCCGCGACCCCCCAAAGACTCAACCGGTCGTCATCCCCTGACCACGCCGCGAAAAAAACAGTGGTGGGGGGACGAATCTCATCTCCATCGCAATGTCCCAGCATCCAAAATTTTTCCACAATTCTCTTAGTCGTTTCATGATCCTCATCTTGTGCAATACGATAGTCAATTCAGTGTCTCAACTACCACCTGACTGATCCAAAAAATCAAATTCATCAAAGTGCATTCGATAAATCATGCTGGACCAACGGAATAAATAAAAACGAAACAGATTCCATCAGTGATGCATATTATCCTTTCAAAAGCATTAGCGAATTTACTATAATAGACGACGTTGCATATTTTTCATGAGTATTTGGAACAAAAGCTCACTCGCATTATCGTTCGATTTTACCCGCTAACCGATAATTAACGAGAAAAGCGTTTTCTATACCAGTGCACAATACAATTCAACTCATTTGTGTGCACGTGGTGAATCGGGTCAATACAATTTCATGACATTATTCTCCTTTACAAACAATTTCTTTATCAGTGTCTCTATTTTCTACCTCATTCAGTGGGTTTTCATGTTTTATGGAGAATCGACTGGCAATTATGGTTATCCGATAGATTCTCCACGTTTTACTCGATTGTTCTAGTCGTTTCATCGCTGTTGAAAGCTTTTCTTTCATTTATTCATGGTAAATGAGTTTCTATTTCCACTCAATCGCTAACTAAACACGATCACTCGGACTGTTTACGCGTAAAGTTAACTATTGTTATTTGAGATATTTGAATATTTGAGGGGCGAGGGAGGGAGTGGGTTGACGGAATCGTCACTAATGATGAGAAAAAGGTGGAAGGGACACTCGGTTGTGAGGTGAAAAGGTCATGGATGGGTACAACCATGACTGGTATTATCAGCATCATCAGCAGCAGTACGGGAATTACTATCAGAATCCTCAACAGAATTACCAGGCGACCTATCAGTATCCACAATCGAATGATTATCTGGCGCAGCAGATATATCAGCAACAGCACAAGGACTATTTGTACAGATTCTCTATTCAGGTAATACGCGTTTTTTTTAATTTGGGAGCGTTAATCCGCCGGGTGACTCTAGTGCTTTGAGGGGGAATCGTAGTCGATTATTCTGTTAGCGCTGAATAAAATCGGGGTTGGGTGTGTGACAACACGCATGAAGTTTTATGCAAAAACTTAGCGATTTCGGTGGATTTTTTTTTGATTTTTATTGAACTGTTTTTGACTATTTCCTCATCTCAATTCAGTAGCGAAGCGATGAAACGGGTCAAGTCGATTTTGTCTATTGGCCAGTTTTTGACAAATATCTCGGAATCTAAAAGAGATACGAAAATTTTTGTTACGACCTTTTTTATAACCCTCAGTTGGCCCTACAAAAAAGGTTATGAGCAAAATTTTGCTATCTCTCTTAGATTCCGAGATATTCATCAAAAAATGGTCATAAGTCAAAATCGGCTTAAACCGGTTTACCGGTTCGCTACTGAATTTCAATCGATTCACGGACGAAAAAATTTAATAGAAAAACCTATCCAATTCGTTAGAAAATTCTATTGAATTACTATTGAACTGTTCTATTAGTTTTTGGCCGATTCTATTGAAATGCTCAATAGAAAATATTCAGTAGAAAAAGTCAATAGAATTGAATTTTTCTATACAACTGATTCTATTGAGATATTTTCTATAGAATTTCCTTGGCTCAAATTTTCTAAGTTTTTTCGTTTGATTTTCTTGATGAAAATAAAATAAAAATAGAATGAAAAAAATTTGGGTCGAGCAAATTCTATAGAAAATATATGAAAAGAATAAGTTATATAGAAAAATCGAGTTCTGTTGACTTTTTTTATTATCTTTTTCTATTATCTATCTGTTTTCTACTGGACATGTCAATAGAATCAGCCAAAAACTAATAGAAAGTTTGATAGAAATTCAATAGAATTTTCTAACGAATTCGATAGGGTTTTCTATTAAATTTTTTCGTGCGTGTTCATTCAAAACAAGTGACCCATTGCACAGGTCTAAATCAAGTATACTTTTTTTGATAAATATTAGCAATTTGCTTCCGAATGGATTAGATTAGTAGGATCCTTCCTGAAATTTAACCTCAGGAAAATTCAATAGTTGTTTTAAAAGATAATTTGGTATAAAATTTGTTAGTGAACTGAATTTATTTTAGATTAGACAGATTGAATAAAAACAAAATGAATGTAAAATTTTATATCACAGGAGTTCATGCTCCTGATACATCAATGTTGATGTCTCCTCGGTCGTCAGTAAATTATTTAAATTTTATTTTTCTCCTGAATAGTTTTCGTTGAACTGGACTTCCTTAACTGGACTATACTTGATTCCAGTATATTTTATACTCGAATAGGGGATGGGTGTTTCAATTCGAGGTTGCTTCTGGGTTCTTGGTTATTTATTAAGACTTCAGGCGAAAGCCCATCGAAGCCTCCCAGAAAAAATAGACAAATATTAATATACAACATTTCTTCGCACGAAAATCAATCAATTAAATATAGAAATATAGAAAATTTCCAGAGAATGAAAATTATATCCAAGAGCTCGTAGCTGATCTCACATAAATATCGCATTAAAAATAATTTGAAATAGAAAAATTAATAAATAAAAATATCAATAAAAAGAACAGGGGAAAAAAATATTTACAATACACAGTGTCTCTCAATTTGATTATTTCTCAGGTCGATTATTTCCTATACAAAAGAATTATCTTCGAATTGAAATACCCATCCCCATGAGGTATATTTTTTCCGTAAATGAAGCGCTCATTAATATATATTATTCATGCAAATAATTTCAACCATTTGACCTTCCCTCAAAAAGTTCATATTCTATAAATACACTATATTTAATTAAAAAAATTTCTCTATGAAAATTGCTTTTAAATTAGTTTCTGATTGACGTCACAGGTATTCCATCCCACCGGTATTTTTCATCCCTAGACTTCTGACCGAAGTGTTGTTCCCCGAAGTGTCCCCAGCAGAGGGATTTATTCAATTTTTACACTTTTTCCTTTTACTCCAAAGTTCCAAGTTCGTTAGCGAAAATTAATGACGAAAGTTGCAGTTTAACCCGAAGGAAGTTCGTCAATCACAAGTTGACACGAAAATACCGCATGTCGTTCGCTGGAAAATCGATATTTACAGGCGGAAACGAGAATTCCCTCTGGGATAGCTTGTGGAGCCTTCATTACTGGCGGAACTTGTCGATCTCTGAGAGCTGACAATGCGTCAGCTTTCGGGCTTGAACGAGGATTTTCCTCATGCTCATCCAAGGACGGCACTAACGTTTCACACAAAACTATTCGAATATTGCAATATTCCTTCATAAGTTTTTGTCTATATTTTTTTCATAACTAGATATATTAATTGGAGAAAATAATTAGATATGACTCTTATATGTCGATAAACAATTGACAATTAACTGCAACTTTTTGAAAAACAAGTGGGAAATTGCTCGTGTATTGCATATAGTACACCGTTAAAAATTTTTGTCTGAATTTTCCGTGCTAAATTCCGGAAAATTTTATCGTATTCAAGTTCCACTGAAATTTCTGAAAATCTTGTCTTTGAAAAATCAAATATTTCACTGATTTTCTGTTCAAATGATCTGAAAATCAATAAATTACTTGATTTTTCAGTTCAATTATTCTGTGAAAATTCAGAAAAATCTGGAAAATTCAGGGAAAAATTCCAAATTCATGCCATTTTGTTTCTGAATATTCATGTTCCACTGAAAATTTAATGAAGTTGTGGAGTTTCCATCTCAGTCGCACTGAAAACTCATGAATTTACGCGAATTCTACTTAAAACTTGAAATTTCGTAACCTTCTTTTTCCAAAATCCGATTCAATGTTACTCTCATGATATTTACTAGAATATCTTCCATGAAATTTTAAAAAAGTGTTACAGTGTATAGTTATTTTTGCGCATAAATTAGTAATGTGCTTCCGAATGGTTATTTTGCACATCATTTCCTTCTATCATGTATAATTCATTTTTTGTTTCATGTTATTAAGTATAAATTCAGTATAAATTAATTGATATGACTAATATTTTTTAAAGTATGCCTGGATTCTTTATGAAATAACATAGAATAAATATTTCGTTTTGATACGAAACAATACTGTTGGAAAAAAATGAAATTTCATAGACAGGTGACTACTAATTTTCAGGACAGCGACACTGAATGCGATTTAGAGGAAAAAAATTATGAAATTTCAAGTTTCACTGAAAATTCAGTAAAATTCCGTAATTTACTTGAATTTCAAATCTAATATGTATATTCAGTGCCAAATTACATTAAATTTGCAATGAAATCTGAAATTTCATTATTTTCCCCCTAACTCGCATTCAGTGTCACTGTCCTGAAAATTTCAGAATATATTTACCGGAATTTCGTGGTTTTATATTTATTTTCAGGGAAAAATGGAACTGAAATTTACAGTTCTCTTTGATTTTTCCATGAAATTCTTAATTTTCAATAACGGAATTTCTTCAACTTGTAGTGGTAATTAAATTCGATAAAACTTTTCCAAGTGTACCGGAAATTTCAACCTTAATATGTGTAACCCTAATATATAGTAATACGAGATATTTATCAATTTGAAAAAAAAATCTCGATGTTATAAATTTCTAGATTTTTACGTAAAATTTCAAGAGTAATTTTCTCACAGCATAAACTCTGTCATGATTAGTCGAGATATTTCGCAGACACCTTATCATTTTCAATCATCGATCCGCAGAATGTTCGCCAAGTACTCGTGAACTTCAACTGGAGTTTGCCAAAGTGAAACCATACAACTTTCCATATATGAAATTACCTATTAAGCATCGAACGTTATAAGAGGAAGCTTCAAAAAGATGTTATTAATTCCCAACCTCATCAGTGTACAGTAAACTCTCAGGCTCTCCTTCCCCCAGATCGATATACTTCAGAGATGGGGAATTTCATCTTGAATTCCGAGTGAAAATTATTGAAATATCGGAGAGATGCTAGTTGATATGGAAATACGAGGAATTTCATTATTAAGGGAATTAGTAACTTATTGGAATTCCATTGTTTCGAGGCGAATTTCAAGGTTAATTCTATCTGAATTTTCACTTTCATATTTGATGAATCAATATATTGTACTTTCGAGTGAAAGTTCATTTTATATCGAACACAGCATGCACGAAAAACAATAACGGAAAAACCTAGGGAATTCTTTAAAAAATTCTATCGGATTTTTACTGAACTTTCCATCAGTTTTTGCCCGATTCTATTGAAATGTTCAATAGAAAATATTTGATAGAAAAAGTCAATAGAATTTGATTGATACTTATTCAAAGTCAAACTAACGTAGGTTTTTAACTGCCTGGCTAGAGAAGTTCTTCTTCCCTAGCGAACGTTATATTTTTCTCGAGTATAAAAATATAACGTGATGTTCTTTTGTTTATCCATGAATAAACCTATTACGAATTGAATAAATGAACAGATTCGATGTATTAATGAGCTGAAAATCCATTAGTCAATTAATTACAGATGAGGATATTATAATTATGCTAATTATAATCTCGCGCTCAAAAGGCTGTCGCAAGCCTGGTCAGGGCTTGCCTTGGATGATGCGATGGATATTTCTGACTATCTTTGTGGAAGGAATAACAACGTTTTCGCCATTATTAACTGATGGTCATTATTCCAAGATTTACAGAAATGAATTAAAAGTTGACTTTATTCTTGAGGATTAAAAGTTGACTTTATTCTTTAATAGAATAACCTATCGAATTGGTTAGAAAATTCTATTGAATTTCAATTAAACTTTCTATTAGTTTTTGGCTGATTCTATTGACATGTTCAATAGAAAACATTCAATAGAAAAAGTCAACAGAATTCGATTTTTCTATATAACTTATTCTTTTCATATATTTTCTATAGAATTTGCTCGACTCAAATCTTCTAAGTTTTCTTCATTCTATTTTTATTTTCTTCTCATCAAGAAAATCAAACGAAAAAACTTGGAAAATTTGAGCCAGGGAAATTCTATAGAAAATATCTCAATAGAATAAGTTATATAGAAAAATTGAATTCGATAGGCTTTTCTATTAAATTTTTGCGTCCGTGTTACCTGGACACCCACAACCCAATCGAATTTTTTCGTTTCAATTGCACTCTTGCCAAACATAAATCACAATCCTAACGAAGACAATGATGACTTCATCAGTGAAATCCTTTCGACCCCTATCGGAAAAATAAAAACTCGGGTACTCAAATTATTTCATGTGATCTAATTAAAACGCATGAGTGTAGACACACACACACCCTCGTTAAATCGGGGATGGAGAACCATCGTGTCAAGTAATTAGACACGTAATCAACTTTACGATGAGCCATAAAGTCTCAAACTACCCAGCATTCACGTAAGCTTTATCTATAAACTTCAAACACACACGACGTTACGATGTGTGCTGTCGTGGGTCTGACTTCCTGCAATTAAGTTGATGTCCCTCTAGTCGTGATAAATTCTCATCTGAATTCACAATTACTCTCATTTTGAAAAAATCTCGTATAGATGTCTGCGAGAGAGATGAACGGTCGCGTTTGCATGAATAACTCTTTCAACTTGATAAAATTAATTGTTGGTTTGAATCCATCAATCACGAGTGTTAATCGAATCAATTCTACCCTAAGTAAATACTCCCTGGGGTGAAACTGACGTTATCAATTATGCCGCACCCCTCAGTCAAAACTATCTCAATTGAATGAGTTATCTCAACATTGGGGGGCTGGTGGTCATACAGGGAGAAGCGATGGGAATGAGTGATTCAAAATATCAGAGAAATTTGAAGATACAATCATTGAATTACGAATCATTTGTTCATGAGTTATCATGAGTTGCAAATAATTTTACTCAGTTTATTCAAAAATTTAGTTCATTGTTGTTTAGTTTGTTTGAAATGAAAAATACGATATTCAAAGTAGCTCTACCCTTACGGTAAATTCAAAGATTATTGAAAACTGCAAAAAAATTTCAGAAAACTCGATTAGATTCGCAATTCTAAATTTTCTCTCAATTTAATTATCGTTTCGGTATTTCAAAGAAGAAATGTTTAAAAATCAGGATTTCACCCAGTATCTTATGGGAAAATCAATATTTCCATTGTAATCAAAGAATAAAAACTAAATTTTTTTCATTTGATGTGAAAAAATCAAGATTTTTTTGACCCTTCATAAAAAAAAATCCACCGTTTTGCAAACAAGTTTTATTATTTATTTATAAGAGGGAAATGTTTGAAAAAATATCAACATTTTGCGAAATTTAATTTAGATAATACTGACTGGGTATGAATTTTTTCAAATTTTTTCCATGCAGTTTAGTTGAAAAATTTAAAAACTGGAAATATTCAAAAGTACAGCGTAGCCCGCCCGAAGGGTAGAGCTACTTTAATGGATTTAAGGATAACCAAGTACTTTGGCTATTTTTTCTCCAGTGAAATGATTTTTACTTTTGTAGTCGAACATCAGAGCTTTCATTTGAGCCGCATTTGAGTCCAAGTTGCCGGACATTTTACAATTATTTTATTATTCAAACTTTGCAGGCCTAAATTTGAATCGTGATATTGAACCGTTAGAAAACATTTTTTTAATCTGACCAAACTTTTTTTTAATCTGAAAATTCTATTGGAATTCTCTAGAAATTCTATGGGAATTCTATCAATATTCTAGAGAATTCCAATAGAATTTTCTAGCGAATCCGCTGTTTTTTTTATTAAGTGTTAACATGCGCGATGAAGTGGTGAAGGGATATAAGTCAACTCTAGTCATCCAGTCAACCAGTTTTTATTTTTCAAATATCATTGTTTCTAACTATTGATACGGACTTCTATTTTGGAGTATTAAATTTCACTTTTCCAGTTTTTTTATCTGTAAATTTTTTGATTTTTTTTCCTTTGAAATATATAGTTTTGCAGCGGGTGAATTCGACGGGGAATCTTATCGTTAATGCGAATGAAGATTATGACATGAAACTAGAAATTTCATGTGCTTTATTCCAAAAGTTGATGAACTCATATCACAATTTCCAAATACATTTCAATTTATTTCTTGGACGTCACAGAAATTATACGGAATTAAATTAAAAATTGTAATGAATTCGATTTAAGGGGAAAAATTATAAAATTTCGAACTTCACGGAAAATTCAATGCAATTCCACTTTTGAGCACCAGAAACGTGAGAATATTTCAACGTACTTCAATTTTCAATCAAAACACATATTTTGTACCAAATTTCACTAAATTTCCAATTAATTAAAAACTGAAGCAATATCTATCTGAATTTTTTCGATTGCAATTAATTTTCATTGAATAATCGAACTGAAATATACGATTTCCGCTGATGTTTTAACCTAAAATTTTTAACAATAAGAAACAATGAAAACAAGCGCAATTAAAATCTGGAAATCCAAATTAATTACCCATTCTGAAATAGCTCCACTTATTCAGGATCTTGGTCTTTCCCAGGCTCATTAAAATCTTATTCATGACGAAATTAATATCCTCATCAGGAATTTTATCGCACTGCTTGGCCAAGTAATTTACTATAAAGAATCCTGCCATCTCCAGGCGCAGGTGACGGAGTGCTCCATAATCTTCGCTTGATCACTATCAGACACCACAGTTGACCTCTGACCTCTATCTAAAGTCTCAATCAATGTTCTGTGGCAGTTGAGTATCGTTAAGAAATTTCCAACTTCCAGGCAATCTTCAACCGACACGCATGAGAAAATTGAATAGAAAACCTGGCCAATTCGCTAGAATATTCTACTGGAATTTTATAGGAATTCTATTGAACAATTCTACTTGTTTTTTGCGCAGATTGTATTGCATATGTAGGATCATAATCATGAGGACATAGGATATTTATTTTAATGGAATAATAAGCATATATTTGAGTTAAAATCGAATTAGTAAAAGTACATCTTCAAATGAGCTAAGCTGCTCTACATCTTCACGCGACATCCGTCCGATTACAACTGACTTACTCTTCGTTCTCTCATTCGGGCAAACACTCTTTTCTTTCTCTATTTCAAAATGCTCTTTCTCTCTCCCACTCATTCTCAACCAATACACCCTTTGTTCCAAAAAGTGACCTCACTGTTCGTCATCCAGGCCACCCTCATTCACCCAAGAAAACTCTCAAAACTAAACAAGACCGTAATAAAACTGTCACACAGCATAAACACTTTTCATTTCACACTTCACTCGAGCATACGCTACAAACAACCTTTTTCTTCCACGCAATATTCTTCGAAAACTTATCGTCTCTAATATTTAGTCTATAATGAACTCTTATTCTAAATATCTGGCGACACAACGACTTTTCACTTCTCCATACCATTTCAATAGGTTCTTTCTTCAGACCTCAACATACATACACACTAATTCACTGATTCCACACATATTTGATAGGAGGAAGTCAATACATAATATTTTGAATTACTGCTCGAATTTTTCTCTCGAGATTTTTCTTATTAGAAATAGGCACAAAATTTCTAATTTTTTTCCGCCGAATTTTCATTCGTTTTGCATTACAGCATCCGGGTGGAAAAAAATTAGAAAATTGATGCCTAAGCATTCTTATAGAAAAAATCTCAACAGAAGAATTCAAACAGAAATTCGAAATCTATTGACTTTTTCTTATCAAATATCCAATAGAATCAGCACAGAAAACAAATAGAATTTTTCAATAGAATTCAAAGGAAATCCTATAGAAACAAACAGAGAATCTCATCCTATTGGAAAACATTTCTCTCTCAAGCTGAGAACGAAATCAGTAGCGAAACGGTAAACCGGTTTAAGTCGATTTCGGCTTTTGGCCATTTTTTGATGGCTATCTCGGAATCTAAGAGAGATAGGAAATTTTTTCTCATAACTTTTATTATAACCCTCAATTGGCTCTACAAAAAAGCTCATGACAATAATTATTCTATCTCTTTTAGATTCCGAGATATTCGTCAAAAACTCGTCAATAATCAATATCGACTTAACTCGATTTACCGTTTCGCTACTGCAATTATTTATCAGGAGACTTCGCGATTTTTAAAATTGACAAGAAGATATATTCTTGTATCAAGTAAACCTTCTCTGTCAAAAGTTGTTTTTTTTGGTCAGTGGACATACACATGTACATACAGACAGCATCTAAAAAAATTGCAATCATTCATATGTTGATATAATTGTACGTGGATACGTCCATGATCTTTCCTTCTCTCTCGAATTTCCTAGAAACTCCTTGCATTCCCTCGAATTTTCTAGAAATTCCCTGAATCTCCCCGAAATTTCTAGAAACTCCTTGAATGTTTTCGAAATTTCAAGAAACTTCTCGAATTACCTCGAAATGTCTAGAATTTTCTAGAATTCCGATGAATGGTGCTGCACAAAAGAACCGTTTCCCAAAATGACCTCTCATATTGAAACCATAGACGTATTCACGTCAAAATTGCACATTCGGACTTTTTGGACCATATCTACTTACCCCAACCCAAAAAATTGGGAGTTTAAATTTCAGCGATTACAAGCCTTGTTCAGCCTTAGAAATTAAGTCTCAATTCGGGTTATCATTTTGGGGCTGAATGAGGGCTGATTCAAGCTTGGGCTCCAGTCCTGCATGGAGAGAAATATTCAGTAAAAATTACGGAACAATTCCCGTAATCCACAACGGGGAATCGTTTTCCAGCAATTTTTATGGGAATGAAAGAGAATAAATCTAAAACGTTCAGTGAATTTTCACGTTCATCACCGAACAAAGTACGAAATTGTCACGTAATTTTTCCCGAAGAAGTAAAAACTTACAGAAACTTCCGGACTTATTATGCCTCCAAAATCAAAAATTCTTCAACGTTCACGAATTTTTATGAAGCTGGTGAGTTATTTCTACGTTTCGTTCCGTAAAATTTCTCAATAGTTGGGGAAAAATTACGGAACGACTTGTTGTCCCCACAGCGGTAAGTCATCAGACGGGCGGTTAATTTTTACGGAACAAACGGTAGAATTTACTTTTTATTGAATTTCCCTCGCTCGCGGATTACGTTTCGAACCGCAATTTTTACGTTTTTTTCTGGTAATTTTTCTTGAATTTTTCTCTCTGTGTGATTGAAAATTTGTGAGCCTTGGTTCAGGACTTGATGACCGTTCTTTCCATCGTCAATTCCTACCTGGGGACACCAAGTTCTCCAGTCCTCTTCTGATTTCGGGACTCCTGCCCCCGCCGATGCTCCAACCTCAACCATCCTCCTCCCTCCAAATATTTGATTTCACTCAACCGCCGATAAGTAACTATCCCCCAAACACAATACACCCGCTGATCCCGATGACGTCCCAGCCCACCAGTATACACGTAATGATAATATACAGACACACGCAAGCAAGCCTCGGCTGCTGTTCTTGGGCGAGATTGAGCCATGAGCCGAATGTTTATAGGACGCGGTAATTACCGAGTGTAGTAGAGCATCTAACGGAAACAGAGTGGGTACCAAGGGGGTGAGTGCCATACGGGGGTTATTGTTCATAAGCTCGTGCGCCATGTGGTAGGTGAATTTATGTTTCGGCTGAGCTACCATCATCAACACCCTCCTCACCCGGGCTTCCCCCTACGCATTTAACATTTTTTCACCGGCTTTTCCTCATTGATATCTCGGGAAAATTTACCACTGCACACTATATCTTAAATACGACACAGTCATTCGATATTTGTTCTCGGGAGGGTATATGGGGTGGCAGCCACTGTGATCCTCTCGGGCTAGACGGTTTTAGTACTCGCTCAAGTCGTTAAGAAACTCGGAGGATTGTCCTGGTGAGGGAGCGAAGAAACTTTTACGATCCGATTCGTCTACCTAACGAGCACCAATATCTTCCCATGTTTGCTCGAACTATAAAACTACCTGACTTGGGGGCGAATTTTATCCTCCGCCGTTCTTTCTTGGACTGGTTGGGTGCGAGGCTTGAATCCTATTAATTGTCATCGATCGATGTTACGGGTATATGACTAACAGCAGCCGCAATTTCCGAATGCCGTTAGTCAACTCATTCGCCTGTTTACATGGCCGTTCGGTAACACGACGTGATACCTTTATCGTGTAATTGTAGATACGTACAACGTCTTTTGTGTGCTGGGGGCAATCGATTGGAGGGGGAGGAAATGAAGGATTTGTTTATATCGGGCGACGAGGATCGGTGGGGTTTAATTATAGATTTTAGGGAATTACTTCTGCATTCACGGCGCTGATAGAAAAGGTGGGCGGATTTGGTTGCTTTTAACGAGACTTCTTGATTAGAAAGGCCATTCGTTAATTATTAGCGAATGGTACTAATAGGTGAAAAGACTCGTTAACAGCAGTTAAATCCTTCTATCAGTACCTTTCTTCAGTTGTAATTCAATAGCGAAGTGGTAAAACGGTTAAGTCGACTTATCTCTTAGTTGATTTTTTGACGAATACCTCCGAATCTAAAAGAGATGATGAAATTTTCCTAATAACCTTTTTTCTAGAGCAAATTTAGTGCTACAAAAAAGGTCTTGACAAAAATTTAGCTATCTCTCTTAGATTCCGAGGTATTCACTAAAAACTGGCCAATAGTCAAAATCGACTTGAATCGTTTTACCACTTCGCTACTGAACGAATCGCAAGGTTCTCCACAAACAGGTATTTCTTCATTAAATCACATTTTGCTCCACCTTCCATACAGTAATATTTGCCACGTTTTCTAGATAATTGTTATCGATCTTTTCTCTCCATGTACCCAAATTTCAGCGTTCTTATAAATAATTTTTATCGAAATTCTCTCCGTGCAGAATTCAAAGAACAAAGGCAACCTCCACTATAATTTCCTTGCCCCCCATATCACCTGAAACAAATCTTGAAAATCTGGTATCTACCATACTCCACTTAAAGACCGAATGAAACTATGAAACTGCTCACAAACCCGTGGCACCGTCTGCCAGTAATATCCAACCATTACATTTCCACTTTTCCCGCTTTCCACTATGTACCACTCATTGAAAGAGATCTCTGACACTTTAATAGCATAATGTACGTCCGACACAGTAATGTTTACTTATCAAACTGAGACAATCACACAGGAGAAAAGAAATCCATTCCATTTGCTCCATAAAACTGACTCCTCCAAACTTATTCCATTTATTTAGAAAAATTGCGAGTCAGTATTAAAAAAAAACAACAGCTCACAAAAGCCATCAACACATCCATAAATTCAGTATTTTCCCCCGTCCGTTATAACAATATCGCTGCCTTCTTTTCCAATCTATGAAATATTTTCAAGCATGAAACCTCCTTTCCTGAGTTTACACTCATATCGTATATCTATCGGGCACGAGAAAGGAAAACATCCGTCGTTGATACATCCCTGTTTCACTTTTCTCATAAAAGAAAGGAAGAAAAAAAACACAACGAATCTGCAGTTCTCTGACGTTACCAGAAGAATACAATGAAAAAAAGGAAAATAACAGGAAGGTAAAATACAAGATACATTGTTGATCCCATATCAATATAAAAATACGAGACGAGAATAAAACGTTGAGTCGTCAGGAAAACGAAGAAATTACGCGTTTGTTTGGTACATATATATCCAGAAATACACCGTACATAACCGTACATATATACCTGAGGATAAAAAGAAAGGGAGAGGGAGAAGATTGTGAGCCGCGTGCAGCCAATTGTTATCCGTCGAGAGGAGGCGACCTGGGCTAACTGAATTCGTGTCCTATTTCATCGCCTCATTCCACTCCTCCCACCTCCGCCAATTTTCTCGATGTTAGGGATGAAGCAAACGAATCGGCAAAGTCAAATTCCATTTCCACTAGCAATGGTCGATGTATCCCACGAAAAAAAAACCAGCGATCTTGGTTCATTCAGGGATGATTATTCACCAGTGTAAATGATGTTGACTCGATCCCTTTCGCCGGAACGGGAATTAATTCCTTGTTTGGATTATGCTCAAAGTATTCGGGAAATGGTTTCCTCGGAAAGTTGGGGAACTTTCAATATTTGCGAGTTATATCTTGTGACTGACTGTATAAACTAAGATTTGATTTCGATCGAAGTTTCGGGAAAAATTGCGTGAAAGGGATTGAGTAATTGGATAGCTCGGAAAGCGAACTATTTGGGGTTGGATTATGGGGGTATTATGGAATTGGTCAAATTTGTTTTAGTGGGATTATTGTAATTGTGAGAAGAGGGTTATAGGTCTGAAGGGAGAAAAGCAAAGGCTGTTCGTACCTGGAGACTTTTCATGTTCAGCTTGAATGTGATTGCTGATTTGGGGATGATTTAATAGCGATGAAAGTTGGTTTCAGTTTTTAGCCTTGAAAGTACTAAAGTAGCAATAGTACTAGAGGAATGAGGCTGTTTTATAAAGGGTTAAAGTAACAAAGTACTTTAGAGAGTAATTGATGAAGTACTTCAGGATTTTGACGTTGAAGTATTTTAGTACTCTGTCTGCAAAATATTTGTGTTTTATCTAGGAAGTAGTTTAGTACTTTGTCACACAAGTATGTTGACCTTTTACTAACAAAGTACTTTAATCAGCTAAGGACTTCTTTGATCGAAGTAAAGTTTATTCAGTTCAAATAAACCATTTTTCTGGCTGTACAATTAAACATGTTCCAATCATGTAGATACCTACAGTGTCACGTGTCTCGAGCCCCTAGTTGACTACAGTTAATTCTCACCATTGTGCGTCATTGTGCCCTGATCGTCGTTCTGATTTTGAGGAACTACGTCCAGTAAAGTATTTTTGTACTTTCGCGGCACATAACTTTGGTACTTTGTTAACGACCTACTAAAGTCAAAGTACTGAAGTACATTTTCATCAAAATACTTCAGCATTTCCCCATTGAAGTACTCCAGTATTTTGGCAACTAAATAAATATTCGAATTTCCAATACATTTCCACTCTCGAATCAATTTAAGAAAGACAGCATTTCCAAAAATTCCTACTCTCCATGACCTTTCCATCATCGAAGTATCAACCTACTATGGATGGATATCATCAAACATCAATCGTCTTCTCCGCATTGTCAAGTATTACCGTCTTCCACATGAAATTGAACTTGATGGAGCTCCCTCGAACTTGCAATGACTAGATGATTAGTGATGCCGTCGAGACTAGACGAGAACTATTTTGGAAAGATCATCACGGTCTAAAAAACCATCGAAAGTTTAGGAATCGTCGTAATTTCGAAAGACATTGGATCGGTGCATCTCGTCACGAACTTGGAAGAATCAATCACGTCTGAGTTTCAGTATTTTCTGTTTTTCAAATGTTTGTCTCGATATCTGTCTCATCTCGTCTCGTGAACGCAATTGCAACGAGATGCACCAATCCAATGTCTTCCGAGATTGCAACGATTCCAAAACTTTCGATGTTTTTCCAGACCGTGATGATCTCTTCAAAATAATTCTCGACTAGTCTCGACGGCATCACTATAGATGATGAGAATTAGTCAGCATGCGAAAGGTGTTCATCACCCAACATAAACATTCCTACTTGCACAAGCATTGCCATTCCCACTCTCTCATCGAATGCAAATGCCCTCAGAAACTCGTAATGATGTTCCAAACGAACGCTTTCAATTCAAGCTCATCCAGCGGGAAAATACATTCCTAATCCGAAACCTCTATCATTCCATTGAAATTACTTAGGCAGCACGTTGAAAGTGGTAATGGCTTTGAAAAAGAAGGCAACATAGTAAGGCTTTCCATAGTAAGGGAAGGCGTCTTGGAATGTACCACCAGTATATGAATAATGAGAGCTTATGTACAACTGGGTTTCCTTTTGGAGAATGCCTGTAAGGACGAGTGAGATATAGACTGTCGGATTGAATGGCATGAGAATATAGAGCATATATTCCCGAGACTTTGGGGATCTCTTAATCGGCACGAGAGTTTCCGAGCCCTCAATTCGTATCAAAGCAATTGAGCTCCGCTTTGCTCTCATCGGATAGTGGAATGTAAAGAGGGGGAAGGAAAATGGACGACGAAGGGAGAGGGGGGGAGGGGTGGATAGTCCCAGTGTGACACAGCAGACAAGTCAAGCGAGGGACTCGAGCGAACGACTCGAAGACAATGCAATTATTCGCAATTACCGCGTTGCGTCCGCTAGTACCGGGAATTATCTCATTCTGTTTCCATTACTGGAATACCACCCCTGTCTCTCCTTACCACCCTACGGCTCTCTCTCGCGCGCGCGCTTTCTCTTTAGTATCTGCCCTTTGTTCCGCGATGCGACAGGATATGTATGACTGAATACATCTTGCACTGTTCTACCTGAGATGACATGCAGCAATTTGTCATGTATGTGGGGGGAGTTAGCGCTAACTCATTCAGAAATCAGTCAGTTGGGCTTTGTTTCTATTATTCATGGGATAATGTTATCAATTTTCATTTAGTTGGAAGGATAACAGAATTACGGAGGGAAACGAAATTTAAAATTGAGTTGTGTTACTCGGTAATTGGAACATTTTTTGAAAAATTGCGAATATTCTTTCTCTGTTTTAAAGTTTTTTGCCAATTTACAGAAAAATATTAAATAAATTTATAGTTTTTTATTTATTCCAAAAACTTGACCGAATTGAATGTTGCAAGAAATTGATGCATTTTTCTGGAGCAATTAAATTGAGACTTTCGGAAGTCTCAACTGGAGACTTTCAAAAGGATTGTGACGTTTGAAGTTTTTCCAAGGAGGGTTAAGGAGAGACTACCATGAGTTTAAAAATTGAAGATCGATTATATTTGTTTAAAAACGAATAATTAGAGCAAAAAAATTTATTGTTTATTGTTCGATTGCCCCGTATATGCTTAAAATATTTAAAATAGTCCAGGGCCTCAAATTTTTAAGCTACAGAACTCCAAAATTGGTGGCCCAGTATGTTTATATTTTCAAAATATTTTTAATATTTTGATTTTTGTTTCTCAAAATTTTTGAACAAATGTGTACAATAATAATTCAGTAGCGAAGCGGTAAACCGGGTTAAGCGGTAAACCGATATTGACTATTGGCCAGGTTTTGACGAATGTCTCGGAATCTAAAGGAGATAGAAAAATTTTTGTCATTACCTTTTTTGTAGAATCGACTGAGGGTTATAGAAAAGGTTATGAGTAAAATTTTGCTATCTCTCGTAGATTCCGAGATATTCGTCAAAAAATGGCCAACGGTCAAAATCGACTTGACCCAGTTTATTGTTCTTTGAAATTCGAGTTCTACACAGCTAATTTCATTTTTTTCAATATAAAAAATTGCACCATTCATGTACAGAGGCCGGAAAGATATTTCTGAAAGAATCGAGAATATATTTTAAATGTTTTGAAAATCTCCATTCCGAAATTGGGATTTTCAGAACTCAATTCAGTCTTAAATGGAAATTTGTTTTTTTTTTAGGTAAAATATATACTTCACTCACAATGAACGTAAGAATCAACTACATAAAGGATATAAATCCTATTTTCGACCCTGTAACTCCACGCAACACAATTATAAAAATGAGAAACAAATGACTGATGTGAATAAAAAGATTTTCATTTCCTCGACTGAAAACATCGGGGGGAACGAGGGGAACCCCATGCTGTACATAATATTCCTCCGCTCCATGGGTCTGGAACGGGATGCTAGCTAATGTAACAAAGGAAAAGCGTCCCGAGGTAGACGAGTGGATGGCGAGCGACGAAACGTAATTACCAGCCCCCATATCTGCCCCCCGGGTTTTCAGTCCTCCTTCCCTCCTCTCGAGCTCCTCTTTATTCCCTTCCGCCCTTTTCCCTCCCGTTAAACTCCCCAAGAAACGAAACTCGACGCCTCTGCTTCTCCTCGTTCTATTTAGCTCAAGCGTACTTTTGGGCTCTTTCCGGTGGCATTTTATGACAGAGGTAACATTGGGCGAAAGTGTCATACAACTATTATAGTCTCGTGAAAAAATTTCGACACTTCAGGGTGAAAAAGTGTAATTAATTTTATTGTTTAATCTTCACTTCGTTTTCTAGGGATGAAAAAGGCTTCACAGAAGAGAATTGTTCTTCTTCAACTGAAAATATTATTATTCAACAACTTTAAGAGGATTATTGATTCATACATTTATGATTTCAGAACGAAGTGAAGTTGTTTTATATCGACATTTCTTTTTAGTGTGGCCAAAATACATATTATCATGAGAGGAAGAAAATTCCCCGATTTCTGAGAAAATTTTAAGCAAATGTCTGTTTTTTTTAAATGGATACGTCTATGGTTTCGTTTTGGGAGGTCATTCGGTAAAAATGCTTATGCAGCCGCGCCATCTATCGGCGATGCTGACTGTTGATACATTAATAACCGTCGATCGATCGGTAAAATACCGACAGGTTGTTAGAGCAATTTCCAGTGCAGAAATTCCTAGATTCAAAATTCCCTATAAGAGGCGGATGGGCACACTCTGCCGTCAGACATAAATTGGCAATCAAAGAGTTAACATCGTACGAAGTAAAGAGTGTAAATATCTGGTGCAGTGGTAAGGTCAGTCTAGATATTGACGTGGATACGTCTATGGTTTCAATATGGGGGGTCATTTTGGGAAATTGTCCTTATGCGCAGCGCCATCTATCGGAATTCTAGAAAATTCTAGACATTTCGAGGTAATTCGAGGAGGTTCTTGAAATTTCGAAAAAATTCAAGGAGTTTCTAGAAATTTCGAGAGAATTCAAAGAGTTCCCAGAAAATTCGAGGAATTGCAAGAAGTTGCTAGGAAATTCACGAAAGAAGGAAAGACCATGGACATATTCACGTACAATTACGTCTGTATCGAACATACCACGTATGAGCAAATTTTATAGGATTTCCTATAGGACATCCTATAGGATTTCCTATAGGAAATCCTATGGAGAATTCGAACATTTCCTATAGGATTTTTCTGGTGGGATTTCCTATAGGATTTCCTATACAATTCACTATAGCGTTTTCTATAGAAAGTAACACACAATATTGAGACTCAAAACCAATCGGTCACAAGGGTCAGGATTAGGACCATAAACCTGATAGGAAATTTTATAGGGAATCCTATAGGGAATCCTATAGGAAATTCTGTTGGAAATCCTATCAGAAAAATCCTATAGGAAATGTTCGAATTCTCCATAGGATTTCCTATAGGAAGTCCTATAGGATATACTATAGGAAATTCTATAGCATTTTTTCATACGTGACAACCGCCTGCAATTTTTTTCATTTGAGGAAAACTTGTGTTTTGTTTGAAAAAATTATTGAGTTTTCTAGAAAATGTTCGGATTTTCTGAATAATTCAAGAAAATTGTTAACTTTTCTAGAATATCGATTCATAACTTCCCTTATTTTCAGATGATTACGGGTATTGATCCGTCACTTTGAAGATTAAAAATTATTGATTAATCTTTGTCATTGATTGAATTTTGCTCTCTATGTATAATCCATTTTTGTAATGCATTTACGAGTGCATGAAATTTGATATATTTGAAATTTGAATGAAGAAAAGGAAGCTTCTCACAAGTAAATGAGGTGCACGATTTATCTCGTTCTGGTAAATATAAAGATCATGGATACACTGTTGAAAATTTTTGTCTAAAATTTTCAGTACACTTTTTGTAAATTTTTGTCGAATTTAATTACCACTGAAATTTCAAGGTATTTCATCATTGAAAATCCAGAATTTCGTGGAAAAATCGAAGAGAACTGTAATTACAGTTCCATTTTTCCCTGAAAACGAATAGAAAACCAAAAAATTCTGATAAATATATCCTTGAATTTTCAGGACAGTGACACTGAATGTGATTTAGGAGGAAAACAATCAGAAAATTTCAGACTTCATTGAAAATTGGAAATTCAAATAAATTAAGGGATTCTCATCTTTATGCTTCTTAAAATTCTGGAATTTTACTGAATCTTCAGTGAAACCTGAAATTCCATCTCACAACCCCCACCCTCGTCGAATCCTCCACCAGAAAGTATTTTCCATCAACGAAGAACAACTGTTTTGAAATTTCGGTAACAATATTCTCAACTCAAGAATTATTTTTCCTCTGTGGAAAATTACGTTTTGCGAGTCCTCGAGTTTTCTCACAATATATGGGAATACGGGTACTCTGGACCTTCGGAGATTTCACTCGTAAAGTTAAAAGTACTTGGTGAGCGAACACAGAGGACGATTCTCAACACCTGCGACCCAGGCTCAAGAGTCGAGGCCATAACTTATCCAGCCCCTCGGGCTTCTTTTACAGGTTTTTTTCCTCGTTTCATCCTGGGTAACCTCTCGCTCACTGAAGATTAGTTTATATACATTTTAGTTCCCACCAGCACTATAAATTCCAGGGGGCAAATATTTACGTATGGGCATGAGCCATGATACTCCAATTACTTGAGGGACCTCTACCTTTGAAGAGTTGAAGCAGAGGTGGTTTGCATTTTTATTATTCATTTTAGTTTTTTTTTTATTGCAAATAGCCATCGGGCTATTTTTAGAGCTGATGGGTTATCTATTGGTGCTTGTGTATTTATCGATCTGTCGGCGAGTGGTCGAACAGGTGCTGTTCGAGAAAGAAAAAATGTGGCGCGAGCCACAGACAAATTATTATTTCGAAATTCAGGTAACACGTCTCGAATATTTTATATCGTTATATTCGAGACAAACATTCTATCCTTGTTCTTCACGAAATTTCTGCACGCTCCCGACCAAATATATCAGTCCGACTCTCAAACTCGATGTTAACACATGTAACGTGCTAAAATACAACACCTTTATTCTACGAACTAGGCAATCATGCTTACAGTCGCGCGCGACCGCCTTCAAGTGGGCGCTGTAACGCACAATAACATCCTCGTAGTCATGGAAATCATTGATTGATCCATCTACCAATCGCAAGGCGAATAAAAAGTCAACAATCAAAACAATCATTCATTGTCAATCAACTTTATGAAAAAGGAACCACGAGTTATTATTCTACGATATACACCTAACCGCCACCAAAAATAATATCCGTAGTTAGAAAAAAATGAGATTTCATAAACAGTATAATAGTCATTTCCAAAATCATGAAATCTCAAATTTTGGAGGCGCAGGAAGACCAGAATTCCTCAACCTCAAGATGAATATTTTGAGAAAAAAAAACTTGAAATCGGATCAATAATTTTTTTGATATTGAAACATAATAGTTTTATACAAAAAATTGAATATATTCAAAACTACTACTTAAGAGCTAGAATCCTACTAAATTTCAACTTCCTATCTCAATTTTTTCAAGCCTTATCGTCTTCATATCAATTTTATCACAAAAATGAAAAATGTCCATTACTGGGCGACTCGCAATAGTTAGCTAGATATATTATGGTCCGATTTAATAGATATTATCATAAGAAATATTTTGACGCCAAAAAAAGTTCATTTGATGCAGTAGTTTCCGACATATTGAGAAAAGAAAAGTTTTTCGGAATCGCTGTATCTCAAAAACGACGGGACCGATTAAGCTGAAATTTCGCCGAGAGGTGCTCCCAAACAATACCAACTATAAGCCAAAATTTCAGATTTTTATCTGTCACTTTAGCCCTTTTTCTGAGAAAATTTATTTAAAAATTCCCATAATTTTGTACGCACATACGGACGTACACACAAACATTCTCTAAAAACATCATATCTCGATATTTTATGACATTCTTTGTCATTTCCAAGCAAAATTAGAGAATCGAAGAATCGACCGATTACAAAGCTTCCATTCAGAAACAAAAAAAACTTCAAACCCATGGAAAGCAATACACAACATTTTCTAGTATTAAGAAACAACTTTTTCATCAAGACAACTTCTCGATCAAATCTCTCAAAATTGGAAATAATTTTCTGAAATTTCCCCGCGTCTCTTACTTCCCAAATGAATCTAAATCAAAGAAATCCGTAGACCACTACAAAATCCGCACGAATTGATATCACAGGGTTGAGCTCATAAAGCTAATCCTTCATTCAAGCGAACCCTTAATCCTGCTATTGCATCGCAGCGACATTTTCCTCGAGTAAGACGCATAGAACAGCATTACGGAGAATTCCACCGTTAGTTGTGCCTCGATAAATTTGCGCATCTACCCATAGGGAGTAGTTTCAATTGAGGCATGTCAATATTAGTATTCCCTGATGGCTTTTTTTCGTACTCAACCACATGTGTGAGGCGGAAAATTCAAATTAGGTGTGCACGATTTCATGTCAATATCTGGTTTTTCGTATTAATGATCCGAATGTATGATGTCACGTCGAAAATTATCCAATCTTCACCGGTACTTTTAATGTTGTTGGTTGAACGATAAAACAAATATTTGCTATTTCGTGTGATTAATATTTATTCAGCATTAGCCGTCGTTGAAATACGTTATTGAATATTGAATACGTCATTTACTTTTTAATTACTAAAAATGGCGGTTGAATTTTGTTCCGCTTCAAAACGGGAGATTCAGCTGTATTTCACTAAAATTCATCAATTCTTTAAATCTATCACTGATCAATGGACAACAATTTCTATGAACCTGTAACATTTGAACATTTTCCGGGTTTTAATGTAAGTGTAGTGTCTATTTATTATTAATTTGGAAGGAATTGAAAGATTCATTCTTGGTTTCGTGATTAATAGCTTGGTTTAATTCAGGATTCAAATAATTTTCAATTGGATTTATTATTTGAATTCAGTTTGATTTTGTTATTATTTTATAGTTGTTTTAAATTTCAATTGGAGCATTATTTTATGAAAAGAACGAGAATATTTATCACTTTAAGTTTGGATTTCCAGTGAAAACTAGCACGATAAATTGATTTAGTAACAATAGTTTGGAATACAATGACGGGGAATAAATGTTTGATATAGGGGAGGTAGGGGCAAAGCGGACCCCCGGGGCAAAGCGGACCCCTTCGAAAAAAAAAAGTGTGGGGTAAAGTGGACCCTCACATAAATTATTGAATCGAGTCGCCAGAATTATTCTAATACGTTTTATAAAGTGAAATTTACTACCTTGACTAAAAAAATATGCAATGAGGGCAAGTATAAATTTGTGTGAGCTCCTGCGGATCTAATTGTGAACAAAAAATGTGAGTTTTTGATCGACAGCGATTACATTCTATCCAATCGGTAGAACAACATGACAATGACTCCTGACAAACGGAAAATTAAAATAATTTTAAAAAAACAGAGGGTCCACTTTGCCCCAACATTAATTTTTTTTTAAATTTAATGACAGATCTTAATTGCAATTCTAATGAGATTATGATCTCCACGTGAAGTGCATTGACTCATTAGAATTTAAAAAACTAAACGATTCGCTTAGAAGGTCCGCTTTGCCCCTACCTCCCCTAAATTTGAGTTGAATTGAGGTTGATTCACTTGAGTATCTACCGAGACCGAGCAAACTATAGCCAAACACTCGCAACGTGGAGACAACAAGGCCGTTGCTCAAAACACCTCAGAGAAAGAGACGTATCATAGCATTTGTTTCTTTCACATTTGTTTTCTTTGTGGAAAATTGATTGTTTGTAAATTATTTACAGAATTTTCTGGAATTTTCTGGAATGCTCGTAATTTTTGAAAATTGCAATTGTTTTCATCAATCGTTCTCCAAAAGTAAACTTTCTAACTTTTTTTCCACGTTTTTAAAATGTTCTCTAACGATTCAATATTGAGATTCAAATTCAGACTTGCAAAGTTTAAACAATAAAATCATTGCAAAATGTGCGGAAATTTAGGGTCAAATGAGGCTTAATAAAAACTCTGATGTTCAACTACAAAAGTAGAAAGGCATTTCGCTGCAGAAAAAATAGCCCCAACTACTTGGATATCCTTAAATCCATTAAACATCCTATTTTTCATTTCAAAACAACAATACATCAAATTGTAGAATAACCTGAATGAAATTATTTGTAATTCAGACGCATCTTTTAAAATGATGCTACAGATTTATTCATCACGAATTTGTACTCAACCGTTGACTCTCATGGCGTTACCGAATATTAATCAAAATATTTGATGAATAGCATAAACTGCCACCGAAACTTTCCCAACAGTTTGTTCATACCATCTCTGTATAATCGAATCTGCGTCTCGTCTTTCACGAAACTTGTTCGATCCCATTGGGAAATATCCGTTGATACTGCGTCCACAATATGGTACAGAAACCTCGCTGATGATGGAAGACGGGGAATTCTAACCCACGAGTTCCTTGTCTGCGGTCTCGCAGGTACTGAAGTTACTAATATTCCAATGGTAGACTTCACTCGTTACAGATTGAATAGTTATTAATCACTTCGCTGTGGCATTTTCAAGTGTCAAATTACTGTTTCTACTTCTTGTTCGATAATTGCTCCAGTTTATAGCAAAGTTGGTTTAATATTACATGAGGCAGTATCCATTGTGTTTAATGAATTATACGTAATGACTCCAGGAATTTATCCGAAGTGTTTCTTACTCCTTTTACATGTTCCATCATGTATCAAAAGTCGCTCGAAAGGTCCTTTCCTCGGTCCTTTCATAATGAGCACAACTCCAACCAAAATGTTTTTATTCATATCAACGAATTTCATTTAGAATTCATTCGTATTTTTTCTAGATCTCAGCCGCAAGAAAAAGAATAATGAACTATTGAAAAAAAATAGTAGGTGATAAATCAAATCTTGTTAAAAAGTACATAAATTAAATTCCACATTTTTTCTGGATCTCATAATAAAGTGATTTGAAAAAATGATGCAGGAAATTATGGGTTTCTAAATAATTTCTCTCCATATATCATTTCATTTAAAATTCCCAGGAAATATCTACCACTGACATTGTCTGGCAATGAACATATCAATGGATATGCGAAAACTCAAATTTATGCAGCTTGTAAAATTCAAGTTCTCTAGGAATGACATCTCCTCCCCCACAATCAGCAAAAATAATCCCGTCAATAACAGCAAAATTCTCGGGAATAATGAGAAATGAAATCCATCTATGGAAATTCACCCAGAGCGCACTCAACGCCGTAGAACGAAGGAATCCACATTATTCCACAGCACCTATATTACTATCACTCAATTCCAATCTCCATGGTACCCTTCACAGACTTTCGAGAGGTAATTTGTCGGAATGTTGAGAACGATGGAATTGTGTAGACAGTGGAATGAGGAGTGTAGTTAAGTTCTCTTTAACAAGATGAAGCTCGACGATGAATGTAGACCGTAGTATCCCTTGTTAGAAAATACCTGCAGCTGTCCTACTTCATCCTTTGTCATTCTTTTCCTCAGTTGGAATTCTCGTTTCGAGGAGAGGCCATCAATTATTTTGAACGATGTCTGAAAATTACGACAATGCTTATTATGTAGAAAACTGAGAGCTGAAAATCCCTCAATAATGAGTGCAAAATTTCAATGTTTCAGCAACAACAGCAGCAAGCACAAGCCCAACAGAACTCCCAACAATCTCAACATGCTCAGTCGACACAGCAGGGACAGGCGAGCTCACCGAGCAGTTGTAATGCTGGCAAAGCAAGCCCATCACCCACTAATTCTTCATCACCTGGAGTCACTCCTAACAACAACAAAACTACTACTGAAGCCAAATTGGTTGAGTGCAGTCTGTGCCGTCGACAATTCAAAAATATACCCGCTCTCAATGGTCATATGAGACTCCACGGAGGGTACTTCAAAAAGGTAATCACTTATAATGTCAATCCGATCCTTGAAATCATTTAAATACTCGGAACTTATTGACTAAGGGGGTTCAGCGGAGTTGACTGCACTCTTTCGTGAGAAAATTTTTCAATAACTTTTCCTGAAAAACTTGACGAGTTCGTTTGTATGCAGGGAACCTTGAGGAAAATGCCCGATTAATTTTGAAGCTCGTGTGATATTACAAGTGATAATTTTTGATAATTCAATTGGTAATTTTTCATGTTAATATATATATTAAAAACAACAGATTTCCTTGTCGAATGAGCCCCTCATGGGAACTGACAGATGGATTTTGTCTCATAATTCTCTTGGCCGAAATTTGGATGGAAAAATTCTCTTCCGCACACCACTCGAGCTTCAAAAGTAATCAGGTATTTCCGTCAAGGTTCCCTGCATACAAACGAACTCGTCAAGTTTTTCAGGAAAAATTAACTCCTTCGTTTGTTTGCAAGGAACCTATCGGGGAATCCCTGATACTTTTGAAGCTCTTGTGGCATTACATACGACTATCTATATTTTATACTTTTTGGAATTCTTCGTACAGTGTATGTAAAAAAAGTGAGGTCACTAGGGGGATCAGTTCTGAATTCATCATTTACAAAAAGACACGGCTCCTAATAATTGCAATTTTTTCACCAAAATAATTCTATATTCTTCCTTGTTTTGTCAGCTACGACTTTTTTTCACTGTTTTTACGGAGCTAGTATTTTTTCCCGACATTTTGCGAAAAAATGTATATTGATTTTTTTCCTATTGAATGCACGCACGAAAAAGTTTAATAGAAAAACCTATCGAATTCGTTGGAAAATTCGATTGAATTTCTATTAACCTTTCTATTAGTTTTTGGCTGATTCTATTGACATGTTCAATAGAAAACATTCAATAGAAAAAGTCAACAGAATTCGATTTTTCTATATAACTTATTCTTTTCATATATTTTCTATAGAATTTGCTCGACTCAAATTTTCATTCTATTTTTCTTTTCTTACCATCAAGAAAATCAAACGAAATAACTTGGAAAATTTCAGCCGAAGAAATTCTATAGAAAATATCTCAATAGAATAAGTTATATAGAAAAATTGCATTCTATTGACTTTTTCTACTGAATATTTTCTATTGAACATTTCATTTTTCGTCCATGTGGTCATATGAAATTTCATAGGGGGTACTTCGAAATCATTAAAATACTCGGTATTTCAGTCATACTGGGTCAACAACTTCAATAATATTCCGCATTTGAAACGTACCACATGAATTGGTTGTTTTCAAAATTGAGGCTGTTTCTTTATTACAGTCCATTATGTAAACTTTCCGCCATCACTAACCGCGTTTTATATGCATACGCTGCCGGAAACTGATCATATATGTATATAATAAACATAAAGTGCGCGTAATGTCCACACACCATACGCGTATTTTATGCATAATTAATCAGCTACGCGTAATTAATTAATTATTTTCTGTGTTAAATTATAATTTTTCAATGACAACTATTCCAGAAATTTCTGCTGAAAGTTCAGTTGATAAAAATTTCTGACGTAGAATGTATTTGTGCAAAATTTCTGAAAAAAATTATTAAACGCTCTTCGAATTCATTCCTGTCAATCTCCAACTGCGTGCATCCACTTTGCCCCTATCTCTCTCTCTCTCTCTCTCTCTCTCTCTCTCTCTCTCTCTCTCTCTCGAGCCACCAATTTCCATTGATTCCCCCAGACCTCCTGCATGCGAATATCCAAACACATCAAACAGTGCATTCACGCCTCACCACTTCCCCAATAAAAAAACTTCAGCTTGAAAATTCTCTCCTCAACAAAGAAAAAACTCCCCCATCAAAAAAAAATATTTCTCTCTAATTATCAAAGCCCCAACGATAACAAGATTGACAATATAGCGCGCTAGAAAAGCCCCCTGTCCCCACCCCAGCGATGTTCCCCAGCGAAAGCAGAAGAAAAAACGATCAAAAACACGAGAACAAGGGAGAAAGCAAAAAAACCTGAAATGCGATAAGAGGAAGAGCGGAAAAAAAACAAGATCAGCGATTCTCCTTCGGGTTTGCTGGGGACCTCACGAGCACAGAGGGCACTGATTAAAAATGTCTTGACGAAGGTACAGCACCTCCCGATGCGACGCTCATAGAAAACTGCTGAAAAGCTCGGTAACGGAAAAGTTTTCCCTTTTATTCGTTCCCACTCCCGGAAAGGATGAGGAAAGCAGGAAAAAAACTAACGGGAGATCGGGGAAAAAAAATCGGGGGCAGGGAAGGGGGGGGGGGTGGCAAGCGCGAATGATGGAAAAAAGATCGGGAGATAAAGGCCGACAGGGTACCTAGATAGAGATTGAAACTTTGGTGGTGTAGAGGGCAAAAGAAAATACCGGAAGGGGATAGCTTGGGGTATGAAGTCTCTCGCGAGATAGAAAGATAAGGCGATGATCGAATCGAAATGAACCCATTAACAAGTTCTTTCGTTCCAGAACGTTCGAACCAATCCCACTGAGACGTTTGAAAACTGCAGTAGACTCTCCCCTCCCCGTCCGCCCAGAAGGTCCTTCTGGGTGCTGTCTTCTCGCACCTATATCCCAACCTCCGTGCAAACATTGTCTCGAGCTTTTCCTCCATTATGCAGATTGAATCTGACTGGGTTACGTTTCAAGGATTTTCTCATCACTGGGCTCTCTCATCTTGTATTATTACGAACTTATTGCGAGACAGAGCGGAGCGGAGTGATGCACCGCAGGAGTAAAAATTGGAGTTTGTAATTTATGATAATGTTTAGATTGGCAATGGATGGAATTATGGTAATGGGGTTTTGTTTGATTGGGGTTATTTGTGATGGCGTGGTTGGAGGAATCGGATTGGTCTCGTTATCAATTCAGGGGAATTGCTGTGGTTGTTTCTGAATGGAAGCTTTGGAATCGGGCAAATTTAAGTTCCCAATTTTTTGGGTTAGGGTAACTGAGTAGATCTGAAAAGTTCGAATGCGATTTTTAGGTGCACTGTTAAAAATTTTTGTCTGAATTTTTCATGCCAAATTCCGGAAATTTTTATCGTGTTCAAGTTCCACTGAAATTTCAGGGAATCTTGTCATTGAACAACCAAGTATTCCATTGATTTTCTGTTCAAATGATCTGAAAATCAATAAAATACTTGATTTTTCAGTTCAATTATTCTATGAAAATTCAGAACAATGAGGAAAATTCAGGGAAGATTTGAAAATTCATGTCATTTTGTTTCGGCATAGTCTTGTTCCACTAAGAATTTCATCAAGTTGGGAAATTTCCATCTCCCTCCCACTTAAAAATCATGAATTTTCTTGAATTCTATCTAAAACTAGAAGTTTACTGTTTTTCCCCTAAATCTGATTCAGTGTCAATTCTCTTATGAGAATTACTGTCATATTTCCCATGAATTTTCAAAAAATTTCAACCAGTGTGGTGTCTGCATGTCACGCACGAAAAAATTGAATAGAAAAATCTAGCGATTTCGCTAGACAATTCTACTGGATTTCTATGAAACTTTTCTATTAGTTTTTGGCCAGTTCTGTTGAACTGTTCAATAGAAAATATTTTATGGAAAAAGTCAATATAATTTAATTTTTCTATACAACTTGTTCCATTAAATTTTTTTATACAATTTCTTCTCCGGAGAATAAGGTTACAAGTAGCAAGAGTAAGCTTTATAAAATGTTACATTTAAGTCCTTACCGCCTCTAACCCAAGAGAAAAACTGCAGCGCATCCTTTTTCATGGAAAACTACATGGAAACTGCTGCTAAAACCGAAAGTTTGAAAATGCTCCTCCAATGAGACCCTTATGCCCGGGTTCTACTCCCCGAAGTCAGTCGTAGCAATACGCAAAGGGAAAAGGACACTTCACGTTGAGTCGTCACTGTAGACGCATCAAAATATTCAACGATCCAAAATTTAAATTCATTGCTTGGTCTCGGTAAATACTCAAGTGAATCAGTCTGAATTCAACTCAAAATCGCACATCACATCGTGATGTGATCCCCCCCCCCCC
>NW_021680427.1:1838976-1880257 GCF_001412515.2 Diachasma alloeum
CCCCCTTAAGGTCATTAAACCCTCATGATCGCTTCGTTCGTCCCTCCCGCTTGACCTTAACGCTAGTTTGGTCACCATATGAGAACTTGCGACTTTGGTCACCTCCGCAGGGAATCGCCGCCGTGTTATTTAGGTCCAAGCGTTGCCGAATTCACTCTATACTGCCCGGCCGCGTTTAGCGAGACTTCGGCAACGTCGCACAACGGGCAATTTCATTTAACATGGGAAAAAATTGCCCGTCTGTTAGAAATAATTTTTTTTCTCCAGGAATTGTGAATATAAATAATTTTAAAAAATATTATAATTTGCTAGACACTTGAATTGACGCATTCCAATTTTTTAGGATTTTTCCGCTCAGCCAGTCAATGGTAAGAAAAAAAAATCGACCTTCTGCGGCGTTTCCCTCCTATGGTGACCAAACTAGGGTTAAACACCGTCTGATCCTCATAACTACTCTCTTCCCGTTGAAAAATGACCGGGGCCATAGGTACCTTATAATAAGCCCACGGAACATAAACATTCGGGCGACGATGAAAGTGCCGAGAGTGAGGGTAGGCCTCGAGCGCTCGCAGCGCGAGGTATCTTATGCGAAGCCTCTACTGTAATAAATCCCATTGAAAATAGTATAAATCTCGAATTAAACCAAGCTATTAATCCCAAAACCAAGAATGAATCTTTCAGTTCCTTTCAAATTAATAATAAATAAACAATCATCGCATGTTATTCGTAAATTTTCTTGCGTGAGCTTAGTTGTTAGCTCCGGAGTATCGACTGTTCGATACAGCAATATTTGGAGGAATTGAATAGACGAGTGGAATCTCTCTGCACAACTGATCTCGTAATTAATTCCACCGGGATTATTACCCTTTCCGCAGAATGAGTTGTGTAACATTCATGACTCTTTCATCCTGTATTATAACAAACTTACTACGATACAGAACAAAGTGGAGTGATGTACCGCAGGCGTGCAAATTTGAGTTTGTAATTTGTGACAATGTTTAAATTGGCAATGGGAGGAATTATGATAATGGAGTTTAGTTTTATTGGAGTCATTGCTGATGACGCGGTTGGAGGAATTGGATTGGTCTCGTTATAATTCCTGGAAATTGCTATCTTTTTGCTTCCGAATGGAAGTTTTGTAATCGGTCAAATTTAAGTTTTGGATTTTTTGTTGTTATATCGATCCAGTATAATCCAAAATTGTATAGAAGATGATTAGTTATAAATATTAGGATTTTCAAGGATTTAATTACAAAGAGTTACATAGTTCAGTCCTTTCGTGAGTTGGACTCGATACATTTTTACGTGAGGAATATAATAATATACAGAGTTTTTCAATCCTTAGATTAGAAGAATCTAGGAATTCATCTATGATGAGTGTTGCCTCTTTGTCGTGAGTGAATAAAAAAACATTGACATGGTACGGGGGGAAATATAATTGTGTTGATTTTTAGAATAATTCTCAAAAATTTTATATTTTATAAAAACAACAATTCCGAGAATATTTTTGGGTATGATGCTCTAAATTCAGTCAATGCTAGCTGAAAATATTAACTTCAGAGGTATTCTCTCGAAGTTGAAACATCGTTGCGATACCTACATTCGTTGGTGTGATTTTTTCCATGATTTTTGTAAATTTAGAATTTGTCGTAAATTGCTCTGAAAGAAAAATTTCTGATGGTTTCTTCAATTATGATGCTTCAAATTCATTTCATAATATAGATATCAGCACTCTTCCATTCGATTTGTAAAAGAATTTCCGAACTTATTTTTTTTGCATTTAAAAGTTTGTTGATTTTCCACGTTTTGAAAATTTTACTTCCACTGGTTATTTGAATAAAAAAAGATGAGTATTGCCTCTTTGTCGAGAGTGAATAAAAAAACATTGACATGGTACGGGGGAAATATAATTGTTTTTCGTGTCACGGGACCTGGAAAACCCCATTTTCGAAATTGGAAAAATTTCTGATGGCTTCTTCAATTACGATGCCTCAAATTCATTCCATAATATAGATATCAGCACTCTTCCATTCGATTTGTAAAAGCATTTCCTAACTTATTTTTTTTGCATTTAAAAGTTTGTTGATTTTCCACGTTTTGAAAATTTTACTTCCACTGATTATTTAAATAAGAAAAAAGAGTTTAAATTGATTCAATTATCATTAAAACGATCTATTTTAGATTCATTTTTATCGGATAAATGGATGGTGTAGATGTATATTATTTCCTATTTGAAAATTTATCAAATATTAAATTAAATTAAAAATATAACAATAGATAAAAGAAGAAATTTCATTGAATTTAATAAAATTATTTGAAATGATGAATTATATACTATAGGAGCGGATGATGGACAAATAATAGTTATGATAATGAATTTTTCTAGTTGCATTGAAGTAATTTTTAACGTCATATGTGAAGGAATTGAATTGACGAGTAGAATCTCTCTGCACACGTGGTCTCATAATCAATTCCACCGGGATTATTACCCTTCCCACAGTATGAATTGTTCAATATTCATGATGCAACGGGCGCAGGACGTGTGGTATAATACGACGTCAAAGACAGACTTCAATTTCAGGATGCATGATGTATCGAACTCGGACATTGGTGCAACTATCAGCGAAACAAGCTGGTGCATTGCACGTGGATCGGGTGATTTAATTAATTCGGGAGGAAAAATGAGAGAATTGTTCTGAGAATTATTCAATGGTGAATAAACTATTCAGATGTTTCCATGACTCAAACATTGTTATTCTAGCAATTTTTAATCACTTTTTTAGTGAAATGAATGGAGGATTAAGTGAATGATATCTCTAGTTTCAATTAATTTTTCAGTGAATAATCCAATCCGCATTGTTAATTATAAAAACCCACCCGCGGATTATTTTTCATTGTTTTAAATTTTTAGCAATCACACGGCGAGAAAAATTACCAGGAAAAAACGTGAATATTACGTTTCGAAAGGTAATCCGCGAGCGAATTAAAATTCAATAAAAAGTGTGATTCGGAACTGAAATTGTCGTTCCGTAATTTTTCCCAAACGATTGAGAAATTTTATAGAACGGAACGTAGAGATTACTCACCGGCTTCATAAAAATTATTGAACGTTCCAAAAATTTTTATTTTGGAGGCATAATAAGTGGGAAGTTTCTATAAAATTTTACTTCTTCGGGAAAAATTACCTGACAATTTCGTACTTTGTTCGGTGATGAACCTGAAAATTCACTGAATGTTTCAGATTTCTTCTCTTACAATCCTATAAAAATTGCCGGAAAACGATTCCCCATTGCAGATTACGTAAATTGTTCCCTAATTCACCAAATAATTTTCTCCGTGCTCGCTCAACTCTAGTTCTAATCCAACCGAAAACATTCAGACGGCATTGACATCCCCAAAAAAACATTTGACTTTGCCTCGGTCCCTGGAGTAAAGCCCATATTTTTCCATTGACCCGAAGCAGAAACCATCAGCAAGTATTGTGTTCGGACGTAACAGACTCTAGTTCTCAAAGAAATACAAATGTCCTGCAATCAACAAAAATATATTCGCACGTTCATCAAGTCCGAACGATACGCCGACAGCACAAAAAAAGTGTAAATTACAGAGTGAAAACCATCAATTCTATCAAATGCACGGATATTACTCACTTCGATGTTTCAATGACACACATGTACGCAAGTGAAGGAAGGGGAATATCACACACCGGCGATTCCATCACGAGATAATCGAATGGTAGCAGCGATTAGCCGAGCTCAGTGATTAGTCGCGTGTCGCCTGTTCCGGCGTATCAATTTACGGGTATGGCTTCTAATCTGGCGTCAGTCCTCCCTTCATGGCACTCCCGGACGCGATGGAGCTACTCAGGATTTACCAATTCGACCTTCCAGTTCTCGTCTATTCTCGTCTATACTTATTGATAGATAATTTTTGGTCATTGATGTTTTCAGGATGGCGAAAATAGGAAGAGCGAGAAGAAGGAGACACCTGGACCGCCGCTGCAGACAGCCTCGGTTAATGTTCGGGCACTCATTGAGGAGAAGATCATTCAGAAGAGAACGACCGGTGAGGATCTCTCATTATAATCAATTTATGACGTATTTACAGATTTGGAGAAGAGTGATACTGAATTCAAGATTTGACACGGGAAATTTAGGTAATCACATGATGTCCTACTTTTTTCCGATTTAAGAAATGTTTTCTGCACTGTCAAAAATTTGTGGTTGAAATTTGCAATCCATTTTTTAGAATTTTCATCACATTTTAGTTGCACTGAACTTTCGAAGAATTTTGGCATTGAAAATTCAGAATTTCACGGGAAAATCGATGAGAACTGTAAATGTTAGTTTAATTATTCCCGGGTAATTGATAGAAATCAGGAGAATTCTGATAAATATGTTCTTGGATTTCGAATTAATTAGAAAGTCAGTGTAATTTGACATTAAATATTCATTTTTTCACTGATAATTCAAATACATTCAGGAATTCTCGACTTAATGCTGTCCAAAATTTTGGAATTTCATTGAATTTTTGGTGAAATCTACTTTTCTCTCCGTATGAATATTAAAAAATCCATTTTGTTATTCATCTCCATGTTCATAAAATTTTCAGTTGGGATCAAGGGAAAATTTGGAGAAATAATATAACAACGTTCGTTAATTTGTCATAAATGCGACGTTTCGCTGGAAAAAATTGAAAAATCCATTCTCCCCAAAACGTAGAATTTGACGATTTCTATATCACCGAAAGAGCTTATTCATCCCATGGCTGGTCTGTTCATCCGACAGCGGGGAAAAAATGATACACACGCCTTTGCCTGCCAATATATTTCGTGCGAGTGGTCACGGCCCGACGAGCACAACGTCCAACTCTTTTCCAACCCCCCCCCCCCTCTCGCCCCTCTCCCAATCCACCCTTTCTCCATCCCCCGTTGATTTACCGTTCTAACATGCCAGAATATTTCTTGCATTGTCCACGTGGTTGTTATAAATCAAAAAAGGTGCACCCGCTGTGCATTTTCTACAATCGACGCTGCCTAACAGTAGAGATGAAGAAGGAAAAGAATATATGGGGCGGTTAGGGAAAGAGGGGGCGATGAAGGAGGAGAGGCTGAACACGGCAGAGGGCGTACTCTGCGGGTTGCAATTGGTGAGAGTACGTAGCTGTAGTAACAAAGTGGGCGCTTTTAACGATTTATGATTCGATTCGTTTATTCGCGGTGAAATCTGTCAATTCCAAATTCAAGGGAGGAAACGGTGGCTAAATCTTGGAAAATTTAGGGGTTTCGAGGGCAAGTTATTACAGGATCTCATTAATCGTCTCTAGCTTGTGGTGATAATGGTGAGGTTTTGACGTGTGTAGACGTTTCAATCGTATTCCGGAATCCGGGATCGTATATTCTACACTGTTAACAAAATTTGGCTGAATTTTCTGGAAAAAGACCTTGATTTCGATTTGAGGAGAAAAAGCCAATGGAATTTCAAGTTTCTCTGAAAATTCAAGTAAAGTTCCATTTTTTTAGCGGTAGGAAGACAAAAATTTCACAATTTAGATGAATTTTCAAGTGAAAATGAATATTAACTGCCGAATTCCCTAGAATTTTCAGGGAATTCTGTTGAAATTCCTGGAATTACAGAGATTTTTAAGGAATGCCCTGAAAATTCAGAGGAATCTGGAATTTAAGGAGAGATTTCTTTGAATTTTCCTGATTTTTTATTAATTTTCCGGGAATTATTAAACTGAAATTTACAGTGCTCACGGAGTTTTCCATGAAATTCTCTATTTTAAATGACAAAATTCCTTGAAATTCCAGTAGAAATATTACTTCTTAGAAACTTCCAAGACTCTTAACGGAAATTTCAGTAAAAAATTTTTAATAGTGTAGAATCTGGAATAATATACCCGAGTGGGAATTCCACTCAGGCAGCTTGGGTCAAATCAGTTTTAGGTCCAATAGTGGTCAGAATTTCTTGATTAGACTTTCAGATCAGGATCTGATGAGAATTGTGATTCTATTCTGATCAATCAAAACTCGAATAGATCCGTATCGGATCTGGTACTGCGAGGAAGTCACCGGAATATTATTCAGGAATTGAGGATAAAATATTCCGGATTCTGGAATATCATTCTGGATTCCAGAATATTATTCCGAATTTCGGAATGCAGATATTCCTGATTCCGGAATATCATACAGGGTCTCCCAAAATGAAATGTCATCCTCGTGAGGATAGTTCGGGGGGCTCATTTGGAGAAAAAAATTTTAATAACATTTATCTCTCCGACGCTTTATTTAAGAGTGACTATAAAAGAAACGCGCGCTTCGTGCGTGCATCCTTAAGCTAGTGGTTCATTGTATTTTGTATCCTTTCATTTATTTTTGAAAATAATAAGAGTAACACTAAACAATCAAAGGAACATATAATTCAATGTCACGTTTCTACCATGACTTTTTACAGCTAGAATTATATTATTACACACAAGATGATTACTTCATGTCACAAGATAGTTAAATTGTTCCGTAAAGTATCCAAAACAGAATCCACTCATTAGTTAATCTTTGCTGAAGCTCCTGGATTATACAAATCTTTTTTATTTCTTTAAAAGAAGATATTTTGTTTCAATTTTCCATTTTTATCATATATATATATATATATATATATATATATATATATATATATATGTATAAAAAAATATATTCAGAAAATATTTTTTTTAAAAGGAATATGAAACAGATTTGTATAATCTAGGATCTTAAGGAAAGATCATCCTTGTTCTTAGGCTTAAGGATATCCCTCGCGAAATAGGTTGCTGACAAAAAAGATGACACCAATTTTTTTAATTTGAGGAGATTGATCAAAAAAGGGAAGATCAGCCGCAAAACACCTTCCCGGGAAAAATCCATATTCTCTCTGTCACTGGAGATGGAGGAATGCAAAATATGGCAATCGATTGAGCATTCAATGCGCAATAGATCATTATGAATTTTGCTCCTCTATTGCCAAAACGGGGTGAGAAAAACTGCGACAAAATTCACCGGGACGTAAGAGCCATTTGGATCCACGACACGTTTTCATCTCCAAACGAGTCTCCCGACCTACTCCGAGAGAAGAACAAACACGTTCTCAAACAAGTCTTGGTTGGGCCAACAAAATCGCTAGTTGAAAACTGCCAAAAAAGAATTTGTTTGGTTCAAATTTGAATGTCTCAAACATGAGTAATTGTTCTGCTTTTGACAGCAACGAAATAGTTGGCTGAAGAGGCGAATGATTCACACTAGACGGTGACTTCAGGATGAAAATAGCTCATATAGAGGAAAATTTATCAACAAAGATTTTATCCCCAAGTTACAAGATTGCTATCATATAATTATTATTGTTTCATTTAAGGGTTCATTTCTTGTCTGTGATTATTAGACAGCCGAAACGAAAAACTACTATCCCTTGTTTCGCATAAAACAAATATTTTTCGGGAGCAAAATACGTATGGGTGTATTGAATAACGAAGGAGTAGTACGAGAATGACATTTTTGATAATTTTCAAAAAACTATTTTCGTGAGAAGGCCCGGTAAACCGCGTTTACGGGCCTTCTGACGAAAAATTGCATTCATCACACGGTCCAAAAGTATTTTCTGACGAATGTGATTATAGGCCTCGCCTTCGGCTCAGCCTACAAAGCCACATTCGTCAGAAAATACTTTGTGAACCTTGTGATGAAATAGTACTTTACATGCCCGAGTCTTGGAAAACAGATCACCGTCCCCCACGTGCAAGATTGCCTTCCGAGCTGAAGGCGAGGATGGCAAGCACGTGGGGGAGGTGATCTGAAATGGGGTTTTTCAGGTCCTGTGACACGAAAATAACTATTTCTTGGCACAAGTAAGACTTGTTTGAGAACTTTGTCGTTGTTCTCTCAGTGTATCCTCACAAGGATGACATTTCATTTTGGGACACTGCATATCCAAAACTAATGTTTTCTGTCAGTGTACCTTCTAACTCCTTATTTTGTTTCTCATGTCAAATAATTGTGGCGTTAATAATTGTTATTATTCATTCGACTATTTTTCTCCATTAACGCACGTATGAAAAAATGCTATAGATTTTCTATAGGAAATCGTATGGAGAATTCGAACATTTCCTATGGGATTATTCTGGTAGGATTTCCCACAGGATTTCCTATAGGATTTCCTATAGGATTCTCTATAGAATTTCCTATCAGATTTATGACCCTAATCCTGACCCTTGTGACCGATTGGTTTCGAGTCTCAATTTTGTGTGTTACTTTCTATAGAAAACCCTATAGTGAATTCTATAGGAAATCCCACCAGAAAAACATTTCCTTTAGGAAATGTTCGAATTCTCCATAGGATTTGCGTCATCCATGTCACTCTGAAAAAATATCTACTGTTAGATCTTCCATATTTGCCTCCGAAAAAAGAGTCAGCCTCTTGAAGCAATATTGCATTCAACTGACTGAATGTAAATATGAAGTAGCAAAAATACAATTTTCCCGATTCTCATTCATATTAATTCGTATTATCTCTAGTAAATTGCTCATGAAATATGTTCCGAAACAAAACATGTTATGTAACGGTAGGAAAACATCGTATTCCGAGTTTTCCTGGAAAAATGCTGGGTACTTCACGTATCTCCAGCGAATAACGAAGTATAAACGCAAACTTTTTTTCAAATGCCCTCTGGCAGTCGAGTGGGTAACTCGCTACTCTGTTTACCCACTTGACTGCATATTTTCATGCGTGTATGATGCTGGAAGAAGTGCCTCCGCGTAATTATTGATGAAAATAATTTTGTTTTTCATTCGGATTCTTTACTTTGTCTGTTTACATCTAGACATTCAATTGATTGATGGCTTCCGTGTAGTTATTGATAAAACCTGTTTATATAGAAATTCATTTTCCTGATGAGAGATTTCCCTTGTCACATTTTAATAACATTCAATTCTTCTATGGATATTTGCTCCATCATCATTTATCAATAAATTGAAGAAAATTAAATTAATTCACTAATCAATTGAATCAATTGAAGAAAGTATTTATCCAAATTTTTCTATTTTTTACTCGCTTTATCTAAATAATTCAATTGAAATTCGCATTTTCCCCTCAGAGAAAGAAAGTTTCCAATTACCAGAATCTATTTACTAATTTTATGAAACTCATGGTTCTATAGAAGGCATTGTACTGAGAATAAGAAACTGATTATTTAATTGCAGAACAAAAATCCTTAAAATTTAGTAACGAAAACCTACTTATTTTAACCGAAGAAGAATTACTGATTGAACTTTTTGGATATAAATTTATTTTTCTCAATAAGGCTTTTGCTTGTTACATTTTCACATCATTATTAAATCTGATTCTTCATCAAATGTATCCAGACGATTAATATTCATGTTAAAAAAATCCAGTGAATTTTTTAAAGTGTTTTGTCTTTCTGAATTTTTTTTTTATTCTAATAGCTACAACTAGAAATAACACGAAAATTTCACAATTCCTTCATCGTCAAGCAATTGAAAATTGAAAGACATTTACTATCGAAATTTTCCTCCTTTCTATTCGTTTTCACCAAATAATTTTGATGAAAATCGCAGTTTCCACTCAGAGAAAGAAAGTTTCTAATTTCCAGAACCGATCTACTGATTTTAAGAAACTCATAGTTCTACAGAAGGCATTGTACTGAGAATAAGAAACTGATTATTTAATTGCAGAATGAAAATCCTTAAAATTAAGAACCATTGATTTTCTGAAAGCTCGAATTCCCTTCTTCGTCATTTGACATCCAGGATATTCAGGTGACGAGTTCGGTACAATTATTAATAAAACCTATTTCTTTTCTATTGAGACATCTCCATTTCCCGAGCCAGAACTGTAAAATAATTCTCCTCTGTTTTCATCTCCAGAGTATCAGTAATATACAAACATTTGTATTCATCTTTTCTTGCATTATCAATCGGCTCCCAGATAATGGGTATCAGTTCCGATGTTTTCGGAGTTGGATTCCTTAAAAATGAAATATTCGATATTTACCAGAATTATTCTGTATCTTGTACCACTATCACAATGAAATTACTCTGTAAGTTACCCTGTTTTAGCGAAGTTTGTCCACATCTCGACGATTCTTTGGACAATGCGATTATGAGTATCGTTGGAACACAAAGGTTTTTTTCCGAATTCATCCATCAATTTATGATGGAATAGGAAGCTTAAATCATCAGCATGGGAGGTACCTGAAGAAAATAGGATCATTCATCTGTCGTTCGAATAGTATTGTAATGGCATAATTTTGATACACTAGGAGAAAAAATCCAACAGAATGAGTCACATAGAAAAATCAACCTCTATAGACTTTTTCCTATAAAAAAAATATCTATTAAAAAAGAGACGGCAGACTTGCATTAATTTTTAATACGCAAAAAACAAATAGAATTTTTTCACCGAATTATTTCAACAGAATTCTACGCTGAGAGAAAAACGAACAAGTGCTCAAATAAGTCCTGTTTGGGCCAACAAAATCGTTAGTTGAAAATCACAAAAAAATTGTTAACATGAATAATTGCTCTGCTTTTCACAATAACTAGACTAAATTTATTTTTGCAATACAAATTTTTAATCTTGGCGCACGCTTCGCATGTTCAGCACAAAAAAAAATTGTTTTGATAATTTTTAACAAACTATTTTTGGCCCAAGTAAAACTTTTTTGAGAACTCTGCTGTTTTTCTCTCAATGTAGGAAAACTTTAACAGAGATCTTATAGACTTCCAGTAAAAATTTCTTGCAAAAAGTGAGAGGTTTTTGTCAACAATATGATTCTCGGTGTACACGGAGAGAAAAATAGACCATAATCCCGTGCGAGTCCCTTAAAACATTAGTGAGCTACCCACTAGCCATGTGACCAAACAGGAGTTACCAAAAAAATCGGACGGTTCGTCTAAAAATTCGAATGTGGCACTCTAATTTTTAAAGATCTTACGCTACTTTTCCCTGGGATTTCCTTAAAAATTCGGGTGCCACACTGCCACATCCAAATTTTTGGGTAACCATGGTTTGGTCCCATGGGTTGGTGAATAGCACACTAATTTTTGGTAGAATTTCCTCTCCGTGTGTGGCTCTCTAGGTAGGGTTGGTGGCAATGCCGCCAGTGGCGCTACATGCCCATGAAGAATTCTTCATGTGTATGCTTCACTTGATTGCGGACTTCTAGGTTGGCGTGAGCGCTCTTGGAGCGTAATAATGGCTATTACAGCGCCACACGAACTTAACTGTTTCTCTTTATCAAGACCAGGGCTGTGGCAAACGCCGTTTACGAACATTATCAAGAAAAATTATGTTCGGGACTCGGTCGAAAACAACTCCTCTGACTCGTGTGATTGCATTCCTCGGCCTGCAATCTTCACATTCGCCAGATAAGTTTTTTTCGGCCTTGTGACGAGAACAGCCATCTCTGTACCTGGTAAAGTAACCTTGGGGTTCAATTTGGCCAATGTCTGTTTGATTTCATATGACAAATTGTAGAAGTAAGTCGGAGCGTTGGAGGCTTTCTGGTATTCAAGCACCCAGTGTGCCATAGCAGTGAAGCAAGCATCAGTAGTGAGTTTCACCAGCAAGGGAATAAGCTTTTCCTCATTTCCACAGTCACGTATATAGTGCTCTATAATTTTAGGAAATGAAAAATTCTTATCCTCGTAATTTTTCGAAGGTATGGTTGGAATTATTCTCCCTATCTTCCTGCCGAGAGCTTCGATTTCCTCTTAAAACATGAAAATCATTAGTGGATCATACAAGAAATAAAAGAGATGCTGTATACCTTGTAGCATTAACGTTTCCTCACTGACAAGGCCAATGATACAAGGAACAAGGATTCCCGACTTTACAGCTTCTTGATGATTTTTCGGACATATTGGATCATCGGAAGGTGCATCGCATGCCGGAGAAAAAGTCGTCTCACATCTTGTGAATTCCTGAAACATCAAATGTTAATCTGATATCTCTCTCACCATCGTTAATCATCAAATCACTTACATCTGGAGTACGAAGTCGCTCTTGAGCTTCGAGCAGTGTCTCCACTTCGACAGTTCGTAAATACTCTACGATATCCGTTGGATCAGATAGTCCTATTGCTAACATATTTGCAAATCTTTTACCCAATCCCACAGCATCTTTTGGAGTAACTATAGATGGTGCCACTCCACTCTGAAGAATAACTCTTTGAAACAGCCCTGTACATGAATTAAACAATGACTTGGATGAAATTTACGATAGTCGAGTGGAAACTCAAATCAGACTAGAGTAGAGACTGATCAGTAAAGACTTACTTTGATCAGTTTTGCATCAGAAATATGACGCTTGTTTGAATCTATGCCTGATCAAAGTTCTAGGATCCGATACAGATCTAGTCGAGATTTGATTGATCAGAATACGATCGCAATTCACTCTGCTACATTCAATCCAGATACTCTGTTCAGACTCTTATCAGATCCTAATCCGCAAAGTCTAATCAAGAAATTCTGACCAGTATTGAATCTAAAACTGTCTTAGACAACGAAATTTCTACCCAAAAAACGCAAGCTTTATTTGAGACTTATGATCTCAAATTGGGACTTTCAACAGTCTCAAGTGGAGGCTTTCCGAGTTCTCAAATTGAAATTTTTGTAAGTCTATAATTGAGACTTTCAGGACTCTTCTTTTAAAAAAATTTCAAATTGAGTTCCGAAAGTCATAACATGAGACATTCAAAAGTGTCAACTTGAGTCTATGAAAGTCAAGTCTCAATGTGAGAATTTGAAAGTCTCCAATTGAAACCTTCAAAAGTCTCAACTTTAGACTTTCAAAAGGGTTTAATTGAGATCTCAACGTCTCAAATTGAGACTTTCAAAACTCTCGACTTAAGAATTTCAGGCTTCAAATTAAGACTTGAAAATATCATTTCAACACCTTTGAAATCTTAAAATAAGTTATTATTTTTTTGTGTGTATTCCTGCAAATTTCGGTTGTAATTAATGAATATTACCTCGCGTCTTCGGAGATAATGTCAAATGATGGATGCAACTAGCCCCTGCACTGTGACCGAAAGCTGTTATATTGTTCGGATCACCACCGAATTTTGAAATATTTTGCTTAACCCACTCCAGAGCAAGAATTTGATCCTTTAAGCCGTGATTGCCGGGTGCAGCTCTATCTCCCAAAGTGAAAAAACCTTAAATGAATTCGGTTGTCGATAAAGTACCGAATTGTAATATCATAATACTTAACGAAGTGAGACGATATAATTATTCTAAATACCTAAAAAACCTAAACGATAGTTAAGAGTGACTACAATAACATCCTTCTTCATGAAATAATCAGGTCCGTGAACATCATCGTTTCCAGATCCAAACTCGAATCTTCCTCCATGTATCCAGACCATCACGGCTCTCGACTTAGATGGCTCCAACGATGGTGCATACACATTGAGATAGAGGCAATCTTCGCTACCGATGAACCTCTGTTGCTCGCGATTATATTGACAACATATTTCACCAAATTTCGTAGCATCTCTGATTCCCGTCCATCCGCCAATCGGTACTGGATCCTATGAAGAAAGTTGTACAGTAGGAGTCCTATAATTTCGATCCGACGGGGGAAGAAATTCCGAGAAGTCGAAAATAGTCGGCCGAGCTCTTATTGGCCAAGCGCGCGTAGTGGGGAGGTCAGAGAGAGAACGCATTATGTTGCTCTCTGTCTTCGGCCGTCGGGCAACAGTGAGTACATAACCCCAAAGTAAATTTTTCCCAATGATTGAGGTTAGGGAAACACTCGGGAGCATAGGGCTATGCACCCGGAAGATGATGGGCCCATTCCGTAAACGGAAGGGGTGGGGACTGAAAGCGCGAGAGTGGGGACGCAGTGACTCCGCCCGTCGAAAATCGCCGGCTCGAAATTACAGGAATCCTACTGTAGAAGTAAAGGATCTTTGAATGATTAATAGTGATGGCGCAAGACACTTTACGAGATAAAACTTTGGAGAGCTGATCTCGGTCTCAATGAACATGGAAATCTTTGTTCTCGTCTCAGTCTCGAAATGCGCAGTATCGACTCCTCTCGTAATGAATCCGACTCAATTTATCTCATCTCGGTCTCAAGTTTTTCGTGCTTTTTAATGTAAAATCTCGGTTTGTCTCGTCTCGGTTTTCTACATATAAAGAACGCAAAAAATTGGAAACCGAGATGAGATAAATTGACCCGGAGTCATCACGAAAGGAGGCGATACTACGTATTTCGAGACCGAGACGAGACCAAAGATTTCCATGTTCATTGAGACCGAGATCATCTCTCCAAAGTTTTGTCTCGTGATGACTCGTGAAATGTCTCGCGGCATCATTAATTATTAATCGACCCCCACAAGAGATGACCAATGACTTTAAACATTACTTCAGAATAATTGTAGACGCGAAAATGAATTCGGGGAGATTCATTCAAAAGTTATGACGTTAGTCATAACCCGCGAGAACCATGTTTTCCCACCAACTTTCAATGTCGCAGATTCAGGCAGAATTTCTACTACTAACCTCAGCGGTTTCACCATTCGTTTCCCACATTCATTGAGTTACACTTGGATATGGAACAATATGGCATGACACCCTCGTCCACAAGTGGAAATTCGTCATTTTGAAAATAGAGTTGAACATTTCGAAATGATAATGAATTCATGTGGTGTACTGATTTGCCCAATATCCGACGATTTTTATATACAGATGATTAACTATTTTACTCACACGAAATCGTAAATCACCGATTGGGGGCATTGCATAAGGAATACCTCTGAATGCCACATAAGTTCCTCCAGCTATGTTTTTATCAATAGTTCCCCGCAATGCACCCGAGTTTGTAATAATTAAAGGAGCCATCACGTTAGGAGGAGATACTGTAACCGCTGTCCTCGTCTTTGAAGAATCGCACGCTACGAACTAACGAATATTGATGAGTGGTGGGTGATAATACTCGAGACAAAATGAGACAAATGATTGCCTCCTCTACTTCATATGACCTCCAGTATTCTTATCAGCGCAATTCGTTTAGGCACTAATCGATGGAAATTATATGATTACGGTTCTATAACGATCTGCCATGTGCATATATTCGTGTGTAAGTGAGTGACTGTCAATGATCAATTAACGACAATTTTTAGTACTGATTGTGGGTTCAAAATCACGTATCTGATTCGAGTTCTCATAAAGAAACCCGAGTAAAAATTTCGTCGGTTTATCATCGGTTGCCGATCAGGTGCAACCGAGATGGTTATCGCTTTCACAAAGGTTTCGATGTACAAGGAACTTATGAAAACGTCGCGCAGTTACCTCACAGGCTACAAGTAGGTTGTAACCCTTCAAAAACTCACGTGATTATTTATTCACCTAATTATTATTAACAATTGGCCCCTAATAAATAACGCATTAAATAATGAGAAACGATTTATACACGCAGACAAGAAAAAAACACATTTCTGGGGAGTCGTCACCCATTCAATTCCGAACCCTACTCGATGTTACTTAACTTTGGTGATCGTCTGTTGTGAAGTTCAAGTCCACTATCCTGTAATTCTTGAGAATATATGCATTTAGATATCTTCGTCTAGAACCTTCGTTAGAATCTTCCTCTAGATAAGATGAAGATTCGTATTCTCTGACGATTGATTCATGATTTTTATGCCTAATCCTTCATTCTGAAGCGTATTTCCGACCATTATTGCTAGCCCTTCTGACCCTCGCAGCCCTCAGTTTTGACCCTTGATGAAAAAAAAAACAAAAAAAAAACACGCCGGGCACTCTCCCAACTATAAGCTACCGGAACTACGGAAATTCTCCCTCAAAATTCACTACACAACACCGCCTAACCACCTTTAGGCTTTAAATAAACTCAAAGAGAATTAGAATTTAGAGAGAAAAATCCCGCACCGCCCAGCCGGGATTCGGACCCGGGTCTCCCAGTTAGGGGTTGGGCACTCTAGCGCCCAATTAAGGCGACTCTTGACCCTTATTTAATTTACTTATGGGTTCTCGATCACTTATCCCTGGCCGGACTTGGACAATGGAATGTTGCTGACACCTTACAAGGAACAAATCCTATTTACTAAAGATGAACGAAACGTGAAGTTGTTTTATATCGAAATATCTCGAAACTGCCTGACCGCTAATCCTTAATTCTGATTGGTCAATATGTGACACGAAGTTATTCACAAAAAAACACGTGGCATTTTCAAATTCTTCAGTGACATGATTTCAAATTCTTCAGAGGTAAATTTTTTTTTTCACGTCATATATGTATATAATATATATATTTCACATGTATATATATTTTCGGTGAAATTAATAAATTCTGTCCTTTTATGGAGACCGATTATTTAAAAAAATTGAAGATAATTAATTGAAAATGAAAAATTCTTTATAGATTCTTTTACTCTACTTCGCTATTCACTTCAATCATTAGTCGAATTCTCTTTGATTCATTATCAATATTTATAAGGTATTCATGAGAAAATGAAATTCAATGAATTCCATTTCTTTATTTCAACAAATGAATAGATCAGCGCGCGCGAGAGCGCGCGCATAGATCTTGTAAGTTATAAACAGCTTAAGCCACATAAGCTAGTGATCGGTGTTAAACTCATCTGTAACCCACAATGATCGTCCCTACTAGTATTGTTGTGCTTGGAATCTATAAAATGAACACTTCTGACATTTTGTAGAAACGAGAACGAATTTGGGAAGATTCATTTAGAAGTTGTGACATTAGTCATGCGCGAAGGCGTTGAAATCTCGACTACGCGGTATGACTACAACTCCATTTTGAAGCATAGAAATTTATATTCATTTAAAATATGCGAAAAAATTTGCTTCAGTGTTTTTGCGGTTTTTAGATGAAAAATTTGAAGTTCAGCATCCTAATTTTCAACAGAATTTAATCAAATCAGTCCCAGTAATTTTTCATATGTATACCTAATTTCCTGGGTAATTTGTCCTTCATATAGAAGTTAATATCAAGGCGAAGACATTCTAGTGTGATTTTCATTTACTTGACTGGTAACTATCGTTATCTGCTAGTATTACAAATTGCAAAATAGCAGATAACGGACAACTTTATGGGCCAACCAAAGTTTACGGTAGCGATTAAGAACGATCAAGATCCAGAGAAATGTCCAATGTAAGAAATATCGACTGTGTGATGCTTTGATAATTATCAGATTCCAATAGAACGTGATAGGAATAAGCATAAACTAGAAGATGCAATTGATTATCTCAATTAAAGTATGAAATTCTACAATCGTATAATTCTGATTCTAATTTATATACATTATAAACATTTGTTCGTCTATAATTGCAGCTTTATGAAATCTATAAGAAATACTGAAGCAACTGTATGCACTGCAAAAACTAATGTTTAGGTTTCAAATGTTTCGGTTGACATTTTTCAGACTTCAAAAAGTGCCCGAATCGATCAAAGATGTCTTATTTTGAGACACCTCCGTTTGAAAATAATTTTCATCGGATCAATTTGAAAAAATAGAGGAGTTTCGAAAATTGCCATTCAATTTTAGGAAAAATTTTGAGAAAAAAGGCACGAGCAGGTGTTTGACATTTTTCTGTTTGACGCAGATGATACACCTTAACAATCAAAGGTCTGAATGACTTATAAATGACAGAATGTCAGACATGAAAAATGGCAAAAAATTAACGTCTGAAATTTTTCAGATGAAAAAAATTGAAGAAATTGTTAAACAATCCTCCGTTTTTCTAATTTCTGAGAAAATTCTTGAAATTAAATCACAGAAAATCACCAAAAATGACTGTCAGTATTCAACTAGATACACGGTTTTGTACCACAAATAATGAGATGATTAGTGATCACTCGCAGAATTGACGGTAATTTTGCATTTCTGGTAATATTTGAATACTTGAATGGAAATCGATGAGATCAAAAAATTGTAGCTGTGAGAGTCTCTATTCCTCATATCACGACATCATTTGACATTCCGCTTAAGTGGCAATTTGTAAAAATCCCATTTCAAAGCTTAACTCTTAATTCACCCCAAAGGCCAATCGCCCAGCTACCAATTCACGCGATAAAGCTCAGGGATATAATCGGCTTGCAGTTACAATTTGTGGGTAATCCACGAATCCGCCGAACAAAAAAACAACATCAACGGCTATAAAATTCCGCAAAAATCCACATTTTCCTTGTATATCCCATCGGGAAAAAATAAAGCTTCCATTATTCCTCAACTCTATTTTTTAAAAGAACAAACAAAAATGATTCCTAAAATAAATAGCGTAGTACTCCGGTATTAACTCCGTCTGAATTAATGATGCAGACCGGGGGGAAAAAAAGAAATCATTAATTCTCTCGTCCTTCAAGACAGTTTTCATGCATCATTAACGGTGGAAACACAAAAGAAAGTCATAATAAGAAATCAGCCTGCGACGAGACAGGGAAATCGTTTGGAAGACAATTTCACCGGGGGAAGAAGAGAGATGGAGCAATCAAAGGGAATTTTCTTTTGTACCCAATCAACCCTTCGTTCAGTTCATTTCGCTCGAGTTTTTGCGTCATTGTTAAACATTATTATTCCAATTTTTTTCAGGAATAAAAAACAAAGAAGAGGTACAATTCTAATGAGACGAATTTTCCTTTCCAATTTGATTTTTCCATAGCAACAGAGGCGAATGCAGCGAATCAGTCCAGAGCGAATCCATCGGTGTTTACAGGACAGGCGGACAGTGCAACTCATGTAATTGGAAAAACGAGTTTTGCTGTGCCAGCACCACCGCCGCTCGCCGCTAGTGAAAAAATCAGAAGGTTATCAGACACTGAACATTTTCGCCAGCCAAATGTCACAGTTGCACATACGACTGTTCAAAAACAACTGCAGGAGGCGCAGACCCAAGCGCAGGCACAAGCCCTCGCCGATATGATACTAAAGGTAATTACATAAAATAATTACATCCATTTTATTTCTCGTCTGACAAAAGGCAAACGTAAAGAATGAAAGAGAGGGGAAAATAAACGTCTAATGCTTAAAGGGTACCTCCAAAATGGCAGTGAAACGTACAACTTCTGATCCTGGCCAACGAGTTCAACTGGCTTATTCGTCGGCCCTTCAAACAACTGCCAATCAATCCCAACAATCCAATCAGCCTCAGCAGCAACAGCCTAATCCCCCTCAACCTCAATCCCAAACTGCTGTTACCGAGAGCTTTACTATGACTGGATATTCCGAAGACGGTGGCTATTTCAGTCCCAGTTTGCAGGATGAAGTTTTTCAACAAGTCACTGCTGTTCCTGATTCAGTACTACTGCAAGCTAGTCAGCTTGATTCTATTCAGGTAATTAAAAAAAATATCTTCAATTTAATTATATCATTCAGTAACATAAAAAATAATGTCGTCGATAAATCATCTTAACATCTTGAACTTCTCATCAAATGTTTGCAATTGTGGATTCCGTTCTCACGTCAAAAACAGTTCCATAATTTTGGGATAAAATGTCCATGAATCGAACAAATTAATTTAAATAAACATCAGCTTGATTCTATTAAAGTGAATAAAAAAATTATACTACTCTTTTTAATTCAATTTAATTTATTCATTAATTTAAAAAACAATGTCTTCAATAAATCCCCTTAGCATCTTGAACTTATCATCAGAAGTTTGGAATTTTGGTTTCAAAGAATTCCGTTCTTACGTCCAAAATCAGTTTCATAATTTAAGGATTCAATTTTCATGAATTGAACAAATTAATTCAAATAAATATCTTGGATCCTTCAATGATTATTTATGTAGGATCATTGTCAAGAGTCAGGATTGATAACAAATATATTAAACTTATCAATATAACTGGATGAAATATAAAATCATATGGATCAATGTCACATAGACTTGTCGTGTCAATAAGGCCCACAAACGCTCTCGACCTTTTCTCTAGCTCTTCTCACCGACCACTGACTCATTCCCAAATATTTTCATCTCAGCATAATTTAGTTTCTTCCTTCGTTACCTCCCACTCTCCCACCTACACTCTTTCTGCGCATTCTTTGTCAAATATAATACTCTCTTTCAATCCGCCACTCAAACCACACGCAATACCCTAACTCCGTCTAGCATAAACACTCTTATTTTCCGATACTGTCACTCCACCAAAATACTTCTCGTTTCACACGTCAATCTGATAAACTCCACCTCATACTTATCGTCTCTATTTGGCCTTTCTGATATTTTTTGAATTTTCTTTTGGCGTCACACAGCCATCTACTCTCGTCTCACAATATTTTTATTTCTTATTTCACTTATTCACTTTCGAAAAATCCAATATACACAATACACTAATCCCATATTTAGGTAGTGAATTGCATATCCTGTGCGGAGACTATAACTTTAAATCACTTCATCAAAAACCCTTTCACCACTTAGAATATTCTCATAATTCACTAAGCAAACCACCTATATCGCACGGACGATACTCCCGAACCAACAATTAACTCAGTCAGGAAAATTTATGTCTAACATGAGCTGATTGTTTATTTATTATTAATTTGGAACGAATTGAAAGATTCTCTTGGTTTTATGATTAATAGCTTGGTTTCATTCAAGATTCATACAATTTTCAATGGGATTTATCATTTGAATTTAGTTTGATTTTGTTATTATTCTTTAGTTGTTTTAAATATAATTTGAGGCATTATTTGATGAAAAGAACGAGCATATTTATCATTTTAAGTTCGGATTTCCAGTGAAAACTAGTGCGATAAATTCATTTAGTAACAATAATACTTTGGATTACAATGACGCGGCATAAATGTTTGATATAAATCTCAGTTGAATTGAAGTTGATTCACTTGAGTATTTGCCGAGTACCGAGTAATGAATTCAAATTTTGGATAGATTGAATGTTTTGATGCGTCTACACTGACGGCTCAGCGCACTGAGCGAAAAAATTGGCTCTGCCGAAAAGATAAATGTTCACCTGTACAAAATTTTCTTGTCTTCAGATTATTATTCCTCACGAGACAATATTCTGCAACGAAAAATTGATTCTTTCCACTGGAAAATCTGGCAATTGCATATGAATACATATTCTTTCAAGTAGAATGCCAGAATTCAAATATGATGAGAAATATTAATAATCTTGATATTTTTGAGCGGAACAAATATATTTTCGGCACAGCAAATTTTTTCTCTCAGTGCGTGAAGTGTGCTTTTCCCTTTGCGTATTGCTAAGACAGCCATCAGGACTCGGGTATAAGGGTCTCATTGCAGGAGCTTTTCCAAGTTTTTTCTTCTTTTTTTACCGACGTCGGTGGCCGAGTGGGCTAGACGCAAGTCTAGTCTGCGAAAAGTTGTGAGATCGATTCCCGCTGGAATCGAATTTTTCAACGGAAGGCTCCGGCGAGCGGGAGGTTGCTAATAGAGTGACCGCCTGTACCGGCATGGGTTTCCTGTGGTTTCCCATGCTACTCCTACGTTCTATAGGAGTGCGAATACGGCACCGTATAGAATCTACAGCCGCATCCATAGGGTTGGATAGACTGCCGACATGAGACCCGAAAAGAGGACTCGAAAGGCCTTTAAAAAAAAGTTTTGTTTTTCGATGTCGTTTCCATGAACAGAAGGATAGGCTATAGTTTTTCTTTTGAGTTGGAGGCGGTAAATACTCAAATATAACATTTTCTGTCGATATTTCATGGCTTTAGAACGACAGATCCCTGATATTGGTCGGAAATGAACAATTTGAGAAATTTCGCGAATACTTCTACGATAATTAATTGAATATTCTGTTCTACGCCATAACACCACCTAAAACCTTAAAAATTTTAAGTTTCAGGCATCAAGCCTCCTGCAAGACCAGTCCCCTGACCAGTTGCAAGACATAACCCTCGAGGATCGTTTCACCTCTCAACACACAGTCAACCCAGACCTCCAAGCGCTGGTCAATTCTCCGCTCCCGGACTCCCTCGCAGAGTTCAGTACCTACGGAACTCAGTACAGCGAGAGTCCGCACACCCTCTCCACCCAATCCCCGCTCCCATCCCCCCTAACTCGACACGACAGTCCGAGTTTCACATACCCAACACCTCCAGCGAGTCAAGAAGGCCTGTTAACCGGGACCCTGCCCCTGCTGAGTCCCCAGGACGATCCCGAAGCAGTTCGCCCCGTGTCATCCCCGCTGAGTGCTGCATTCTACACAACAACATTGTCCTCAGCAGCCGCAGTCGAGGAAGCTTTGAACGCTGTCCTCCCGGAAGAGACCGAAGGCGATACGGACTTGTACGGCTCTGGATCCCCAAATGCAAATTCGCCACTACCAAGTCCTCTTTCGGCAACACCAGCGCCCTCACCACTGTCTTCCCTACCCCCTTCATCAGTCTCATCTCCAGGCCCTGCTGCATTCTCCTCCTCAGGCTTCCCCGTCTCCCCGCACCACGCCCTTCAAAACCAAATGATGCCAAACTCCGAAGATCCCCTCTTATCCTCAACCCCAAAAGACTTCGCAGCAAATCGACGTAAATTTGAATTTCAATCCTACAAATTGATAACAAGCCAGAATTTCATTGACTTCGGCTTGGGGAATGGCAGCCTTGCCGGCATTGTAGTCGATAATAACGGCGAGTACAAGCTAATACAAACAACCGGTCTACAGAAGACAAACGTCCTTGTTCAGAGTAGTGCCCTGAATCCAGGATTAACATTTAGAAAGGAGATACACCTAGCCTCACCACAGATAAAGCCCAATATCGTCAATATATCGACACAGGGCATCAGTCTACAGGGACAGCAGTATCACAATCAGATACACCAACAGGCAATTAATCCAGCTAAATTCTTGATACAGACGACAAATACGCTGAAGGCACCATTCAAGCACAAGATCAATTTACCGATTCCAGTTGAGCAGATTAAAGACGAACTGTTGGATGACGATATTTTCCTGAGTCCCAGCAATGTTTCGAGTCCACTGAGACAGAGCAGAAAGAGACCGAGGATTGAGGGTACATTGACGTCACATCCGTCGAGATTGAGACGAGCTTGTGATCGTCATTGGGACAGCAGTTATACTCCACCACCTATATTGGATCCATCAAGATTAGGCCCTGGGCTTTATGCGAGATTGCATCATAATGAGAGAGAATCGGAGTTCAGTTCTGATGATTCACAGGGAAATGATGGACCACCACCGAGGATAAATATTGGAACGAGGTATCAGGCGTCTATTCCACCGATGGGATGCTGCGAGACTGAGAGAGGACGCGGTGGGAAAGAGACGGATCATTTGCTGTGGGATCCTGGTATTGTTGATGGACTCAGTAGTAATGAAGTTGACATGTATCTCCAATTTGCCTGTTGTGCGAGTGTACCTGGCGGGGGAAGAAATAAAGAGTATGCACTGCATCTTCTGCATATGTGCAAAGGCAATATCAGGGAGGCTATGTTGAAGCTCATGAGGCCTACTCCGATACTGCCGTCGCAGCATCCACTTTTGAGTTATGAGTGCAGGGATTCGGATCGCTGGACATCACAGGAAATGGTGGCTTTCTATCAGGGGTTGATGGAGTACAACAAGGATTTCAATAGTATAGCGAGAGATGTCAGTACTAAAACAGCTAAACAGTGCACACAGTTCTACTATCTATGGAAGAAATTATGTCCGAATGAGTATAAAAGAGTTAGGGCGAGGCATGGGAGGCCGAAGATTAAGTGTGAGCGGCGGGATTTGGGGAGGGATAGCAAGGATACTAAGGAACTCAGGGATGCTATTGCCTCGGTCACTGAAATGGATTTCAGTGAGGAGAAATCGATTCTACATAGAACACTGGTAAGGGTAAATTACGGTCATTTATTTTTCAACGGTGTTTTTTTTTGGATGAATAAATGGGATGTTTATTTATGAATTAGTTGCAAACGAATGAGAGGGAGTCCTCCGCGACCTTGACCACCAGCGAAGGGGAACTAAGGCTTTTCGCCTACGACTGCCCTGATGTGAGTATCAATAACAAAAAATTTGCCATTTTGAAATGTTGAAATCAATTGATTGGAATTCACTAACATGAAGAGACTATTTGAGGACTATTTGTCGTTGTTATTTGGATTTGACTCCACATTTTTGTTGATTAAAATGTAATGAAACAGTTTTTATTACAAAGAATAACTATGCCAATGTGAACGTTAAATGTAGCATGTCGTTGTGTTTTAAACGTTTTCCTCAAGTGCTTAATTCTCCTGGATTAATGATAAAACGAACGAGAGAAACAAATGATTTCCTCACTGCACATAAATGTAATTGTACTCATACATTTTTTTTCTAATTTTATTCTCCATCGTTCGTGTTGTGTTTGGTGTTGTTTATTTTGGCTTTGTGTTTTCTTTGTGTTGTCAGAGCTTTAGCGGAAGTGTAACAGTAACGATGGCCGGAAGCAACATTGTCGCCAATAAAGGCCATGCAACAGTCAACACCAACTCACAAACTCACATTAGTTCTGAGCAACAACTACCCGTGCCCACCCCACTACACTACCCCTGCAAGATTTGCGGGAAGTAAGTTCGTCTAATTTTAAAAATTTTCTTATTTATCAATTCTTCTTTTTTTGTCAAAAATATTGTAGAATACGAGTCGGTTTAGTAATTGCGTATTTGTTCTTTTCCACCCTCTCAACCATCTTCATGTGCGATCGTCTCCATCTTTCTCGGTATTCTTTTATCTTCGTTGTTATTCCACAGATGTGTCATTTCTTTGTTATGTTCATCATTCATTTCGTATGTTCATCATTCATTTCGTCCCAAACTCGTTTAATGAAGTCATTAATCATTAGAGGGGCTCATACTTTACATTGATGTCAGAAGTGCGAGCGATGCGAAGTGGAGTGATAAATTAGCGGAAAAATGCAGGATCCGAGTAACAGAAATTTCGACGCCAGAACTGCTCGCCGCTTGAGAAATCCACTTCTGACACCGATGTAGAATAATAGTCGGTTTAATAATAAATGAATGTTTATTAAAGAAATTGGAAGGCATAGAATAATAAATAATAGATACACTGATAGAAAGGATTAGTTATTGTTAAGAAATGGATTTAGTTGGTTACTAGGGTGTCTTCGGTCTCACCAAATGCTCATTTATTAATAATTACGAGAACGATCGCGCGCTTGAGCGTGCGTGTTAACGACAAATCGTGACACGAAAACCGAAAGCCGACCGAAGTCGAACACGTGCGGGCGGATCCGAATGTTCGACCAATGAAATTCGAGGAATGAGCTTTACGCTACAACTTACGGCGTATGTTATTTTTAGAATAGGACCAAATACATATTTGAGGAGCCTTGTTTGACTCGACTTTTACTTTTCAAGTGAACCATTCGTCAACTGTTAACGAATATTTATTTGGTCACATTCAACTCTACCGTTTATTAATAATTAACAAATCTCGTTTGGAATAAATGAATCATTCTATCAGTGTACAAAAAAAAATGACACGTCCACGGACTAAAAACCAAAGATAAAGGGTAACGTAAATAGAAAGAGACGATCGTACGTAGCAACCGTTGAGAGAGAAGGATAGAACAAATACGCAATAATATAAAGCAATTGATGAGAACAACAATTGCATTTCAAAAATACAGCATGTAGAAATGTAGAGAAAATACTTTTCTAAAATACATTGAAAAGAATAAAGATATCACCGGAACTGTTGACGTTTTATCCGGAGGAGACCGTCGATTGTTGAAGTTAGGCCATAGAAGACAATTTCGCCTGGATGTCATGGGCTTTGCCTAGATTACAATGCAAATAGTCACTGTAATTACCGCTATCTCTCATTCGCCATTTCCTTTCTTTTGAATCACTGTTGTTTGGCCATTCAACGCTATGCACGTTCATATATATTTCCTTATGTATGCTATGCATGTATAATCAAGTATACATGCATAATAAAACGAATATCTGTGGTGGAAAATGACGGAAAAAAATGGGAACCACCGCGCATAAACTTGAAATACAAATTTCACATGATTAATCCCCTGTTTTTTGCCGCATGAGTTGCATCGCTTGGAGCTACCGCTGTATCTGTGATTAATCACGTTGGAAATTCTGTAAATTATAGTGGAAAAACTACATAATTACGTAGCTGAATCACATAATTGTGTTTATCAGTGGGAGCAAAATGATTAAATGGACATTTTGCATAATTTAATTGCAGAGTTTTCAACAAAGTGAAAAGCAGAAGTGCCCACATGAAATCCCACCGGCCAATACCCTCGCCCGATTCAACGGCACAGGAGTCTAAAAAATCAAACAATCATCAACAAAAACAATCACACAATCAAGAGCAATCAAATTCATCGAGTTTGGTGTCACATGGACACGACTATCGACAGAAAATATCAACGACCAGTGATACTGTTAATCCAAATGCCAATAATATTTGGCACAATCCAACCAGATTACGACCCCCATAGAACACTCAAATGCGCGCACTTGAGGTACCCTAACGAATGCTACAACTTCTAATATATGGCATCGTGGAATTACATCAGGATAATTTTCTCGGGGCTTTTCATCATGAAAAATACTTTCTGCTCACTGGCTTGGAGAAAATACTCACCTCGTTATTATGACCTTGAAGTGCATGCGCTAGGGAGTTTCCACCAAACGGTCTAAGGAAATAATCATGATTATTAATAAATTGTAAAACGTGAATTAATGAGGATAATGAATGATCCCGTGAGGTAACCAGGGTATCGATAATGCGATGAATGAACATATTCGACACATGCAGTCATTGGGAAGAATTATGAAATCGAATAACTGACAATCCTTCGTGAATAGAAGAGGAAATAAAACAAAATGAATGATAATCATAAGATTATTAAGTCCATGGTACTATTTGTTAATCTAATGGTGCATGCAAAAATGAAATATGAAAAGCGTCAAATTATTTATCGTCCGATCGATCGCTTGATGAAGAAAAATTTTGACAGCGAATTACTTTCATCATAATCTTGCTGTAAATGTTGATAATAAATTGACGAATAATTTATCTATAGAATCAAATTTGAATCAAATAATTCTCCAGTTTATATTTCGTGCGATGATGATAATAGTTATTAACGTTTTTGAGACTTCTTTGCGTACACAGAAAATCATAATGAAATCAAATGTTCTAGGAAAATTCATTGAATGATAGATTTGTACATAAATATAACAAAATTAATGTACATATTATTATGAATGTCTGAGTGTACAATGGGGAATAGAATCTATGAAAATCATGACACATTGTGAAGAAATAGTTTAGCTGAATTTTAGTGTTATTAGTTTATTTAGATAGATGATGTTTCATTTTTTTGCTTTTGTGTTTATCCCATTTATTTTCTTGCATCTTTTACACGGCTCTACGTGGCGAGGCTCTTGCAAAAACAATCTCTAATATTTATTTAGTATTTAATCACCACTGATGTTGGTTGATCATTAAAAATTTTATTACACAAAAACAATTAAAAATTACACAATTTGATAATCTCAAATTGGTTTAGATGAATTGACTAAAGACGTCACAATTCGATATCATAGGATGACTAGGAAAATGAATTTCAAAGAAACCCCATATGAGTATGGATTTTATATCAAGTTTCACGTTCGGAAACTCTAAATTGTTATTCAAGAGATTTGCCAAACGTAGACAATTCTAATATATTGTTATTAATTGTTAAATAATCCTCAGCTACTCTAACTTTTATCGTTTTAAGTAATTAAGAAGAATACTATAGTGTACATTGGAACTTTTTAACGATGAAAAAGAAGCCATCGACAAATCTTCCTTCTTTTAAAGGTTGAAGATGACTGCTGGATACTTGAAAAAAAGTCTCCGCCTTGATTCGTTTTTTTTAGTAGTCAAACTATCATCATGTTCGATGTGAATAGAATAAATAACATCTTTCCTTCAAGTTTAGTGCCAATCGCTGTGAAACATTTTCCTATCTTGATAGAGAAAAAATACTTCTAAGACCTTTTTCATCTTCTTTAATATCTTAACAATACACTTTTTTCACAATTGAAAGAGATTAACGAAATGAAATACTGAGATGATTGTCTAATATTCATCATGAAATAATTTTAGTTACCGATGGGATGATTTATATTTTATTTAAATAACAAAACATTATACCAACGCTGCAGAGTGGAAGGAATCTGTGAATTGTTTTGATTTTTTTATAATAACCTCCAGTGATGATGATTGGATATATAAATAAGACTTTTTAGACTGTACAAAATTTGTTAGTGAGTGACAAATTTATATTGAATTTGATCTTCTCATGTGTACGCGCCGGTGTGAGAAACAGAAATAAAAAAATATAGGAATAAAGATGAAAGAAATTAGACAGACATATCATTTAAGACAATACACTTGTTGCGGAAACTAAGTTTCTATTAATAATGATTACGACGATACTAAATTTAATCGTAAACTTCTTGTTTCTTGAATAAAAATAAAAACAAACTAGATTATATTGAAGCAAAATGTGTTGTGACTACAAATGCATAATAGTAATTATAATGTACGTCAATTGGTACAATATCGAACAAAAGAAAACATAATGCTAAATTCTTTAAAAATAGTTCAAAACTCAGTGTTAAATCTATTTTCTTTCAACATAAAATCATAAGGGAATCACTGGAGGCTGATTATAATGATCAAAATATTGTAATAAAGATGAAAAACCCGAAGAATAGCAAAATTACCGAGATACCAGTCAAAAAAGAGCAAAAGTTGACAAATTTTGCTTGAAATTGTACAAACGAGTCCCTCCACATCACAGAATGAAAACGATGCACACAAGAAAAAGTTACATTTTTGAACTATCTATAGATATTGGTATTGGAAGTGAGAAATGGGGTGAGTCAGATGATTCTCAAAAATTTGTTTTCCCAGGAAATTTCCTCCCTATGAATTATTCAGAATAATTTAGGACCAAAGCATGTTCGGGGTTACGAAACATCTCATACATGTATGAGTGAATTTAGCATCTAAAATTCTGTCACAAGTCACACCTTAACCAATCAAACTACAGCAGACGTCACATCTTGAAACAATAACAATTTCACGTAATAACTCTACATGCTGAATAAGAACAAATCAAAAAATCAAATTTCACTCATAAAAAAACATGAACTGACTTCGTCTGTTTGATGAACTAAAATCAGCTGAGGCAACAGTATCCTGAGAATCACGTAACATAAGATCCAATAATTGGATTTAAAAAATATCTGCAAGGCATAGCACGTATTTGAGTTTTTTCCAGAATTACGATTCATCCCTCCTCATCTCACTTTTCCGTTTCAATACTGGTATCTCTATAGACTTAATAACAAAATATATATATAAAACAAATTGATATGTGATGTAATTAAATGGTATGTGGTAATATGGTATTATGTATTTGTACATAGGCGGACCCGTGCCATCAACTAGTGAGTTGTACCGATATTGTACTGATGCCACTGAACCAAAAACGTGAACAAACTAAAGATAAAGAACTACTTAATTTATTAAGCCGATACGTCTTCTGTTGTCTATTCTTAAGTAGATTGAATTATTTATTTGATTATTTATTGCCAATCAACAGATAATCTAATGATCCTTATTTATTCATCACCCTTTACTAACACAATACGATAATTGGGCAAAGTATATTGGTACAACTCGATAAAGGAAGTGTAGCGTGGTTTAATACACCTGAGGAATGTGCTCAAAATACTGTATTTAAAAAAAGAGAGAAAAAAAAACGAAAAAAAAAACCTTGGAAAAAAGTGAAAAAAAAAATCATCGAAGTTTTAACGCAACATTTTACTCTAAAAACAAACACGAAGAGAATAAAACAAGACAACAAAATAATTACAGATTATAAGTAATTTGTAATCAATTTCAATCTCTTAATCTAATTATTCTATACTTTGAATGTCTATCTCTATATACCAGTATGGTTCTCACTCTATCTCTATTAGATGTTAAAAATTATTCTATACAAATCTTCTACAATTAAAAAGCAATACAATATATTGTTGATAGAAATTTTTTCTGTCAGAAAAGAACTGGACCAGCTGTAACAATGAATAATGTTGTTAAATTACTTGGTTTATCCTATACAGAAAACAATTCGATCTTCCTCACTCAATGCTGCAATCAATAATGATAGAGAGAATTCACAATAGCGAATACTGATTAGAACACTTGCATCAACTCAATTGCCGTTTTCTCCTGTATTATACCACTTTAGTAATTCTATGCTCAACTAGTTTTATTCGTATAGACTATTTATAAAAAAAAATATTATTCTACAAACCACGATTAGACTATTTATCTAATGGTAGTTCTCTTTAATCAAATTGGAATCATCATCTTGCTCAATCAAAAATGATAACTCAAGAGAATCATAAATCTTACTCAATACTCGATCGCTCAAAAATGCTGAAAACTCAAACGCACGAGTATCAATCATTACTGTTGATTTTAATGTTGAAAATAAAATCCCTATTTTTAATCTATTTCGAATACAGCTGGTCTCTTTTCACGTTCTTTAAACGTACCTCGATTATGCATTACAGTAATAATTTTCATTGACTTCCAAACTTTACACTAACACTACTCAACTCTGCATTATGTACTTAAAAAAAATACTATTTATTGATAAAATTGACAATGTCGAAAAACTGGACGTATTTTTATTTAGCCTAATGGATGTTTCAATAATTTATTAATCAAATTATTTGAATAAATGCGACTGTAATGCATAATGTAACTGAATCCGTTCAGTCAATATTTTCCAACGCAATGTGGTATAAATAATTGCCAAAATAAATTTTAAAAAACAATAATTATATAGATGAACACAGCTGGACTTACAAAAAAAAGATGAAAAATAATGAATGAGAATGGCCAAAGAGATAATTAATAAGCCTACCTGGCCTCAATGATAACTCTGAGCCTAACCGGTAATACAACAAACATTCAATGCATGTGAATAAATCACATGCATTCAACGAATGCATGCATTCAATGAATGTATTAACTTTTAAAACCAGAACGGCTTAATGATAAAGGCAACGAGCGTCCGTACGTCAGTATTATTTTGAAGCTCTATAACATGTGAATTTTAGCAGAAGAGAAGAGTCATTTTTAGATCGTCAACACGCCGTATTGCATATAAGTACGTACCGTTTAATTTAATATACATATACTACATCCTAAAAATCTGAACATTATACATTGTACACATATAAATATTATAATATAATATATTGACATCATAGCTGTACGGTCTGTCTGACGAGGGAGTAATTGTTCCTGTGTGCAAATGCGAGTGATTAAAGAATAACACAAACAAAGAAAACACCTCTTGCTACTTAACTAATGTATTTCTAGATGTCATATTCGTTGAACGTTGAGAAAAAAAATTATGATTAAATTAACTTGGACAACCGGACGTCCCAGAATCACACAGCCATAATAAAAGTAATGAAGAATACTGGTAGAAATTCAACTGAATGAACAGATGAAAGAGAAATATTTTTAAGACTCTTGGCTGAGGCACTCCCATTACGATAATAATACCGATGAAATATGAGAGGACAAGAGAAGACAAGTGACAAAAAATGGTTTATCTGGTCTGTTGCCTACTATGACGTACCTCTTGTGTATAATAAAGAAATAATGAAAAAGAAGAAAAACGAATGAAGAATTGAACAAAATTTGTCCACTCACGGATTGAAAAATCCACATTATTTGATATCTGAATAATTGACGAGAGAATACACTTGACAAGCCTAGCAGAGAAATCGAAATAACCACAATAAGAGAGGTTTTCAACAATGAGAGTTCACACTCGCGTTTACAAAAGGGAAAATCATATGAAAAAACCGTCGTTTACGAATGATTATTATTAAGAATCAACGATAGAATATATAAGAAATGAAAAAGTCATATATTATATATTAATACTGCATTGCATAAATAATATAAATATGATGATGACATAACTATTTTCTTCTATGGATATATTGTGTGAGTGACATAATGATGCGTGTTATTTTCAGTCGAAATAAATAAAGTATAAAGATAAATTGAAAAAACTTAATATACGTTGGAACTTAACTGTGCCAATGATCGGTGTCTGCACGTGATCGCCTTTTTCTACTCAGCTTGAATGTAAATATTGAAAGAAAAGACGGAAGGATCGAATGGGAATAATTGATGAAAGAGTATTAATGCATTCAATAAATTCACCAACTGTTCATCATTACCATGAACAAACGTGTTATTCTGATTGTCAGTGTTCCTCAAGCATTCTGTTGTCTCGACACCGTGAGCTATTGCCGAATGATGGAATGACGGTTAACAATGAGATCATTAAGGGAAAAATTGAGAGAGAAAAATGATATAATGTGTAATAAGCCAAGTGCCTTGTGTTCTGGTAAATTTACTCACTAATCGTTGAACTTTTAAACTATGTATAAACGTAAAAAATGTAGAGCGTGAGAAAGAAAGACAGCACAAAATGAAAATACTACCACGTGATTTTTCTCTCGTTAAATTTCTCGAAAATGTTTTTAATTTACGGACAAATTGCGTGCCAAATGACACTCTTCACTGAATTTTCACTGCCCAGATGCAGACTTTTATAAATCTTTTGAGATGTGCAAGGTGAATAATACGAGTCACGATAATTTTTTGAATTTTTTCTATTTCATGAATTAGCGTTTTTTCGTTCTACATCATGCTATGGAATTGTTTATCATTGTGATAAGGGAAAATAATGAGGAATCGTGTCGGTTTTATTTTTTTTCGATACTCTCACAGCTGTATATCTCGGACATTATGAAACTCTAACTATCGGTATCTAAGAGGAATTGATGTACATACATAGAAAATAGGGGTTAGTTCAATTGTCATGTGCGAGAGTTCTTTTCTAGAGAAACAGGAAAATAGAGACAAAAAAAATTCGCTGTTTTTTGGGTTCTTGTGTCAGTTATTGGGGAATCCATGTTTGCACAAGCTGAGACTGATTGATTTTACATAAATTCTACTAGTCTTGAATGAGAAAATAACTTCATGTCAATATCATTTTCCAAAGTCACGAAATTTGGATACAAGAGAGAAATAAAAACCCGTATTTACAGCCAAAAATGATTAATTGACACGCCTAAAACACTCACGACTTACGTTTTCACGCACAATAAGGTTTATTGATAAATTCTGTGCCAAGAGAACATCAAGAAAGGGCGAATTTCGTAATTAATTAAGATGGATAAATTTTAATGAGAGAAAGAGAGAAGAGCAATGCAAAAAAATGCAACGTAGAAAATGTGATGTTCACTTAACGAAATAGGTGAATCATTAAATGCGAAGTTCCAAGAATTCCGTGTGATTCAAGGAAAACATTACACATCAACTACGCAATAACGAAGATGAGAAAAATTATGTAATGGAAGAATGAGAGAAAGAATAATGTAAACCCTTGATGGTCTTCAATCTTTCTTCCGTGGCTTACATTAATCATATTATTTTCCTAACGAATATTAACGATTCTTTCAGTAGTTCATCATCTATTAACAAAATCATATTGTCATGTTTAGACAATCGCAGTAATCAAATGAATTTTCCGATATTTCTGGTGCATCTGCATCGAACGAATCAAAATTTATAAGAAATAATCAAATGATGAAAGGATCATTTCTCTCGAGGCTTCGATAGTATTGATAAAATATAACGAATAAAAACAATGTGTAAGAAAATAGTTATAATACCCTGTGCGTAACCGGATTAAATTCTCTAACATAACAGAATAAAATGAAATCTGGCTGAAGCTCTGAATCAAAATGATGGAAACATACGTTGGAAACCCATGAAAAGAGTCAGTAAGCGCGTGAGAATCTGTCATCCTCGTGTTTAAACAGTTGGAGTACGTTTGAAAGTTGAAAATGAATGGATGCATGATAACTTAATCGAAACCATTGACTAATAGGAGAATCAATGAACCGAGTGATTGAAATTTTAAATAAACACGAAAATGTCATTTTAGAAGTAACTTAGGGCTGGATAATATTTTCTTACGACAAAACTACACCCATTTTATGTACATTCCTTCCTAAACCTGTGAATATTGAATGTTTAAAGCAAAAGGTATAAATATTTTTGTGTAACAATAAATATACTTTGTAATCGACAACTAATAGCTCATTATTGATATGAAAAAATATGAAAAAAAAGAATCAAATTTTAAAAATTTACCGATAAGTATGAATTTAGTGATAGTCATAGTAACGTCGATGTTAATTGTTCAGTGTTATGCCAAAGTGAAACAAAAAACAAAATCAAAGATCCATTTAATTGAATAAATGTGTGCAGTGCGTTGATTCTATGCTTTTTAACGAAAATAAAAATACAAATAAATTCGAGTGAACACTACACACACGATAAAGTATCAAAATCCAGCCCTAATTAGTTGTAAAGAGTGTATGCTTTATTAGAAGTGGAATAAACATTCTCTCTTTCTCTCGAGTACTCCACTACCAAGTAAATGATGAACATTCATTGTTAAAAAAAGATCGGACATATCAAAGAACACAATGTGAAAAATGAAATTTTACACCAATGTTTTGAGCTCAATTTTTTTAATCATTCTGAATTGACGTCGTCGATGGTTCGGTTTCGTTGAATCCTAAATTAATAACGAAATATAAAAATACATGAACGACATTGAGCTGCTGAGAGGAAAAAAAAATCAATGGCGATCGTTCACTGTCCAAATACTTTTTATAACAAGGAAGATGAAAAAAGTATAAATGTGTACATAAAGTGAAATTCATTTCATACGATAAATCCATTTCATCAAATTATTTACGTAATGACAGAAATAAATGAAAAATCGAAACATCGTGAAAATGTCAAAATTGAGCCAATTTGAAAAGTTCAAAAATGTCCCGAATATTCCGATTCAAACTTTTTACTGAGCTTGGATAAATCCTAAATAAAAATATTAAAGTACATGACATAGAGGGAATACGAGTGATTAGTGATGTAGACACGTACAACATATAGATGAGAATCATTATTATTATGACACCTGAAAGAGTCTAACATCCACTGAATCGGCAAGGGTAGTCAGCGAGAAAGAAGAGTGAAAATGGATAAAATAGTGAATCCTTCAATTCTTCCTCTGGACTGCCCCTGAATTCTCTGAGAAATTCCATCCCCTTCACCTTTTCAAATAAATGTAAAAACAAAAATTACAAAAACAAAATTGATATAACGTACTTACCACGATTTATATCAATTGATAATATATTTATGACAAGTGATTGATTGTGAGTCATTTAAATAATTGTTATATGTATTTTCTATATATTACAGTAAATAAACTAATACACATAATATATATTTAAAAACAAAAATGACATTATGTCGATATTGAGTGTAGTGTTACTCGTCGATAAGTATGAAAATATTAAGAGAATGAGATTGAGAGGCAACAATAGCATGAACGGTTTTAATCTTTCTCCATTAAAATAATTGAAACTTCGTCAGCTGGACGCGATGAAAAAGAAAAATAGTTTAGAAATCAGACAAACCCGAGAGATGTTCATGTAAAAGCGTTGATGTGAGTAAAAGTTTCGAAAAAAAAAAAACAATTACGGAATTCAAACACAAAGGCAGATGATCAGAGAAAAATGGCGATAGTGAAACAAGATTTTAAAAGAGTAGATACTAGTATTGTATTTTCTCACTCCCACTGAGAAGTGAATGTTCAACGCTATACACATTACTTGAATGAATAATGAGAAGAAAAAATATGAGCAGAAAGAAAAAAGAACGATGACCTATATATAAAAGTCTATAAATATATAAATAAATATATTATATTATCATATGAAAACAAAAAGTCACTGTATAATTGTAACGAAAAAATTGTTTTTCAAACGATGTGGTATTTTTATTGTAGATATTATTGCATACGAATAAATGATTCATTGTACGATGATTTAAAACAAAAAATAATTGATGGTTAACATTCATTGGTTTTTCATTTGTGAGAAAAGGACAAATCTGTTAGTTTAATTTTTCTCATATATACTTTTATTTCAGACGTTTTCCTTCAAAAAAATTATCTCCAATAATAAGCGAATACATATGTGCGTTAAAAAACATATATTTCTATTTTTCTCAACATTAATTAAACATCTCTTAACTGTTTTTAGTTTTTCGTGCTGAAGCTGCTGCTTGCGAATATTTTGATCGATGAATTCTGAAGGAGATTCTGTAGAAATAAATATTTGGTATTCCACTGACCGCAACGTTCGGACAAGATCTCACTTCCAAGATTACTCACGAAACTAATTCCATGTGACAGTTTCAATAATCCATTGTAGAATATGAGATTCGAAAGTAGATGCAAAAAAACTAGCAGAATTCATCGAGAAGTAATGCATTGATAACAATAATTAGTTTGCATCTTTCAATATTTTTCATTGAATTGTTCACTTTTTTCCTATTCAACAAGAATTTCGTAGTTTGGGAAACAGACATTGGCTCTACCGGAGATGATATAACATACGTTGTGCGATATCTGGCCATTTCTAATGAACTGGGGTTCACCTTAGTCAGTCTCCTGCGAGAATAGCATTGGATGGTACTAATGTTCCTGCGATTGATACCAATCTTCCAATCGATATAGTGTTTTCATTGTAGATATTACTGCACATGAATAACCGATTCATAGTACGATGATTTAAAACAAAAACAAATTAATGGTAAACATTTATGGATTTTTCATTCGTGAAGAAATGAAAAATTTGTTAGTGTCATTTTTCTCATATATACGTTTATTTCAGACGTTTTCCTTCAAAAAAATTATCTCCAATAATAAGCGAATACATATGTGCGTTAAAAAACATATATTTCTATTTTTCTCAACATTAATTAAACATCTCTTAACTGTTTTTAGTTTTTCGTGCTGAAGCTGCTGCTTGCGAATATTTTGATCGATGAATTCTGAAGGAGATTCTGTAGAAATAAATATTTGGTATTCCACTGACCGCAACCTTCGGACAAGATCTCACTTCCAAGATTACTCACGAAACTAATTCCAAGTGACAGTTTCAATAATCGATAGTAAAATATGAGATTCGAAAGTAGATGCAAAAAAACTAGCAGAATTCATCGAGAAGTAATGCATCGATAACAATAATTAGTTTGCATCTCTCAATATTTTTCATTAAATTGTTCACTTTTTTCCTATTCAACGAGAATTTCGTAGTCGGAGAATGACATTTCGGCTCCACCGTACGGGATATAGCATACATTGTGCGATGCCTGAACCTTTCCAATGGTCAAAGTGCCCTCGTGGTTGACACGACCGATGAACAGGGGCTCTCCTTCCTCAGTCTCTCCTCCGGGAACGGCGTTGGGTGGTACTTGGCCTCCAGCAATTGGTACCCATCTTCCATTGCATCCGCAAAGAACCTATCGTGATAATAGAGGTCATGGAGTGATCAACAAAAAATATTAAAAAGAGGATCCACCATATGCTTATAACTATAAATTATGATGTACAATCCATTGATTGATGTAAAATCATGGATCGTGAATGTTATTTATCATGATTAATTCATTATTTTGATTATTCATCAATTTTTTTTGAATCTGCTGCACTTATTAAGGCTTCACTTCAATATTTGAGTATGAATCTCTGAAATTTATATAGTTTCAACGCATTTTTTTAATGAACAATCAATCATTTTTGGGGAAATTTAATGGAGCTTAAAATTTTAATCCAATTTGACGAAGGAAATCACGAAAATTCAGGCGATTACTGCCCTCAATTTTCAACATAAATGAGAAATTTATGAATACTTTGATCTCAAATTGAACTTAAACTCACAACTTTAAAAATTTGTAAATGAAAATTAGTTTAATTTCGACGAATGATTAGGGTTTATTTGTATGTTTGATAATTTTACAATTTAAAACCTATCCCGAAAACATAAGTCATGAAATGAGCAACGGGAGATATTAAAAAGAGCTAATGCTCTTAACATCTATTCGTAAATACTAATTAAAATATATTTACAATCATGTAATAACAAATCATTAATCAAGATTATTGTTCGTCGTAATGAATTCATTATTTTGATTATTCATTTTTTTTAGTATCTGTTAAATTTATTGAAGTTTTATCTCAACATTTGAGTATGAATTTAAATTTTTTTTAGGAATAATCAATTTATGGAGAATTTCAACGGTTTTGTTCAATGAATTATCAATCATTTTTGGGGAAATTCAATTGAGCTTCAAGTTTTAATCCAATATGGCGAAGGAAATCACAAAAATGCAAGTGATGATAGCCCAGAATTTTCAACATATGTTAAAAACTTATGAATAATCTGATCACAAATCGAATTTAAACTCACAATTTTGAAAAGTGGTAAATCAAAATTAGTTCAATTCCAACAAATGTTTAACGTTAATTGGGATGTTTGATAACTTTACAATTTAAAACCCATCAAAAGAATGTAAGTCATAAAATCAGCAACGGAAGATATTAAAAAAAGCATAATTACGAATTTATAAACATATATTCGTAAATACAAATGAAAATATATTTACAAACGATCATTTAATATCAAATCATTAATTAGCATTATTATCCGTCGTAGTTAATTCATTATTTTGATTATTCACTTTCATTAATTTTGTCAATATCTGCTAAACTTAATGAAGTTTCACCTCAATATTTGAGTATGGCTTTTTTAAATTTATAGGAATAATCAATTCATGTGAAATATCAAAAGATTTTTTCAATAAAGAATCAATGATTTTTGGAAAAATTCAATCACGAAATTGCAAGCAACTGTTACCCTAAATTTTCAACATGAATGAGAACCTTACGAATAATCTAATCTCAAATTGAACTTAATTTCACAACTTTGAAAATTTGTAAATCACAATGAGTTTAATTTCAATAAATGTTTAAAGTTAATTGGGTCGTTTGATAATTTCACAATATTTCTACTCAATAATTCCCCCGATTTATTTATAGTCTTCGATGATTGTATCTCACCTCATATTCGGGCTTTCCATGTTCACCACCGCCCCATGCTACATAGCAAACAGCGTGACTTGGCTTGACCTTGCCAGGAATAAGCGCACCTTCGTGTTGGGCCCTGCCCACGAAAAGTGGCTCGCCATCTTGTCCACCCTCGAGTGCACCAGGTGGGATTTGTCCACCTGATGCGGCACACCAGCAGGCACTTCCGGCGTATCGCGCAGACGGTGCTGATGGATTTGGATCTACAGTTGATAAATCATGTTAGATCGTTTTGATTGAGAGAATGCATGATTGTGAGGAATAATATATGGAGTAACAAATACTATACACCATCACAGGAACAATAAAATGAAGGGAATAAATGGTTTTTTACGTAGAGGAATTCACTACATAGGTAAAGATGAAATTGGTATATAATGGATTCTGAATAGGCAGATGGTAAATATATTATTCGTTATCTAGGAAATCGACAATTTAAAGAAATAATTGCCAGAGGCTTCCATTTATATTCGAGTTATGAGCAGAACTACGCCAAATCAACAAGATGAAGAGTCGCTGTTGCGGATTTTTGTTCCAATTTTTTTTCTGCAAAGATGGCAATGAGGCAAAAATTTCGAAAAAACGATAATTGAAAAATATTGACAATTGAGGGAGTTATGATTTTTTGAAAATGGCAAGTTTTTGTCAACTGAAACCCATGCGGTTACACGCACGTATCATATAAAAAACTTTTTGAATAATTAACGATTTAAAAAAAACCGTTTTTTCGTATAAACCCCGTCAAACTGAAGATAATGTTATATATGACGTCTGATTTTGAAGAGTTTTTCATGTTCTTTGAGTGTCCCGAAGGGCGATTTGATAGCTTGAAACCCCGCAGAGATATCGGGACCAATTTAAAAAAAAAAACAAGTTTTTGGCCAAAAAATAGCAATTTTCAAAAAATTATAACTCCCTCAATTATCCACATTTTTCAATTGTTCTTTTTCAAAATTTTTGTCTAATCGCCATCTTTTCATTAAAAAAAAATGGAGACGAAAATCCCGTGAATCGGCTTTTTTGTCCTGCTAATCAGGCGTGGATCTGCTCTTATTCAGGGTCTTATGAGAAAGATTAAGATCTAGAAAAAACCTTATAACAAGACTACTTTTTAAAAGAATAAATGAAAAAAAAATGATGGATTAATTTATTGTTTTATTATGTTAACACTATTTTAAAGGTTTGCTTCATTAAAAGTTGAATAGATTCAATTTTATGCGTTATTAATTGCCGAGAAATTCAGCAGTTCTATTAAGAGTAAATTCCATTTATCTCCATGAAGATATTAACCATGCTCACAAGCGTTCTAATACAGAACTAAATACTGTGAAGATATTATTAGCATAAAGAGTTGATCATCACCATGTACTCGATATTAAGGATATCCAAGTAGTTTGAGCAATTTTCTTGGAGGGGAAACCCTTTCCAGAGTTTATAGAATAGACCAAGAGTTTTTTTGAGGCTCAATATCAATCTTATTTTCCGAATATTTTTGTCGAAAAAACAAATTTTGAAAATTAAAATTTAACACATTGTGTCCATAACAGCTGAACAGTCACATCTTCAATACAATAGTTCCAAGTCTTATAGTATATTTCGAAGAGTGTTTTTCGAAAAATGTTTTTTGGCTCGTGGTAAGTTTATAGCACGAGTCGAAGGCGAGTGATATAATCCCAAGACACAAAAAACACTTTTCTGCACTTGTATCGAACGATTTTTTTCATCACAATGAGTAAAAATCAAGATTTTGCGCACGCGGAGCGTGCGTAAAATTTCACTTTACGCATAAGTGATGAAAATATATTTAATATTCAATTTCTATTAATAGTAATCCTCAGTGCGTGCGTATAACATTACCGATGAACAAAATAAAATCATCCTACAACTGTTGATAATAACGTTGAGAGGTGATAATCATTTGTCTTGTGAATGAGCGATGAGTCAAGCTATTGCTTGTGATATTCTACTCACACACACAGCATGATTAAAGGAAATTGACGATTTAATACTCCTTTCACTTCCGAACGGAAGCTATGTATTTTTATTTATAAATAAAATTAATGAAGAAACATGAACGGCAAATAAAAGAGAAAAAAATTAGTGCTAATTTGGG
>NW_021680427.1:1880378-1899391 GCF_001412515.2 Diachasma alloeum
GGGGGGGGGGGGGGGGGGGACTGTTAGAGAATTTTGTTGGGGAATAACACGAATTACCGAGGGTGTATGGAACAAATACGCAGTGTTGCCATACACGGGGTAAAATTTTCTGGAAAAATTATTGTGTAGCAATGTAAAAATTCCCCTGCGGCATCTGAAAAATGCCGAGTATCACCGAATGCCTCACGGAAGCGCTCGATGCGCGCGAGCCACACGATTGACTTTACTCACGCCGCGAGAGAATCTCACGCGCTCCACATCCGAGCTCGATAAAATATTTTTTTATAATTTATTGAAACATGCTAGACGGTTTTTATTGACCCCAGAGGAAAGAGGGATAGTTTCTTGAGGCAATCAAAAAGTTTCAGTCCAAAATCTCAATTTTTTGCCGACACGGAGAGAAATGTTCAGTAAAAATTACGGAACTCAATTAGCTCACCGATTACCGAATCGACTGAGAAAATTTGAGTGGCGGTATCGTAATTTTTCACAGGAGATTCAGATAAAAATTACGTAACGCTCTGGAAAAATTCCGTGATAATTCCGCAAAATTTCCTACAACCACATTTCGCTCCGGAATTACGGAAAAGATGCGTAATTTTTATTGAATATTACTCTCCGTGTATGTATCCTATACCCTGAAAATTTTTTCAGGAGAAAGTCATATAGCACGACTGCTAACGGGTTAAAATTGACAAGAGAATATTTTCTTGCATTAAGTAAACCTTCTTTGTCAAAAGTAGTTATTTCTCTCAGTCTAGCATGAAATTTTTTTGGTGGTACACAAGATTTTTTTGGATGCTACACAATAATATTTGTCCAAGAGTGCAAGTTGTGACTAGTGTATTGTGCTAGCACACTAATTTTTCTGAGTGTATGGTCATTAGAGAAATTTTTGGAGAATCATTGGTCATTGGTCATTGGAGAAATTATCGAAAAAATTTGTTGAACAGTCAAACATCCGAAAAAGTATGGATGCCAAAGTTTTCAGCAAAACTGAAATCTTTCTCCAGAAAAGTTGCCAACTTGAATGAAGTACTTGGATATCCTTAAGTACCTACACCTCGATTAAATCAATCTACCCTGCATTTCCCCAGTTAGCTTTGCCACCAAAGCGATCAAAACACCAACAATCAATTCAAGTCCCTCCACTGATTGCAGATATAGAATACCAAAAATATTCAGATTTACGTCGGAATTTGGGGGGTGGCCCCGAGTGGGTGTGCTGGAGGTGGTCAAAGTGCATTCTCCAATTTCCGGTGGCCCCCCAAGCCGTTCGCACACCAACGTGACTAATTCCAATTGGCTTTGGGTCCTTCCACTCGAGTAATATTTTACCATGCTGATCACCAGACCTCACTGTGATGAGTCCATCGTGCCACATAATTGCGAACTTCCGATGCTCACTTGAGCTCAGGAGATTCGGGGTATTAACGCGCACCTGAGCGCAAAATACTCCGTTTTTCAACCAATTTTATGACTCAATTATCTTTTCTATTTCACGTATGAAAGAAATTCATGAGAAATTCTATTGCTATTTCATTGGAAATTCTATTAGTTTTTTAAACATTCCTATTAAAACTTTTGCAATTTAAAATTACGAAAATGCAAAGAGCTGTTGTTCTGAATTGTCAACATAAATGAGAAATTTAACTTGAAAAATTTAGGTTGAAAGAATTTTACACAAAAAACCTCAACAAAATGAATCTACAACCTATTGATTTTACGTATTGAATATTCTTCGATTGAATTACTAATCATTTCCCAATAGAAATCGGTAAAAAAAACTAATAGACTAAAAAATTAACTCGAAAAATTTGGGAGTAAAACATTTAACAATAAAATTTAAAACAAAAACACAGTTGAGAAACAAATTTGAATTTGATTTCTACGTTTTGATATTTTGGTGGCAAACCTTATCGGGTTGTTTACGGTCATATCTTATGACACTAGCTGTATTATCCCATCCACCCAGTAGAATCTCATACATCGGTGATGTTTCGGATTTTCCCTGTGTGAGTGCAACATGTGCATTGCTCTTTGCTTTAACATCAATGATCACACAGCCACTCTTCACGGCATGGAATGTGTATTTCAGTTCATTCGGTGTTCTCAAATTTTTAGTTCCTTTTCAGAATGATTCGTTCATTAATGAATGCATGTACAGGTGTAATTAGAGCACATTGGGTTGTTAAACATGAGGGAGTGCGAAAGTTTTATAAAATTCTCTATCAAAATACTTTACGTACAACCACCTTGACCCCCGATGCATCTCGCTGTGTGCAGAATCCATAAAATTTTATTGAGGAAAAAAGAAGAAAAGAATTTATTAATATTTGCCCCGTTGCAGGTGCAATTGAGATTATATAGAATATTTGATTGTCTGGTTCTACTTGAAACCCAAATGAGTGCAGCAATAAATGAATAATTTATTCTAGCTGGTGCGATAGTTTGTAGTTTGAAAAAAGGGGTAACTGTACTAACCTTCGACGAGCCACTCTCCAGAGGCTCCCCAACCGGTGCAGACACCGAAGTAACTGATAACGAATGGCTCTGGGTCGAAGTAATTCAAGATTGGTGTCTGCTCACCCTCCTTGCCAAAGGTTATGTTTCCACCGTGCCATCTGAAGCAAATAAATATTGTTCTTTGAATTTATTCCTCAATACATCGATGCTCTACACTGAGAGAAAAACGACAAAGTTCTCAAACAAGTCTTACTTGTACCAAGAAAATAGTTTTTTGAAAATTATCAGAAAAGGATTTTTTTGTGCCGAACATGCAGAGAGTGCGCCGGAATGAAAAATTTTTGTCGCAAAAATAGATTTAGTAGTTTAAAAAAAATTGCATTCTCTGTACACGCAAGAAATGCCACTTCTAGCACCACTCCTGCGTTATTCGATCTTTGTTTTATAAAAATCTTTGTTTTATTCGCAATAAGGGATAGTAGTTTTCCGCTTCGGCTGTCTAATAATCAGAGACAAGAAATGCACCATTAAATGAAACAATAATAATGATATGTAAAATATTTGTTGATAAATTTTCCTCTATATGAGATATTTTCAATAGCTCAATTGGCAGAGCACCTGTCCGACAAACAGAAGATGTGGGATCATACCCCACTTGTGTTCGAGCGCGTGTGCCTCCGAATTTTTTAATTTGTGCATTGATAATTATTCAATTTTTTCCCTCATATAGAGGTCCGGAAAGTCGATGGATAGCATATAGCATCCCGCTTTCCAAGTAATTTATGCCTTAAAAACATCTAAGGTTGACCGAGTAGAATAGCCCAAGGAATAATATAGATATTTTCATCCTGAAAAGGCACCGTCTGGTGTGAATTATCCGCCTCTTGAGCCAAATATTTCGTTGCCGTCGAAAGCAGAACAATTATTCATGTTTGAGACTTTCAAATTCGAACCAAACAAATTCCTTTTTGGCAATTGTCAACTAGCGATTTTGTTGGTCCAAACAAGACTTGTTTGACAACGTGTTTGTTTTTCTCTCAGTGTATGAAGACAACTTGATGAAGGCTGATGGAATGAACTCTCCAGTATTACAGAATTAATATCTCGAGTCAAATACAGGGTGACGTAAGCACCTAGTTTACAAATTGTGAGGAAATATAGAATGGAAAATCAGTAATCCAATGGCATAAGAATTATGAAATTACGATAGTAAATTTTTGAATAGTGAGCGTTAGAATTTTTCAATGATTTACCCCATAACATCATGGTAGTCTCTCGCCATGATTGAAAATGGTGATGGTACGACAATTATGACGATATTTACTGCAATAATTTTAGCGACATTAAGGATGTTCGACACCCTTTTAGCCAAAATTGACGTTGTTTTCATTTTTCTGGCAAATTATCGATGGGAGTGACGTGAAAAAATATAACGATTTTGTGGTTTGTCATTCTTTAATGGCTCACGAAGTTGCGTAGTGGTGCGATAATTTTCATGCGTTTTTTCTACAGTTTTGTGATTCTTTTTAAAAGTTTAGAGAAAACGCAGGAAAATGTTCGCACCACCTTAAAATTTCGTCAGTCATTAAATAATGACAAAACGCAAAAACGTTATATTTTTTCACGTCAATTCCATCATAAGTTTGCCAGAAAAATTAAAAAAATATGAATTTTGGCAGAAAGGGTGTAGAACATCCTTATGTGCGATAGTTTGAGCAATGTTCATTCCAACCATGAATCGATAATTTTATCAACATGAAGAGCGATATTAACTATCATATTGAGTCCCACTGACAACTGCGTCATCATTTCCAATCATGGTGGTAGTCAATCGCAATGTAGTTGAATACTGTAAAAAAGAGACCAAGGGAAAAAAAAATAGACCAAGGGAAATTTTTAAGTTGGGTGGGTTTTAACACGTTTTGGGGGTGTGGGTCATTTTTTCCTGGTCTATTTTTTCCGCCTACCATGTAATTGGCTGAAGTATTGAAAAATTCTAATGTTCATTTGAAAGTCCATTATCGGAATTTGGTAACTTTTGTACCTTGAATTCTCGATTTTCTATTCTCTATCTGCCTGAAATTTGTAAACAAGGTGCTGACGTCACCCTGTATATCATCCGTTGAAGAAAAATCGTTTGGGAGGAGAATTCATCATATCCAATTGAATTTTCCTAATTCCCCTTAATTCTCATGAGGTAATTGAACTAAAATTCACAGTTCTCATTGATTTTCTCATTAACTCGTAAATTATCAATGGTAAAATACCTTAAAATAATGGAACACTGAAAAAAAATATAATTTCAAATTGGAATAAAAATTTTATGAAATTCTAAATGTTTAAGAAGCAAGAAAACGAAATTTCCATAACATACCTGAAACAATTACCCTGAATTTTCATGAAGCTGAAAGTAGCGAAAGATTCGACAGAAGATTTGTCTTACACCGACGTCGGTGGCCGAGTGGACTAGACGCAAGTCTAGTGTGCGAAAGGTTTGTGAGTTCGATTCCCCGTGGAACCGAATTTTTCAACGGAAGGCTCCGTCGAGTGGGAGGTTGCTAATAGAGGAACCGCCTGTAACCGGGGCATGGGTTTTCTGTGGTTTCCCCATGCTACTTCTATGTTCTACTAGATCTGTGCGCGCGCTTATCTTTTTGTTGTGAAAGTGAAGAAATCAAATTTATTAAATTTCATATACTCATAGATGTTTTATAAATATTGATAATGACTTAAAGAAAATTAAGAGAATGAAGAGAATGAAGAGTGAAGCATCAATGAATAATTTTTAATCTTCGATTAATTCTTTTTTTTTACATTTTAAAATAATCTGATTAAAATCTGTAATTGTTAAAAAATCAGGGGAGGGTTATGAATTGATTTCCTAGAAAACTGAAAAAATTTCTTGAATTCTTCGGAAAATTTCACAGTTTTCCAGATAACCGTAGATCACAGATTTTTCTCGAATTATTTGGAAAACCGAAGAATTTTCGTGAATTTTGTAGAGTTTAGAATTTATGTATGAAAATCTGAGAAGCAAGAATTGATCATTTTGGCGTGTGATAAATACGAAAACATTAAAATTTGGGAAGTGAAGAATAATTTGTGAGTTGAAAAAATTTAGAAATACTGTGTTTTTTTCTCATGATCAACAATTAGGCAATTTAGATATGTTTTGATATAAAGACACATGAAAAAATGAAAAATATGACGCAGAAAATTTTTTTGGCATTTGAAGAATTTGAAAATACCGGTGTTTTTTTTCAGCGACTACTTTACGTGACTCATTGACCAATCAGAATTGAGGATTAGCGGTCAGGTAGTTTCGAGCTATTTCGATACAAAACAACTTCACGTTTCTTTCATCTTTAGTAAAATAGGATAGGAGTGCGAATGAGGTACAGTGTTGAATCCACAGCCGCATGCATAGGGTTGGATAGAGTGCCGCGAATGGGACCCGAAAAGGGACCCGGAGGCCGTAAAAATAAAAAAAAATAAAGATTTGTCTTAGGTGTATCTAGAGGTGTACAAATGTTTTTAAGTAATGTACAACCTCTTTCGCACTTAAAAAGCATTTGTACATAAGATTATTTGACTCTCCTATACTTAAATATCCCCTAAATTGAATTTGCCGCTGACGAATATTCTGCTGGTTTCAGCTTCATGGACATTCCAACTAATTGCAAATTCAAGAATAAATTTTTCTCAATTATTGGATTATGTGTAGGAATACTCAATAAAAACACATTAGTTTTATTCTTCAAAGTAAAACTCTTTAATGATCGCACGCAGAAGGTATATCTTTCTCCAACGAAGTCTCTAGGACGACTAACTAAAAGTCATGAGAGTTTTCACTCTCTGGACCCATTTGACAAAAGGCCCTTGTTTCAATTTTCTTCAGCCTCTCCTTTGTGACTCACCATGAGGACTGTTTTTCTTCACGTCTCTATTTTCTAAGAAAAGCCATAAATGTCACCCTGAGTGTTTGGGTGGAAAAGAGAAAATGTTTAACTAAACTAAGAAATTAATTTTTGTATTCAGGCATGAATTCCAACATCAATCTACCTAAATTGTTATGTCAATTTTCATTGAATAATTGAATTGGAATTTACAGTTTCTAATGTCGGTTTCGTCAAAGCGTGAGTTGTCTATGACGAAATTCTTTGAATTTTCAGTGGAACTGTCGCGTGATAACATTTTCCAAGAAATGTACCGCCAAGCACAGTAAAAATTTTGAATAGTGCTGCAGATATTTCTGAAATGTGACCGTCACTCATTCTCCGTCGTAATGAGATACAATAAAGAAAGTTAATTTTTCCTGCCTTTGCCACTTCGCAACGCAATCAGTTCGACTTGAACCATTTTACCCTTTCAATATTGAAATGATTCGACGAATATTATGCCTTACCTGATCCAAAATCCACGGGACTCATCGGCGCTCAAAATTCCGGGAGTGTCCATCTCAGCAACTTCGGGTTTCACCCTGTTCTTACGGATGACAGACTTGCTGTTGCCCCATCCTCCAATAAAGATCTAAAATCCAACGATTCAGTCCAAAATATTCAATTTAATTCCATTAATTAATGGGGATGGTAATATAGTCCAGTCTTCGTACAAGATACTTTCGTACAAGACAATGCCCCCACTTTCTGGCTGGAATATTTTTCGTTTCACATTCTCCGTACAAGATACTCGACAAAAGGGCTAGAATTGAGTGGAAAAGAAGTTGAGATATTGCAGAAATTACTGGAAATATATGCATTCATGATCTAGAACTTAACTGCACATCAATTGAATTTCAAAACGAATGGGTACTTGATAAAAAAATTAAGCACATCGGTCATGAAATTGGTTAAAATATCTATTTTTTTACACGTATTGCCCCATGTGGTTTACATTTATTTTTTGGATGGATAGATAGTCAAAACAAAACAAAATACCACCCAATTTTTATGAAAACCAAAATTGCAATGAAAGTCTCAATTCTGCCTCGCAAACCCCTATAACAAACTAACTTGTTCCGACTTTCTAAATTGTTATTTTGAAAAGGAACAATACCTTCTAATCAAACATTCGTGCACTGATAGAAAGGATTAGTTATTGTTAATAAATGGATTTGGTTGGAGACTAGGGTCTATTCGGTCTCACCAAATGTTCATTCGTTAACAGTTGCATATTTGAAATTATATTAGAAACAAATGCATATTTGAAGAATCTTGTTTGACTCGACTTTCACCTTTGAACCATTCGTTAACTATTAACGAATATGTATTTGGTCATATTCAACTCTACCATTCGTGAATAGTTAACGAATCTCGTTTGGAATAAATGAATCATCCTATCATCCTATCAAATAATTATAACAAATGAAAATCGTCTAGTATCTTGTACGAAGACTAGACTGTCTATAGGGGTGCATACCTCATACATCGGCTCGCTCTCATGCGGCCCGGTGGTGAGCGCGATATGGGCGTCATTGGGGGCTCTTACGCGAAACTGGATTTGACCGCTGGAACACGGGTAGAAGTTGTACTCCAATTTATCCTCAGTCGTAAGAGCTGCAAGATGAATGATAAGAAATTCTTAGATAACTGTAGGAGCAATTTCCTGATTGAAATGACAATTCAATTTACTTGGAGGAGTTTAGTTTCGTAATGGATGTTGTACTAATAAAGAATAATGGAAAACAGTAAAATGTTGAAACTTTTAGAAATTCTTGAGAATTTTACAAAAGTAAAGGTTTCATGTTGGACGATTATCGAAATTGCAATCGCAGCTGAAATTTTCAAATTCATTTTGAAAATTGAATATTACGTCCAGAAAAATAGTTTATTTGATTGAAATTAACTTTGTTAATTTTAATCAATAATCATTTATTTTGGTGAAATGAATCGTTCATTTAATTCGAATAACCTATTTATTCGAATGAATAGATTATTTATTTCTCATGGTCGAAACATTTCCATCGAAGTAAATACAGGAATTTATTAATATCCAACCAATTTATTTCAATGAACAGGAAACCTAAAGATGAAGATCTTTATCTGATTTAAATGCGTCATTTCTCTGGGTGTTTCCAAGTAATTTTGAGATAGACTGAGATTTCAGAACAGTAGTCGCCTGAATTTTTCCTATCATTTTCATTGTCGAATTGACCGGAAAACTAGTATTTCATTGAATATTCCCGAGGGACTGGTCACTTAGGAAATCATTGGACCACTCGACTGGAAATCAAGGAAGAAATCACCAGAAATCAATCGAAATCACTGGAAATCAAATGATTTCCACTTTTGGTAGTGACTTCTAAAGATTTCCGGAAATCAATAGGAATCATAAAAAAATCAGGTGATTTCCATAATCATTAGAAATCATCGATAAGTGTAAAATCGAAATTGATTTTGCAGTTTCAAATCTACAATTTTTGTTATGGTATTGGAGCGTTTGATATCATCCAATCCCGAAATGTGACGCAGTGAAGTTTTTGACATCCTTACGTATTGTAACGGCATGTAGAATACTCCCATTATTCACAGATGCCAAACTCTGGTCCCGAAATCATGATTTCTCCAGTGATTTCTTGAAATCAAGAAATCAAGTGATTTCTTGAAATCAAGAAATCAAGTGATTTCTTGAAATCAAGAAATCAAGTGATTTCTTGAAATCAAGAAATCAAGTGATTTCTTGAAATCAAGAAATCAAGTGATTTCTTGAAATCAAGAAATCAAGTGATTTCTTGAAATCAAGAAATCAAGTGATTTCTTGAAATCAAGAAATCAAGTGATTTCTTGAAATCAAGAAATCAAGTGATTTCTTGAAATCAAGAAATCATTAGGATCTACAAAAAATCATGAAAATCACAAGAAATCAAAAGAAATCATGATTTCTAATGCTGATTGAGAAATCACAAAAATCATTTGAGAAATGACAGAAATCAGCAGTTACTCAGAACTTTGGGTATTCAATCACTAACATTTATGTACAAAATTCCAACGATTTACGTCTCTGAAAATTAATGACAAAATCACTTGATTTGAGAATTTCTCGCTCGTTAAATTAAAAAATGCTGATCCTTAATAAGATCTTCAAAACCAAACTTCACTTCCTCTGTGTTCGTCCTTACAGCTAAAAACATCGAAACATAGAGGGATGATGAAGCTGAAACTAGCAGTATATTCGTCAGCGGAAAACTCAATTTAGTAAACATTTAAGTGTAGGAGAGTCAACTAATCATATGTATCAATATTTTCTACGTGCGAAAGAGTTTGTACATAACTTAAAAACATTTGTTCGCCCCTAGATTCACCTAAGACAAATCTTCTGCTGTCGAATCTTTCGCTAGTTTCAGTTAAACGGAACTTCAATTAAACGGAATAAGGCCAATCTAGTCATAAAATCTGCAAAATTCGTAAAAGTTCAAGGAGAAAGTCATCTCCTCCGAAGTTGTTTTCCTCTGCACTATAAAACGTCAAAAGTGGGTCACTTCAGGATTGGATACTTCTACTAGCGCCGAGATCGATAAATCGTACGTGTTATGCTTGTCAGTAGTAACAGTCGTCTGACCTTAAAAGACAAACATTTAGTGCGTTAGCAAAGTAGAAACGGACGATGGAGATACCCCATCTATCCTCGATTTTGACCCGAAAAATGAAGTTTCGAGGATGAATGATTGGACGTCGCCTAGGGGGCAATTCCTCATTTCACGAAGTACATGAGCAACGGTTCATGGAATCGATAGAAGGACTTGGGTCATTTAACGCTTAACCTCCGGATCGCCCCGAAACGTCACTGAGGTGATGTCAGATTGTATTTTAGTGTCACCAGTGTCATCATCCCATCGTCTACAGCGTAACATAAATTCAAATTCAAATACCAGCATATGCTAAACACATGTGTATTATGGTGAATTAGTATCGATTTATTTATTGAATCTATTGAGTCATCCGGCCTTGAGGTGAAATGCATAATTTATTTTGTGTTTGTTTCGCATTTGGAGGGGACTTCACTGAGAGAAAAATATAATTCTTCTGACTATATTCCATCACCATCGAATTATAGTCAAAAAGTCCTCAACAATTTTTCATGGGTTACGGTAACTATGGCCGGAGAAGTAATTACTACAATGGAATGTAGTCATTGGAACTATTTTATAGTTCTGTTCACGATAGATTTGTCGTGGTTACTTTTGAACTTTGGTTAGTTTAACTGCATTTCGATTTGCAAAAATTACGCTTGTGAAGTTACTATAATGTTATGTGCCGCATACAAAAAAAAATCGCATCCTTCACCAAAATGCCTCAACTATTTTCTTATCGTAAATCGAACTTCAGATTTTTCTCTCAGTGTTGTTTACATTTCCTTTAATACTAAATTTATTACAATTTTAATTCGAAAAATTGTCCTCGAACTTGAGATTAAGAAGTTGTTCGGCGAATTCTGAGACGAAATAATTACTTGCATCACCTGTCGATTATTTCACAGTGAATATTATTATTGATAATACTCATGTCAATATCGAGGCATTCGGCCTTGAGGTGAAACACATAATTTATTTTGTGTTTGTTTCGCACTTGGAAGGGATTTGTTTACATTTATTTCAACTTTAAGTTTATTTCAATTTTAATCAGAAATATTCGAATTCTGTGATTATTTTGGCGATAACATTTACGTTGAGACCAATTGGTTGCAGGAAAAATGTGAAGAAAGCATTTTTTAATGTGAAAAAGACTTTCTTTTCTTTGCATGACTCATTAAAATAATTCCATATTCAACAGGCCATGCAAAATTGACTTGTTTAGTGACATTTTACAATTTCCCTGCTTGTTGTTACAACCGACTGTTTAGTATTCTGTGATATCTCGCGAATTGAGAACAATCGACAGTTGAAAATAAACTTTCATTGCTGCCTCCTTTCAATATTCTACACACAATACGGAATCTGTCATCAACATGAAACATTCATCACTTGAACATTCAGAAATAGAATGAAACATGAAATAGAAAAATAAAGAATTGCATCCTGTGATCATGTTTCTAATAATAGACCAGATATTATCCTTTCCCAACGTTATTATTAATAATACTAATGTGGAAAACATTTGCTTTCAAAAGAAGCTATCAAAAACCAATTTTTGAAATTAAAAAAAATTGAAAAAAAAGGCTAGAAATTTTTCTTTACATGACTTATTAGAATGGTTCCATATTCAATAACCCGTGAAAAAATCGAATTGTTTTGTGAGATTTTATCATTTCCTTGCTTGATTATTATGCACTATTCAACATTTTGTGATACCTCGCGAATCCAGAACAATCGACAATTGAAAATAAAATTCCATCGCTCCCTCCTTTCAGTATTTTACACACAACACGGAAACTGTCATCAATATGAAACAGTCGTCACTCATATTCAGAATATTCAGAAATACACAGAAACTTGACATTGAAAATTCAACAATCCAATTCTGTAATTATGTTTTTAATACTATTGCAAATATTATTATTTTTCGTAATCGTGATGGAAAATAGGGTTCGACACTGATGGGAAAAGCGTTCTTCGACCCTTCGGAGGGTAGCGCTTGCCGGATCAAAAAATACTTTTACGCACTCGTCTCGAAATATGCTATTACGCACTCATATCGAAATATACCATTTCAACATTGATTAATAATAATTGGATTGAAAAAATTTGGTTATAGGAGAAGTGATTAAAAATCATTTTTTCATCACTTGTGCGTAAAGTGAAATTTTGCGCACGCTCCGGGTGTCTAAAATACCACTTTCCACACATTGTGATGGAAAATAGAATTTGACAGTGTGAGAAAACTGTCCTTTGACCCTTGGGAAAAGACTTCGTTTAGGAGTAAACGAAATAGTATTTTTCCGGCCTGTTGCGATGGGGTTTTTTATGCGTGTGGCGTTGGCTTCCGAGCCGTAGGCGAGGACTGGCCAACCACACGAGTAAAAAAACCCCATCGCAACAGCCCAGGAACAATATTTTTCTGTAGTGATTTTCAAGTTTTCGAGTTTGGGAAGTATGTAATACCAATTCCCAGACGAGAAATCGTCAGAAGCAGTACAGAAAAGGCACTTTTCGGTACGAGGTGAACGTAGCAGCAGTGTCAAAATAGTGTATTTCGATACGAGTGCGGAAAAGTATTTTTGGCTCGTGCTACAAACCTCCCACGAGCCAATAAATGGGTAAAGTGTCCCATGAGTATCGAATGATATTTTTCATCAGAACGTGTGGAAAAAGTTACTTTTTCGCACAGCGTGATGAAATAGTGTATTTTAATACGAACGCGTAACCGGGTTTTTTAACTCGTGGGAGGCGAGCGTAGCATAGCCCTCTCCGAAGGGCCAAATAACACTTTTCTCTCGAGTATCAAACCCTATTTTTCATCATAATGTGTGGAAAGTGGGATTTTAAAATTTCACTTTACGCACAAGTGGACATGGTTCTCTTCACATAACTCATTACAATAATTCGGTGGCATTTTCCCGTTTTTCACCTCGATTATAATCCACTGTTTACCATTTTGTGATATCTCACGAATTCAAAACAATCTATAATTGAAAATCAGTAGCGAAGTGGTAAAACGGCTCAAATCGACTCAACTCCCAGTTGAGTTTTTGAGGAATATTTTCGAATCTACGGGAGATAGCGAAATTTTCGTAATAACATTTGTTGTACCTCCCAATCGGCTCTACAAAAAAGGTTATAACAAAAATTTCGCTATCTCCCTTAGATTCGGAAATATTGCTGAAAAACTCAAATGGGAGGTAAGTCGACTTAAACCGCTTTACCACTTCGCTACTGAAATAAACTTCCATCGCTGCCTCCTTTCAATATTTCATCCAAAACACGGAATCTGTCATCACCATGGAACATTCGTCACATGAGCATTCAGAAATAGAACGAGCTAAATCGAGGGCAAAATTACCACTTGACAATGGTAAATTGACATTATCCCAAATTCCAAAGATTGATTAGCCTTCAGCGAAGATCTGGAGCGCATTACACCAACGCAATTAACATAACAATGTGAAAATTAGGAGTAATTGAAACAATTTCGTGTTATTGCGTAATCGTTAAATCTCTGGATGGCTGAAAAGAATGGCTGTCGTGTATCAAAGAGCCCACTGTTATTCATTAAATCGTAACGATCTATAAATGCTAAACGACTGTTTGTGTTCATCGAGGCAGGAATTTCATATCAAAACAAAGCGAACAGATTTCCTCACTGCTGTCAAGGCATTAGAAGCTCTGGATGAACGATTTTAAGGTGATTAGGACATGGAAAAATGGTGGCATTGTATTTTAATTTGCTTGGTAACAACGAGGAGCGCCTTTCTCCCACACCGTGGCCCTATATAGAGACGGGTGTGACTACTTTTTCCTTTCGTTCTAACGGACAACTCGCCGGCAACTCTCTGACAAAGTTTACTGTCATTGACCTCGCATGGCAACCGCTGCATCGCGAACGTGTTCGATTTAAACCGTGAAAAATCTCTCATTCGATGGATTCAGTGGGGGAATAGAGGCGTCATGAAACGGCTAGCTTAATTAATAATAAACTCCAGTTGAATCGTTGAGGGAAACGAGAGAAAATAAATTCATAAAGGCCAAATAAAAAAATTATTCATCATTATCATTTTTCCTGTGAATTCTGACTTTGATAAGAGTACGAAATTGATCAATCGAATTCCTTTTTCAATTTTTTTTTCAAACAGTCTGGTTTGACTTACGCTGTTTCGATATAACATGCTGCTTCCGGTACGCACATACATGAATTGTTTATTACAAAAGTTTGAGACTGACGATAATTTTCGTATTGGAAATAGAAATTCTATTTATTTTTCCCGATTATTTTTAGATTTTAATCTTCTCCTTAAGGGTGCCAAGTGAATTTGGCGATGACCTTGAAAATTGACATTCACCAACAAAGTTATAATTTTTTTAATTAATAGTATTAGACAGATGGTGAACATCAGATGGTAACAATTTTAAAATTTTAGAACTTATGGATATCGAGAAATTAAATAAACAAAATCAGTCTTATACATGGCCACTTATGGAGTTTTGATTAAATTGAACGTTTCAACCTCCTAGGAACTTAAGAAAAATTTGAAAAAATTTGAAGATATGGGGAATGATGTGTTCAATGTGATGGCGACAAAAAACAATGGGGTACCGGGGTGAATAAGAGAGATATTTCAACCCGCCGTACCCATTTGATCCCATGATTTCTCGAGGTTCGTCACGCGAAATAGAGGATTTTCCGCATTTATTTTCTCAATGTCTAGTTCCGGTTGCGGGTTTGAAATTTCGTCGGATGGATAAATACATATTTCTCCAATGATGGAGGGAAAGAAAAAATTTTTTTTGAATCTTTTTTCAAATTCACTTGGCACTCTTAAGCTTGAAAAGTTAATTTTCTTATAAGACTATCATTCTTGCACTTCTAGATGGATTAATGTCAATAATAGTAGATTGTCAATTGAACACAGACTCAATCAGAACATTTCTATTCATAGTAAATTTCGTTGAGAATTTATTTCAGATTTTAGTTTTCAAAATTCAAATTGTGTTTATAATACTTTAGAAGCATGAAAAACTTCTCGTTCGAGGAATGCAGTGGAGGAATCGACGCCGGATTAGATGAAACGGTTGGCTTCACATCAACATCAGTTTATAAAAAATATCTTGGAGTTAATTGGGAGGGATCGAGGAATTTTTGTCGAGATTTTTTCTTGGAGCAAATTAAAATCGTATAAATAAATTCCAGTTGAGTCTTTGAGGGTAACAAGTGAAAATTAATTCAAAAAAGTAAATAACAAATTATTCATCATGGATAATTTGCCCTGGGAACTCTAACTTTGATAAATGTAAGAAATTGATCCATCAAATTCTTTCTTCATGTATTTTTTTCAACAATAGTCTCTCGTTTGACTAGGCTATTGCGATATAACACGCTATTTCCAGCACGCAGATCCATATATTATTTATCACAAAAGTTTGATACTGACGATAATTTTTATATTAGGCATAGAATTTCTATTCATTCTCTCCGATTATTCGAGATTATTTTTAGATTATAATCTCTTTCCTAAACTCGAAAAATCATTTCTTCATAAGGCGCTGTGGTATACCTGCGCTCCTAGATTAATTGTATCAATAATACTATATACTGTCGATTGAACACAAACTCAATCAAAATGTTTCTATTCATAACAAATTTCGTTTAGGATTTATTTCAGAATTTAATCTTCAATATTCAATTTATGTTTATACTACTTTAAATGTATGAAAAGGTCGTTAAGAATGTTGCAATATCGTTCTTCCATTCAGAGATATTTATGAATATGTAATAATAATAATAATATCTAATAATAATAAAACAAAATGAAACAATGTCATTTCTGAAGGAATCAGCTTCTGCAAAAAATCATATTTTTAAATTTTGGTTGCCGTTTTTTATTTTAGTAAAAATTCCTGAAAGACCACTACATTGTGCGATTATAAAAATTCAGGGGTAATGTTTTAAATATTTTTTGCGAGATTTTGAAAATTTATGGGTATTTTTTTAGATGCTTTTTTCGAGCTGAAGTGGAACGACATCTCCACAAAAGTTCACTGACGAAAAATTCAATTTCGCGTATATCTAAGAAAGTCCATTAATAATTCACTCATTCAAGTTGAATCAACCGATTGTATTCCACCTCATCTCCAATTAATTAAAACATATTCCTGCATCAGGTAATCGAAGACTCACTCATTTCTCACGGAATTATTTTTAGTAATGATACGATCATCTTAAAAATTCATCAAGCAGGAAGCTGTTCGAAAGACCGCAAACTCAATATTCATTGCGAAACAGAATGTGTGTGTTACAAGGACACCTGTAACTGATGACGCGATCCTAGAATAGCCGCAACTTTTGCGAAAATTGAAAATTCCGATGGAACATGGAATGCGCGATGATGTAACCATGGAATTCCGGATTCATTACAATAGAAAAATGCAACTGTATTTGTAAATAAATTCGAAAAGCTCTTTTCAATCGAAAAATCCCACGCAGTTACGAAATATTCGTGATTCTCTGGAATTTCAAGGCCCACTCGCGTTGTATATTTTCCCGTCTCAGCAAAGGAATTTGGTTTTGCTGACCGATAAATTGAGTTGGGCATCAGGAATCGCCGGCCGGCAAAATGTAATAGGTTCCTTATGTCAAACCCCACCCAGGAATTATATTTAGAAACGTAGGAAGATCCAAACGCGTTAGAAACAACCCCTCCTCTTCTCTTTATTCCCCATACCATTGAGCTTTGATATTCTTTCCCCTTGGTGAGATCTATTTACAATCACTAATTAGAAATCCAAAAATAACGGGCACTACCCGTCGAAGTGTTTCTCCGCGTCCGCAAACAGAGCAATTCGAATTGAAATGAAAAATCCCCAGCGGATCATATTTTTCATTTCAATATGAATGAAAAAAAAATACGTGAAATATAAAACGAGCGATTTATTGAAAAATTAACTTACACACTGCCATATTGACGTGTAATTATTAAATTCGTATTCCTGTGATAGAAGTGAACGCTTCGAGTTACGGAGCCGTACTGCGTCGGTTGGAAGACATAACGCAATCTCCTGGACAGTCGAGAAATCGTGATGTCAAGGCGCATGCGCGCGATGCATCTTGCCGGCAATTTCCGAACAATTATTACTAGTCGCGTGAGTCATCACTCCCAATGACAACTGCCCCATGACATAGAAAATACATTGCGAATTAAACTTTTTTTTAATAATTCTCGTAAAATAGTAGATTTACGGGTTGACGAACATTTATTGTTTCTTCAACCAAGGGCTCACTTGGAGGAATGAAGTTCATTCTGAGCGATAAACAGTGATGACGAAAATAACATTCATGGCTATGAATACTATTTTTATTGAGAGAAATACCTACATTATTCGTTTTTTTATTTGCTGATTAGTAAATGAGCGAGAATGGAATGATCGGGACGGCTCCCGCTGACTCACCGAATTCCCATTGATTTATCTATCTGTAATGCTCTTATTATAGGCGGTGATTAATATAAGTAACTTATTAGGGCAACTGTGGATGATAAACACCCGGATCGATGTGAATTGCATTCGACATTTCATTGTTGTTGCGTCATTAGCTCCGATTACATCAACGAATTAGCATCATGAAATGAATTCGCGACAACTGATAAGGAGAAAAACAAGTAGCGAGGATGGTTTGAACATCAATCGGGGTGATTAAGATATAAAGCCCGAGACAAAAACTTCTACATGACTTAATTGCATTCTCATAAGTTATTGAGATTTTTTTATCGTCATTTGTTGTTGATGCAGGCAATAACTGTTTGAATCAAACAAGAAATTATTTGTTGATTAATTTTTTGAATCAAATAAGATATGCTCACACGAAATTTCCATTCTTCAGAGATCAATATCGCAGAAACTACGTAGTACAAAATTTTACAAAAATTGTTTCGTCAAATTGGTATTTGACGAAACAAAATTGAAGGAGAAATTGATCTACAATGAGGTAATAGAGACAGTCGTCTATGGAGATGGTGTACGCACGAATGAAATAGCAAATCGTGCCTTAAGGCACGATTTACTATTTAGTTGTCGAGATTTAAGGATTAAATAGCCGGTGGCTTATTATTTTCCTAAGGACATCACCAATGGTGTCCGTTTATGTGAATTGCTAAAGAAGGTAATGGGAGCTGTTGACCAGTCTGGATTAATAGTCAAGTCTCGTCGTACGGGGGCAGCACACGGCGGTGGTGGGCCGGCTTAGCTTTGGGAAGCTAAGAAGCGTGGAGCCTGGTTACTAGCAGAATGGGAGGCCGCGAGGGAACGCTTCTGGAAGGATTGAAAGAAGCATTAGGAATCCAATATGCAGCTGGAAAAATGAAGATCAGAGATAAAATGCTCATAAAATACGCCAGTCAGTTGTTCAATAATTGTATTAGCAATACTTTGAAACTCCTTGCCAAACACGACATTGGACCAGAAACATCTAATTTTTCAATTACACTGATAGATAAAATCTCTGACACGTAGAGCACAAGTTCTTGGCTCAAGAAACTACATCATTCGCGCCGTTTTAACTGAATGAATTCTTCATGACTTTGGATCAAAGAAATAGGGGAACTTGGCATAAAGTATTAAATATTGGACGGAAAGAGCAGGAAGTTTCGCGTGCATCATAATGCTTTCCATATTAGATCAGACTCGCTGGCAAGAATCTCTTGGCGGAAAGTAATCTTGCTTACATTTAATATTAATCTGATGAAGTTTCTATTCTCTTGTGTGAAGAATTTGTACTTTTCGCTATAGATAATTCTGTTTTTCATGATTTTCGACAGAGGTGGTAGGGTTTCCAATCAAGTAAATCGGTCCTGAGGGCACACATCTTCCTCTCAGAATATACTTCAATTAGGTAAAACTAAGAATCTCTTGTATCAAGAGATTCATGGTCAAAACCCCATTCTCTTGTCTCAAGAAACCACTTCTG